>NC_134354.1:108502013-108816388 GCF_048569485.1 Anomaloglossus baeobatrachus | reverse complement strand
CTTCGAAGCAACTTACACTCAATATTTCTTTATAGGAATGGAGACAAATAGCTGAAAGAGGACAAACCACCAGGATTTTCATATATAAACTAAAGCCAGTTCTATACTGGCGCTATCATGCGTATTCTAATCATACCTTTAGTTGTGAGATTGGATGTATACTTTCTGAAATATAGGCAAGTAAAATTAGTGAAGTTCACGGTTATTTGATGAAAGATGCATTGGAATATCAAATAGGTGGGTTGGGTTTTGCTAGTTATTCCCGCCCCTGTCTGTCCTTCCTCCCTCTGTCTCTTTATTACAGGGGGGAGGAAGGACATAGCAAAAATTGCTATGGCAGCATACATAAATATAGCCACTAAGCAATGAAAATTTGACATAAAGCAGGTGGGTAAATAATGAGATTTAATGCATGACGTAAGCAGAAGTAGCTAAATGAAACCCTAATATACAGTGCCTTGCGAAAGTATTCGGCCCCCTTGAATTAGTTAACCTTTTCCCACATTTCAGGCTTCAAACATAAAGATAAAAATTTAAAATTTTATGGTGAAGAATCAATAACAAGTGGGACACTTTTGTGTAGGTGAACGAAATGTATTGCTTATTTTAAATTTTTATAAAAAATAATAAACTGAAAAGTGGGTCGTGCAATATTATTCAGCCCCTTTAAGTTAATACTTTGTAGCGCCACCTTTTGCTGCGATTACAGCTGAAGTCGCTTGGGGTATGTGTCTATCAGTTTTGCACATCGAGAGAATGAAATTCTTGCCCATTCTTCCTTTGCAAACAGCTGGAGCTGAGTGAGGTTGGATGGAGAGCGTTTGTGAACAGCAGTTTTCAGCTCTTTCCACAGATTCTCGATTTGATTCAGGTCTGGACTGTGACTTGGCCATTCTAATACCTGGATACGTTTATTTGTGAACCATTCCATTGTAGATTTTGCTTTATGTTTTGGATCATTGTCTTGTTGAAAGACAAGTCTCCGTCCCAGGCTCAGGTCTTTGCAGACTCCAACAGGTTTTCTTCAAGAATGGTCCTGTATTTGGCTCCATCCATCTTAACCATCTTCCCTGTCCCTGTTGAAGAAAAGCAGGCACAAACCATGATGCTGATGTTGAGCTGTGTTGCTTTTATGCCAAACATATCGTTTGGCATTATGCCCAAAAAGTTCGATTTTGGTTTCATTTGAATAGACCACCTTCTTCCACATGTTTGCTGTCTCCCAGGTGGCTTGTGGCAAACTTTAAACAACACTTTTTATGGATCTCTTTGAGTCTGCCTCAACACATCAGATGCTCGCCTACCTTGACAAGCTTCAAAAGGAACCTGAAGACCCACCTCTTCCGACAAGCCTACAACCTGCCGTAACCCTCAGTCTGATACAGCGCCGCACAATCAGCTCTACCCTAACCTACTGTATCCTCACCTATCCCTTGTAGACTGTGAGCCTTCGCGGGCAGGAACCTCTATCCTCCTGTACCTGTCTGTGTCTTGTATTGTTTATGAATATTGTACTTCTCCCTATTATGTATACCCCTTTAACATGTAAAGCGCCATGGAATTGATGACGCTATAATAATAATAATAATTCTTGCCAATCTTCCATAAAGGCAGATTTGTGCAGTGTACGACTGATTATTGTCCTATGGACAGACTCTCCCACCTCAGCTGTAGATCTCTGCAGTTCATCCAGAGTGATCATGGGCCTTGGCTGCATCTCTCATCAGTCTTCTTGTTTGAGATGAAATTTATGAGGTACGACTGGGTCTTGGTAGATTTGCAGTGGTATGATACGCCTTCCATTTCAATATGATCGCTTGCACAGTGCTTCTTGGGATGTTTAAAGTTTTAGAAATCTTTTTGTAACCAAATCCGGCTTTAAACCTCTCCACAACAGTATCACAGACCTGCCTGTTGTGTTCCTTGGTCTTCATGATGCTCTCTGCGCTTTAAACAGAACACTGAGACTATCACAGAGCAGGTGCATTTATACGGAGACTTGATTACACACAGGTGGATTATATTTATCATCATCAGTCATTTAGGACAACATTGGATCATTCAGAGACCCTCAATGAACTTCTGGAGCAAGTTTGCTGCACTGAAAGTAAAGGGGCCGAATAATATTGCATGCCCCAATTTTCAGTGTTTTTACAAAAATTTAAAATAAGCAATAAATATCATTCACCTTCACAACTGTGTCCCACTTTTTGTTGATTCTTCACCATGAATTTAAATTTTTTATCTTTATGCTTGAAGCTTGAAATGTGGGAAAAGGTTGAAAAATTCAAGGGGGCCGAATACTTTCACAAGGCACTATAAGTCAATGCTATTTATTGGGGCATGTAGGGTAAAAAATAATTAGAACAAACCTGGTGACACCATATATTACCTTTTGAGCAACCTGAAGAATAATGCAGTCTAGTCACTTATATCTCAGGGTGAACGGTGTAAAAAATAAATAAAAGCACTTCTTGACCCGCTGTGGAGTTACTGATTCTTCCTCCCACAGATCGCAGTAAGACGCATCTCACATTTATTCTGCACTTTATGCTGAGCGCTTATACCGGGGTTTACCTATAAATCTCTGAAATACGTGATTTAGATGAAACCCCTGACAGACGATTCCCTATAATTAAGCAGAGGAGTCATTTTTAACTGTGCCTGGTTATGATCCAATGGTGTCCATCTTTTCATTGGTGCATAAAAGCGCGGTCAACCAGTTTTGTGCACTTCTGAAAAGGACACAGCTGAAAAGAGGCCCTAAAGAATCCAGAGTAACTCTGCTACCTTATTATAGTGAGTGGATCCCTTAAGGCTATGTGTCCACGGTAGAATGTTGCTGCAGATTTTTCTGCATGAAAATCCGCGGCTTTCCCGCAAAATCCGCATCTGCGGATTTGCAGCGGATTTACCGCAGATTTTTTTTTTTTCCCAATTCTGAAGCCAAAATCCGGATCAAAATCCGCAACAATAATTGACATGTTGCAGATTTTTCCGGATCAAAATCCGCGGTAAATCCGCCGCGGAAAAATCCGCAGCAGGGGCACAGCATTTCCAAAAAGCCATAGAAATGGCTGGGAAGTGCCGCTGCTGCAGATTTTCGGGAAATCCGCGGCTTTTCCGCGAGAAATCCGCGGCAAAATCCGCGCATTTTCCGCAGCGTGGACACATAGCCTTAGAGTGTCATCTGAATCTCAGAGATCTGGATGGAAACTGCATGTAAGTGCTCAGCGTAGAACAAGGGATAAATGTGATCCAAAGTGTTATTTAAATTGTTCCCAATAGAAGTTTCAACTCAATCCATAAAAAGAACAAGTCCCCACTCAAGTCCGTCATCTGTCTAAGGAAATATAGGGGATTTTCCCTTCACTGGTAATAAAAAGGCTCTGAAAAGTGCTATGGCTTCCTCCAAAAGAAATATAACAAAACGTGCACTCCCAAATCCAAATACCCCCCCTTATTCTGAGCCCAAATAGTGTGCCTAAACCACATTTATTATCCACATTTGCCATTACTGTAGTGAGGAGAGCCCGCTTAATTTACATGATGTGTGTCTCCAGAAGCACAAGCTGTGCACAATGTACAGGTACTACATGTATGGGCACTACAATGACAGATTTTCAATTTTCACCCAGCAGCATCCATTGCGGCTTGTTTCTGGAAAACACCTATGGAGTCAAAATCGTCACTACACCTGTAGATAAATTCCCAGAGGGGTGTAATTTCCAAAATCTGGTCACTTAAAGGGCTTTCTGCTTTTCTGGGGAGGGTACGAGGATGGCACTGGTGAGGTCATGCACAGCCCCGACCATAATCTCGCGCCTGTGCATTTAGCTCACCGGCGCGAGGGCAGCTATGTTTTCTGCTCTGCCCGCAATATGGCAGAGCGAACTGCGCCTGTGCGAGCCGCCATAACTGCACAGGCGCGAGATTTGAAAATGCGACGAGGATGATGATGGAGGCGTCATCACGTCAATCAAAAAAGGAGGACAGCGATCAGCAGCAGGAGGGGGGACAGGAGCAGAAAATGAGCCCGCCCATCTGCCAAAACAGGTAATTACCATACCTAATGGCCAAGTTTTATAAAATTATTTTTGGGGTCTGGAAGCGGAGTCAGGGCCAAGGTGCAGCTTCACAGAATGCAGCCCAGGAGCTGCAGAAGGGGAGACTTTTAGTTTAATAGGGAAAAATCTGGTGAAAGGTTCCCTTTAAGTTCCTGGCTGATGTCTTGAGATGTTGCTTCAGTATTGTCACAATCTTCTTTCCTCATGATGCCATCTATTTTGTGAAGTGCATCTTCAAGTCCCCTAAGGGGACTAGTAAAAATATTTAAAAGTGTATAAAAAAAGTTTATAAAGATATGAAAAAATTAAAAAAAAACAAAAAAGTTGAAATCACCCCCCTTTTGCCCCATTGAAAATAAAACAATTAAAAAAAAATAAACACATATTTGGTATTGCCGCTTTCTGAAATGCCCAATCTATCAAAAAAGAGAATTTTGTTTACTTACCGTAAATTCTTTTTCTTATAGTTCCGTAATGGGAGACCCAGACCATGGGTGTATAGCTTCTGCCTCCGGAGGACACACAAAGTACTACACTAAAAAGTGTAGCCCCTCCCTCCGAGCATATACACCCCCTGGATAACCAAATATAGCCAGTTTAGTGCAAAAGCTGAAGGAGAGTAGCCACCCACAAGTAGAGATAGAGCAAGAACCGGAACAACCGGAGCCTCTGTCTACAACAACAGCCGGTGATAACACGCGGAACAAGAAACTGCCAACAGGCAACAGGGAGGGTGCTGGGTCTCCCAATACGGAACTATAAGAAAAAGAATTTACAGTAAGTAAACAAAATTCTCTTTTTCTTCATCGTTCCTATGGGAGACCCAGACCATGGGACGTCTCAAAGCAGTCCATGGGTGGGAATAAACAGAAAACTGAGAAGTAGGCGAAACCTAACTTCGCAAATGGGCGACAGCCGCCTGAAGGGTGCGTCTGCCCAAGCTCGCATCTGCCGAAGCATGAGCATGCACTTAGTAGTGCTTCGAAAAGGCATGCAGACTAGTCCAAGTGGCAGTCTGACAGACCTGCTGAGCCGTAGCCTGGTGCCTGAAACCCAAGAGGCACCAACAGCTCTGGTCGAGTGTGCCTTGATCCCCGGCGGGGGAGGCACTCGAGTACACTGGTAGGCATCGGAAATGGCCGACCCAATCCAACGAGCTAGGGTCGGCTTAGAAGCCGAGAGGCCCTTACGCCGACCTGTGGTCAGCACAAAAAGAGAGGTGCACCGCCTAAGAACAGCGGTGCGAGACACATAGATCCGGAGCGCCCGCACCAGATCCAGAGTATGCAACGCTTTTTCAAAGCGATGAACAGGAGCCGGACAAAAGGAAGGCAGGGAAATGTCCTGGTTAAGGTGGAAGGAGAAACCACCTTAGGGAGGAAGTCCGGAGTCGGACGGAGAACCACCTTGTTTTGATGAAAAACCAAAAAAAGGTGACTCCGAAGAGAGTGCAGCCAAAACAGAGACTCTCCCGAGGGAAGTTATGGCCACTAGAAAGACCACTTTCTGTGAAAGACGAGACAAAGAAACCTCCCTAAGAGGCTCAAAGGGGGTTTTTCTGGAAGCCGAGAGGACCAGATTAAGGTCCCAGGGATCCAAAGACCGCCGGTAAGGCGGCATGGTGTGAGATGCGCCCTGTATGAAGGAGCGCACCTGAGCCAGCCGGGCGATACGCCGCTGGAACAACAATGGCCGAGCCGAGACCTGTCCCTTGAGGGAATTGAGGGATAGTCCTAGCTGCAGACCGGACTGTAGAAGGGACAGGAGGGTCGGCAGGAAAAAGGCCAAGAAGCATGGCCGGAAGGGAGACACCAGGACAGAAAAATTCTCCAGGTCCTGTGATAGATTTTGGCCAAGTAATACTTCCGAGCCCGAGTCATAGTGGAGATGACTTCAGGAGGGATACCAGAAGTCGTCAAGATCCAGGACTCAAGAGCCACGCCATCAATCTGAGAGCCGCAGAATTCTGGCGGAAAGACGGACCTTGTGAGAGAAGGTCTGGACGGTCCGGGAGATGCCACAGCACCTCAACGGACAGATGGAGCAGGTCAAGGTACCAAGCTTGCCTGGGCCAGTCTGGAGCAATGAGAATGACCCGACGGCCCTCCATTCTGATCTTGCGCAGGACTCTGGGCAAGAGCTAGAGGGGGAAACACGTAAGACAGACGAAACTGGGACCAATCTTGAACCAGCGCGTCTGCTGCAAAGGCCTGAGGATCGTGGGAGCGAAGATCCACTTCCGGAGTGCCCCAAGTGCGGCAGATTGACAGAAACACTGCCGGATGCAGAGCCCACTCGCCGCTGTCCACGGTTTGACGGCTGATAATCTGCCTCCCAGTTTTCCACGCCTGGGTTGTGGATTGCAGATGTGGTGGACCTGGAATCCTCCGTCCACTGAAGGATGCGTTGAACCTCCAACGTTGCCAGGCGGCTGAGTGTCACGCCCTGGTGGTTGATGTAGGCAACCGCTGTGGCGTTGTCTGACTGGACTCGAATGAGCTTGCCCGCCAACTTGGTGAAAGGCCAAGAGAGCTAGAAGCACAGCTCTGATTTCCAGCACATTGATCGAGAGGGCTGATTCGGACGGAGTCCAAGTGCCCTGCGCTCTGTGGTGGAGATATACTGCTCCCCAGCCGGATAGACTGGTATCCGTGGTGAGGATCACCCAGGACGGGGCCAGGAAGGAGCGTCCCTGAAGAGAGAGGGGCCGAAGCCACCACTGAAGGGAGCTCCTGGTCTGTGGCGACAGAGCCACTAACCTGTGCAAGGAGGAAGTCCGCTTGACCCAACAGCGGAGAATGTCCAGCTGCAGAGGACGCAGATGGAACTGGGCAAGGGAACCGCTTCCATTGACGCCACCATCTGACCCAGCACCTGCATTAGGTGCCTGATGGAATGACGGCGGGGCCTCAGCAAAGCGCGCACTGCTAGTGAAGGGACTGCTGTTTGACTAAGGGCAGCTTCACAAGTGCCGGCAGAGTCTCGAATTGCATCCCTAGGTACGTGAGCCTTTTGGGTCGGAGTCAGAGTGGACTTGGGAAAAAGACAAGCCACCCGAATTGGACTAGAGTGGCGAGAGTGAGCGAAGCACTCCGCTGACGGTCTGCACTGGATGAAGCCTTGACTAGAAGGCCGTCCAGGAAAAGGGACCAACCCTTGGAGGTGCAGAACCGCAACCACAGCTGCCATGACCCTGATGAATACTCGAGGGGCCGTGGCTAACCCGAAGGGAAGAGCCACGAATCGGAAATGTTCCTCTCTGATTGCAAAACGTAGCCAACGCTGGTGTGAAACTGCAATTGGCACATGCAGATAGACATCTCTGATGTTGAGGATGCAAGGAATCTCCTTGGGTCATTGAGGCAATGACTGATCGCAGAGACTCCATGCGAAAATGCCGCACCTGAACAAGCTTGTTGAGAAGCCTGAGATCCAGGATGGGCCGGAAGGAACCGTCCCTTTAGGGGACTAGGAAGAGATCTGAGTAGAAACCTCTGAACCGTTCTCAGGCGGGAACCGGTACAATTACTCCGTTGGCCTGCAAGGATGCCACGGCCTGAGAGAAGGCGGCGGCCTTGAAGCAGGGGGGAGTTGACAGAAAAAATCTGTTTGGCGGGCTGGATAGAATTCTATCCTGTAGCCGTGGGAGATGATATCCCGCACCCACTGATCGGAGACGTGTTGAAACCACATGTCGCCAAGCGGGAGAGCCTGCCACCGACCAAGGACGTTGCTGGTGCGGCCAGATAGTCAAGAGGAGGCTGCCTTAGTGGCAGCAGCTCCTGCGGTCTTCTGAGGACGCGGCTTCGTGCGCCAGTTGGGTTTTTGGTCCTTGGCTGAGTTAGTGGACGAGGCCGAGGGTTTAGAGAACGACCAGTTGGAGGAACGAAAGGAACGAAACCTCGACTGGTTCCTGCCCTGGACAGGTTCCTGGATTTGGTTTGTGGCATGGAAGTACTCTTCCCGCCAGTAGCTTCCTGAATAATTTCATCCAGTTGTTCACCGAACAGCCTGGGCCCAGCAAATGGGAGCCCAGCAAGGTACTTCTTTGAAGAAGCGTCTGCCTTCCACTCTCGAAGCCACAAGATCCTGTGGATAGCGAGAGAATTGGCCGAAGCCACCGCAGTGCGGAGCCTCCAGCATGGCAGACATGGCATAGGATGAAAAAGGCTGAAGCCTGGAAGTTAAGGCAACCATCTCGGACATAGAGTCCCTGGTGAGGGAATGCATCTCCTCTAGAGAAGCAGAGATGGCTTTGAAAGCCCACACTGCTGCAAAAGATGGGGAGAACGAGGCCCCTGCCGCCTCATATACAGATGGCGGTCAGTGGAATCCTTAAGAGAGTTGCCATCAGCCACTGATACAACTTTCCGGGCTGAGAGTCTAGACACCGGAGGGTTTACCTTTGGTGAATGAGCCCACTCCTTGACCACCTCTGGTGGAAACGGAAAACGGTCATCAGAACCACGCTTTGGGAAGCGTCTGTCAGGACAGGCTCTGGGCCACAGTGGCCTGAAAACTGGAGTGGTTAAGGAACACACTCCTTGTTCTCTTAGGCAAGGTATACTGATGCTTTTCTGCCAGAGAGGGGAGCTCCCCTGATACAGGCGGATTGAGGTCCAGTACAAAATTAATGGACGCAATCAAATCACTAGCATCTGCGTCACTTTCGGACAGATCAATGGGGTACATGGAGGTAGCGTCCGAGCCCCCAGTAAAGGCATCCTCCTTGTCCTGCGAGTCAGCTCGTGAATCAGAGCCGCGGGAAGAGGAAGGAGAGGGGACCCTGCGTCTCCATTTTAGGAGGACGGGGTCTGAGACCAGATGAAGAATCCTCTGTGAGCTTTGCTGAGCGAGCCGTAGCAGCAGAAGCGCCCTGAGAAGGGGGCTGATGCATGCTCAGCAGTGTCCGGGACATCTGTCCCCTGGAGAGAGGGATTCTCCCAAGCCGGGGGTTCAGCCGCCGGAGCAGCCGGAGGGACCACTGGGGATGAGCCTCCAGGCTGAGGCACCACCATGTTAGAGCAGGCATCACAATGTGGTTATGTGCTCAGTACAGGCAGTACGAGCCTACATGCAGTGCATATTAAGTACAGCCTTGCAGCCTTGCTCCTCGTGTGAGACATGCTGCTGAAGTGGGGGCTCTGAGCCAGAATGACCCCCAGCAGAGTATATACGCAGAGTATATAAGCAGGTCCACAACCGGAGGTTGTGGCTTGCCAGACCGTTTGACATTGGGACATCTCTGTGCCCTCCAGATGCCACAGCCCGGACCCCCAGAGAGATGGCCAGCGCCGATCGCTGTCACAATGTGGTTTAGGCAGACATGCATAAGAACGCTGATAAAATGGCGCCGGAGCGAGGAGAGGGGGCGGGGCCCACTCTAAGAGCGGGATCCGGAGGGTCAAGGAGATATACAGGGGAGGGAATATTACCTCAGAGAGGAGTGTCCCTCCCCTGTGCCGAACGGCCGCTGGGCGGAGCCGCACTGTCCCTCTGCATGATTGGCATGCAGGGGGAGTGAAAACGAAACTAGGCCTCAGGCGAAGCCGGGGCCTAAATTTAACGATGCGGCCGGCGAGCAGGGACCATCGGCGCGGTTCTCAGGTGAAAACCAGAGAACCGGCCAGAAATGTCACAATAGATACACAGCACACTCTCCCCAACAATAAAGTACAAGGGACCCCCGATAATAACGTCTCAGATACTTAGCTTGTGAGACGCAGGGCCAGGTCCCTGAGGGATGAGTGCTCCGTCCGGCAGGATCCTGAAAGGGCTACGGATGGAGACCGGTCTCCTGCAAGGCAGGGAGAACCGTGCTGGCTCCCACTTCAAGCCAGAGCCCGAGGGATGGTGAAGGAGCGCGGCATGTAAGGCTCCAGCCCTGAAATCAACCTTAACAACACCGCCGACACAGTGGGGTGAGAAGGGACATGCCGGGAGTCCAGGCTTGGACCCGCTTTTCTTCAAACTCTTTCCAAAAATCAAAATCAGATGAGAATGCATGTGTGGATGTGTGCCTCCTGAACACAAAGCATTGAACTGGCTATATTTGGTTATCCAGGGGGTGTATATGCTCGGAGGGAGGGGCTACTATTTCTAGTGTAGTACTTTGTGTGTCCTCCGGAGGCAGAAGCTATACACTTGAAAACCAGAAATTACTCTCTAAAACATCACTTTTATTAATACTGTTAAAATACTAAAATAGTACCCCCCCGTCCCCTAAGTGACTTAGGGACCTGATGCCATGGTGAAAGGTTGTCATTACAGACACCTACTGCTTTAGAGAGCCTTCCTGGTACCGTTGGAAGGGACGTTTTCATTTGAAAATCCAGCACCTATTGGGGGGGTACGGCATTCTAACTGGACCTACTTAAGGACCATACAGGACCCTGGTTTTATGGAGAATATAAACAATGAGGAGATTGATGGCCTTAACAGACTAGAGATATTTTGATATATCTATATCCCCTGATGAACCCCAAGACGTTTTGGGGGGAAACGCGTCGGGATCAAGTTAGTCCGGGCAGGATAAGTACTAGGACCACAGGTCCATCATCTTTTCCCTAGACCCTTAATTTCATGTATCATCCCAGTTTTGTAGCCACATAGGTAATTTGTAAAACTGTGATTGAAATCTTTCATTTGCATATGAGATTGGGCTGGGACCACAGGTCCATCATCTTTTTCCTAGACCCTTAATTTCATGTATCATCCCAGTTTTGTAGCCATATAGGTAATTTGTAAAACTGTGATTGAAATCTTTCATTTGCATATGAGATTGGGCTGGGACCACAGGTCTATCATCTTTTTCCTAGACCCTTAATTTCATGTATCATCCCAGTTTTGTAGCCATATAGGTAATTTGTAAAACTGTGATTGAAATCTTTCATTTGCATATGAAATTGGGCTGGGATCAAGTTAGTCCTGGCAGGATAAATACTAGGACCATACGTCCATCATCCCTGCCTAGACCCTTAATTTCATGTATCATCCCAGTTTGTAGCCACATAGGTAATTTGTAAAACTGTGATTTGGAATCTTTCATTGTATATGAGATTTGGGTTCAATTTTGTAATTGGACATGATCTATGACACATGACTGTTATGCACCGCTGCACAATTCACTTGGTGGTGGGTTAAGGTCAGGAGCAGGTTCAGGGGCAGATAGGGCTAGCCGCCGAGGAACGGGGGGCACCCAGAAAATTAAGGTGTTTTTGACCTCCGTGGTTAGGTAGGGAAGAACATCAGGGACTACTAGACCCACTACCTTATCCTCATAATTATCAACATTATAATTCAATATAGTAGGCGGTGTACACCCCCTGTCCCCTGTCCCCCCTCAAGACCTGTTTTAGTTATCACTAAGCACGACTTGTTGATATTCTTACTTCTGGATATTATTCCAGAATTCAGTACTATTTTAGTATTTTAACAGTATTAATAAAAGTGATGTTTTAGAGAGTAATTTCTGGTTTTCAATTGATCCTCTAATCTTTATATAACTGAAATTGGTTTTCAGAAGCTATACACCCATGGTCTGGGTCTCCCATAGGTACGATGAAGAAATATTAAATAAACTAATTAATAGGTAAAGGTCACAAGAAGAAAAAAAATCAAAACGCCAGAATTTTTATTTGGTCGCCGCAACATTGCAATGAAATAAAATAAAAGTTTATGAAATCATCGCATGTACCTCAAAATGGTGCAACTAAAAACATTAGCTCCGTAAGCAAAAAATAAGCCTGTCCCGGATCCCATAAAATGAGAACGCTACAGGTATCGAAAACTAGCTACAAAAGCACAATTTTTTCCTGACAAATTTCTGAATTTGTTTTTACCACTTAAATAAAAAAAATATATATATGCAGGTTTAGTATTTACGAACTCCTACTGATCTGGGGAATCAAATTTTGGGGTCAGTTTTACCACATAGTAATGGTAAATGAAAAAAAAAAAAAAAGAAAAAAAAAAACAATCGTGGACTCAAACTTTTTTATTTTTAATTTCACTGCACTTGGAATTTTTTTTCCACGTTTTCCAGTACAATATGGGGTAGACTGAATGTTGTCGTCCTGTAAAAAAAAAAAAAAAGCCCTCATATGACTACATTGACGAAAAAATAAATAAGTTATGTACCATGAACAAAGAAAGAAAAAAAAAAAAAACAACCCCAAAAAACCCAGAAAATCGACAGGTGCTGAAGGGGTTAAGCTTACTTTGTAGGTAAAATAATGTCACGGTTATTAAAATTTAAAGAAGTTGTCCGACATAAATTCCAACATTTTTTTTAAGCTAATCAATGCTGGCCGGAGGCTGATCATTGCAGTAGCTGTATAAAGAGCTTGCATCTGCGCAGCGGCTGGAAATCAGTCATCTTATATAAAGTGCTGACTGCGTGGGCCCCAGTACAGGCAGCGTTCATCAAGAGGGCCACGGGCCTGCGCGCCGCAAGAAGCATGAGGGGCCGCATGTGGCCTATGGGCAGCATCTTTGAGACCACTGCATTACAGAATGTGTGGGAGGGTGTGGGGGAATGGGGAGCGGGGACTCCGACATACTGTACCCGCCCAGCAGGACGGCTACATGATGTCGGCTGGGATGCCCGTCTACAAGGCAAGCATAAGCTCCTGCCCCTGTTGACGTGACATCACAGGAAACAGCAAAATCCCGGCAGAAGCGGTCACATGACCGCTCTGAGCTGGGGGAGAGGGGCCGACAGCAGCGCAGGTAGGTAGTTGCTATCTACTTACCTACCCCTATGTAGCCCAATAGTGAAATGACAAAAAAATTAAAGCAAAATAAGCCGGATAACCCCTTTAACACTCGACACTGAGTGGTGAGGTCATAAATGTCCTTAAAGGCCCTGTCACACACAGAGATAAATCTGCGGCAGATCTGTGGTTGCAGTGAAATTGTGGACAATCAGTGCCAGGTTTGTGGCTGGGTACAAATGGAACAATATGTCCATGATTTCACTGCAACCACAGATGTGTGTGTGACAGGGCCTGTAGAACACAACATTAATCCTGCAACAAAAGAAAGCTGCATTAATAATGTACTTTTATGTAATATTTAAAACATAGGATCTGTAGAGGGGGAGTGTTGTATATGTGTTGGATAGCATGAGGCTAAATATACAGCATGCTGTGGATAGCCACACAATTGTTTGCAGCCTGATTGCAACATTCCCCTGCATCATGGGATGCAGAACATAGATATTTAGCTGCTTGCACAATCTGTTCTGCCACGTCTGCCAATTCCACTTCTTGGCACCCAGCTGAAAAAAAATCTGTGTCACAAGTGCTTAGCCCAAGCTGAAACAGCCTTAGCAACTGAAGCGATGGACAAAGTGCAGACACTGCTGCCTAAAAAGCCAACTTAATCACAGACTATGCGTCTGTCCATAGGATCCTTCAACTCCGCAAATAATGCAAAACGTGCGTTTGGGACCTCCTCTATTTGGGGAATCCTTGTGGGTATGTAACTTTCTGTAGTATGGGTATATAACACCACTCATGTATGGCTCTTTGCTTGATACACACTGGCATGTAGTGTTCTATTTTGGTAACAAGGAAAGCTTTTAGATGTATTTAACATGGAATTTATCCACTAAATGCTTCATCCATCCTTGGCCATTTGAAGGTGATGATTTGTTATTTTCATATATGGAATTATATTTGCATGGTTTGATAGAATTAGTGGTTAAACAGTTGCCATTTTTCTCCATATACATTCATATGCCCTTTTGTGGGTCTCAGTTGTTATACTGCCATTTTTTTCCTTGTTTTATTTCTGAATGGAATTCTAATAAGCACTTGACACTTTATAATTTATAGTCACTTAATAAAATGATTAATAATTGGCATTTAACTCCTTTTGTTCTCCAGTTAATTATCCAGTATTGCATAGGGAATTTTTCATGAACCTGATGATATATTGTTGTCTAATCAATACCTATGTGCTCAATTTTTGACAGTTTGGTGGCCTCAGAATGACTAAAGCTCTGCTCCTACTGCTGTTCGAGGCTTTATGCTGTCAGAGGCTTTATGTGGAGCCTCCATCTCCAGTCATATAAAGGGATGAATACTTCTGCAAGGAGAGAAACAAGTGAAAAAGTCAGCACCTGTCTCCTTCTCTGAGTGTATCAGAACAATCCTCAGCAGCAGGTAATCCCTGGTTAGTGAGATACAGGTGCTGAGGTGACCCATCACTGCCATTATCTGTACTCTAAATAAGTGCACCCTGATATCAATGCAGATAAATGAAGGCAAAGACTGGGGAATAGCAGGGGTTTAGAAGCTATTTACATGTTATTTTTTTTTCTTTAACAAGAATGTTGAGAATCCCCTTAATAAAATTATTTTCACGGTTTCATAACTTTTCATATTGGACAAAATTATAAAAAAAAAAAAAAATAAAGCTTATTCTTTAAAGGGATTCTGTCGGGTGATTTTCTAGTGCAATACTAATGTTATCTTTAAATGGGGCTTAAAGGGAATCTGTCACCAGATTTGGCAACTATAAGCCGCGGCCACCAGCAGTGGGTTCTTATAT
Source organism: Anomaloglossus baeobatrachus (assembly GCF_048569485.1). Classification (NCBI taxonomy): domain Eukaryota; kingdom Metazoa; phylum Chordata; class Amphibia; order Anura; family Aromobatidae; genus Anomaloglossus; species Anomaloglossus baeobatrachus. The sequence continues at coordinate 108,801,764 of NC_134354.1, read as the reverse complement.
ACAGAATTCTAGAAGACTGTATATAAGAGCTCAGGCCGCTCTGTGTAGAACATAGAAAACACTTATTATACTCACCTAGAGGGCGGACCGGTCTGAAGGGTGTCGCTGCTCTTCGGTCTGGCAACTCCTCTCTGCAGCGATCTCCGTCCTCCTTCTTCTGAGGCCTGTGTGCATGGCAAGTCCTACGTCATCCGATTTCACACTGACCGGTATTGAGGTACTGAGGCAGGCGCAATTTGAGCTGCCCTATTCAGGACAGATGATCTCCTTATGCTTGACTAGTTAATACATCACACTGATTTCTATGGAGCTTACATCAAGATAACAGATCTTATCTTGATGTAAGCTCCATAGAAATCAGTGTGATGTATTAACTAGTCAAGCATAAGTAAATACAAACTGCATATGCCCTGCTCCCTCCTCCCGGTGCTGGCATCAGTGATAGTAAATCTGAACTTAATTTGCACTGATGCCCCCACCCATATTCCCTCCCCCTCTCAGCAGTCATAGTGAATGCACCGGAAATGAGGGGGGGGGACAGTGAATATGCAAAGTGTATTTACATACACTTGACACAGACATTGACTTCTATGAGATTACAGCAAGCTAAAAGGATAAGGTAGAACAATAAGGGTATGTGCGCACGTCTGCGTTCTATTCTGAAGCGTTTAAGTCACTGCATGTGCGTTTCAAAATGTGCGTTTTGAAAGCAATGTGCATGCAGAATTCATGCGTTCTGGATGCTTGCTCTGCCATAGACAAAGTGGGAAAAGCATCCAAAACGTACAAAAGAAGTAACATGTTGCTTTTTAGAATGCAGCGTTTTGGCAAAATATTTCAGCAGCCGAATCGCTGCGTTCTAAAACGCAACGTGCAAATGGATTATGCACAATCTTAATAGATTGTGCTTCTGATGCAGGACACATGCTTTTACGCTGCGGTGCTATACGCAGCGTAAAAGCATGAAAAAGCACACGTGTGTGCACACAGCCTAAACCTTGTTGATCCTGAAAGGTTTCCTTAACCCCTAAAGATAACATTAGTATTGTACTACAAAATCACTTGACAGATTCCCTTTAAGACAAATCTAGGTGTAATGAAATGTCATGTTAGAACTTGGCTGCCTTCTTCCTTGCATAGTCCAGAATTAACTATAACTTAGAGGGTCAGACAACTTCTTAGTGTAAAGGCCGCTTTACACATAGCGACATCGCTAGCGATGTCACTAGTGAAAGTACCCGCCTCTGTCATTTGTGCATCAAGGGCAAATCGCTGCCCGTGGCACACAATATCACTGGTATGTGTCAGACGAACATACCTTTGTAACGATGTCGCTGTGGCCGCTAAACAAACTCTTTTTTTAGGGGGCGGTTCATTCAACATCACAGCAACGTCACCATGCAGGACACCAATCGAAGCAGAGGGGCGGAGAGGAGGCGCTGGATAGTCACTCCCATCTCGTTGCCGAAAGACGCAGGTACGTTGTTGTTTGTCATTCCAGGGGTGTCACACGTAGCGATGTGTGCTGCCTCAGGAACAATCTGCGTCCTGAATGAGCAACGATATTATGGAAATGAACGACATGTCAACGATCAACGATGTGGTGAGTATTTTTCATCGTTAGCGGTCGCTCATACGTATTACACGCAACGACGTCGCTAACGAGAACGAATGTGCGTCACGAATTCCATGACCCCAACGATATCTCGTTAGCGATGTTGCTGCGTGTAAAGCGGCCTTTAGTCTGTAAAATGAAGAGTGGTTCTTAGGGAGAACCCCGGATCCCCCTGTTTTACTAACAACATCTGGCTTCTGGATTTGGCCTTCTCTGCCCCCCTTTACTGGTCTTATTAAAATGTTATGTACTGGAATTAATAAACCACTGCAAACCCCATCTTAGAAAGGCACGGCCATTTTACTCACGTGTAATCACATGAGACTATCAGATTTACTAGAAAGAAAACACAGCAACAGTTGTTGTAAAAGTAACAATTTGCATTTTAATCATTGTTGGTGGAGAGCAATCCGTACCAAAAAGTGCAAATATCTGCAGATGAGAGCAGGATTTTATACACCTATGTAGCAGCAACAACTGCACCCAGCCCGCCTCAATGCATATAAATATATATATACATTTATAAAAAGATAAACGCCACCTCTATGAATGCTCGGACACCAAACTCAATAGATGGCTTGTGTCAAAATGAAATTCATTTCCACTTGTGTGGCTGAAAACAACTCCGGGAAAACCCGGCTCAGACTTGTCAAAATAAAAACGAAAAGGAAGGTGCATAAAGTAGGAAAAAAAGGCAAAAAATTGTCAACTGGACAAGAACATGTGGATTATTAGATACAAATGAATCTCTGGAAAAATAAATATTTGCTTTGTTACCAGGAAGCAATATTTAGCTTTATGAAATACTTCTTATATGAAGATCAATCTTGCAGCAACAGATTATTTGCGAGGTAAGAGAGCCGACGCAACGGTAGCAAAGTGGTTCAAAGCACCACTACAGTGTTTTTTTTTTTTTTATTGCATTGCTGGAGTGGTGCTTTAAATTTAAGTCCCTTGCCCTGTCTTATACTCACCTTCTGGAGGCTTTCTATTCTATTAAAGTTACTCCAGTCAGCGATTTATGACCTGCCAGCAGCTCCAGTGTTTCATGGAAAACACCGGAGGTCACAACTCAATACAAGTCTATGAGAGCCTCCTTGTGGTTCTCATAGACTCACATTGGGAGCTTGAAACATAACTTCTGAAGATAGTCACAAGATGGCGCAGTATGGCGCAGTGAGACCAGAGCGGCGTCTGTAAAAGGTGAACCACCAAAAGGTGAGTATATGACAGGGGGTGGGGGGGCTTACATTTAAAGCACCACTCCAGTTCTGAAACCTCCCCCCAAACGCTGGAGTGGTACTTTAAGTAAGAGTTTATGGACCACATTTTGGGGGACTAGGAGAATAAGCAATAGCTGCTGTGTTACCTAGCCCCTCACTGATGCATTTCACATAGGAGTTCTGTAGACTTCCCTCCTCCATAACATCACATACGTTACAAACCTTGCACAGCAATAGTAAATTTAGTGAAAACTAGTTTTTAGAAATTGTTCTTGTTCCCCGCAGTTAATGCTAATACGTTAAAGTAGAAACACCACTGCAGTCTTGGGCTGGGTTCACACTAACACAAAGCTTTCCATCGAGCACTACGTTGTGGTTTCTGTTGGCATTCCTGAAAATATGGATTCCAAAGGGAACCTGGATGGAGGCATTCACTTTAATGAAGCCAACAGAATCACTGTCTGGTCCCCCTCATGACGTTATTATTTTTTTCTGATATGCACAAAACGGGTTGGCCATATTTTATGTATGTTATGTAAAAAAATAATAATCTAAAAATCTATACCTATATAGATATATATATACTGTTAGGATGGTGGCCAGATAGTGACTCCTTCGGATTTGTAGAGCTTAATGACTACATCCTGGTTCCTGTCGGAATCCAGTTTTTCAGAGATTTTGACAAATAGCACAACATGGCGCTCGACAGAGAGCTGTGCACCAACCCTTAAACCGAAGTCACACTTGCAAGAGACTCGTGCGAGTCTCGCATCGCATCACACGGCACGGTCTGCCGCCCTCCAGACAGGAGCATCTCAGCTGCATAGAAATACATGCAGCCGACGCGCTCCTGTCAGGAGAGTGTGTAGCTGTGATGCGAAAATTGCGTGAGTCTCTCGCAAATGTGACTCCGGCTTTACAGTGGCTCTCCTGATCCTATACATCACACACTGTCCTCGAGATTAGTCTCTGCATTCGGTTGGACAGTCGCCACAGGCACATGAAAATGGTGTATTGCATCTTGTATGACCCACATCTGGTGTCATCTCCGGCCTATCACCCATCTATATGACATTCACTGAATGTACTTCCTAATTTACACACCCGGCTGATATGTGAGCTCTAGTTATACGGTCTCAAGAAAGGAGGAGATCTATAGTATGGCGCTGTCATCCTCGTCATCAGTACTGCAGCATAGAGACTTAATGCCCCACGTAAAATTCACTTTTTGTCCTAAGAAAGAACAAAATCAGCTAATCCAGTATCCTGCCAGGGACAGGAAACCTCAAGAGTAGCTTCTAGCACAAATACACTTTGAATCTACAGTTTTCTAACATCCTCCACAAAGGCATGAAAAAGTCCAGTTTTCACAATTTCCTCCTGCTGAATATGGATTTCTTTCCAGTGTTCTTATCGCCAATGCCGAGTCCTATCAGCAGCCGAGCCTTCTCATCCTCCTCCTGCTGATTCATGTCCGTCTTTGCTTCACTTTTGCCTTTTGTTTCTGCACCAGCGGCTGGCTTAAGACGTAGTTTCTCTTTAATGACCTACATGAAACCGTACAAAGCATATAGGTTCATAAAGAGTTAAAGCGATGCGATCATTTTAAATCATATTTTTTCATTATTAAAAAAACAAAAGTAATAATCTTTCAGTTTTCACACTGGCCACTTTCAGGAAGAGTTTTCAACAGTTTCTCCATCATCAGAGACAGTACTACAATGACAGGTGACACCTATGTGCACATCTGATAAAACAGGATCCACCAGTCACAATAGGTGACCCTGCTTCCCCCCTCTCTTCATAATGACCTTTGCAAGCGCTCATTAGACACTTTAGTAGAAAAGATAGGGTCGGAGTCTGTGGCTATGTACATATGTTGTTTCCTAAAACAAAGAGGAAGGTAGAGTCTAAAATAGCCTCAGTGGCCAGTGTGAAAATTGCAAGATTTCTATTTTTTATTTTTAATACAGATTGTGATATGGAAAAAGAACATTGCAAATAAAAAATAAACACATGTAACATAAAAACAATAGGTGATTTTTTGATGATAAAAGGAAACTATCACAGGCAATAAATGTGTAGACCACGGTAGATGTTGCAAATCTCACCTGTGCTACAAGGGCCTTCCGGCTGTCTCTCTTTACTGCCATGGCAAAGTCAAGCCACGTCCATGTATTGTTGTGGTACTCCAGACAGGGTAACACCAGGGTCAGGTCTCCCCAGTCCACACTGTTTTTCTCACCCTGGTGGCAAATAACTTATATAAATGAATATTGTATATTTTGTAATATAAAAATCACAATTAAATGTCTTCAAAATGCTAAAAAAAACCCAAACACTGAAATCATAATTTTCTTTTATAAAAAGAGAATTTTGTTTACTTACCGTAAATTCTTTTTCTTATAGTTCTGTATTGGGAGACCCAGACAATGGGTGTATAGCTTCTGCCTCCGGAGGACACACAAAGTACTACACTCAAAAGTGTAGCTCCTCCCTCTGAGCTTATACACCCCCTGGAGAACCAGATCTAGCCAGTTTAGTGCAAAAGCTGAAGGAGAATAGCCACCCACAAGTAAAAACAGAGCAAGAACCGGAATAACCGGAGACTCTGTCCACGACAACAGCCGGTGATAACACGCGGAACAAGAAATTGCCAACAGGCAACAGGGAGGGTGCTGGGTCTCCCAATACGGAACTATAAGAAAAAGAATTTACGGTAAGTAAACAAAATTCTCTTTTTCTTTATCGTTCCTATGGGAGACCCAGACAATGGGACGTCTCAAAGTAGTCCATGGGTGGGAAAAAACAGAAAAACTAAGAAGTAGGCGGAGCCTAACTTCACAAATGGGCGACAGCCGCCTGAAGGATGCGTCTGCCCAAGCTCGCATCTGCCGAAGCATGAGCATGCACTTGGTAGTGCTTTGATAAGGTATGTAGGCTAGTCCAAGTGGCAGCCTGACAAACTTGTTGAGCCGTAGCCTGGTGCCTGAAAGCCCAAGAGGCACCGACAGCTCTGGTCGAGTGTGCCTTGATCCCCGGCGGGGGAGGCACCTGAGAACACTGGTAGGCATCTGAAATGGTCGACCTAATCCAACGGGCTAAGGTCGGCTTAGAAGCAGAGAGGCCCTTACGCCGACCTGTGGTTAGCACAAAAAGAGAGGTGCACCGCCTAAGAGCAGCGGTGCGAGACACATAGATCCGGAGAGCACGCACCAGATCCAGAGTATGCAACGCATTTTCAAAGCGGTGAACAGGAGCCGGACAAAAGGAAGGTAGGGTAATGTCCTGGTTAAGGTGGAAAGGAGAGACCACCTTAGGAAGAAAGTCCGGAGTCGGACGGAGAACCACCTTGTCTTGATGAAAAAACAAAAAAGGTGACGCCGAAGAGAGCGCAGCCAAATCAGAGACTCTCCTGAGGGACGTTATGGCCACTAGAAAGACCACTTTCTGTGAAAGACGAAACAAAGAAACCTCCCTAAGAGGCTCAAAGGTGGGTTTCTGCAAAACCGTGAGAACCAAATTGAGGTCCCAGGGATCCAAGGGCCGCCGGTAAGGCGGAATGATGTGAGACGCGCCCTGCAAGAAGGTGCGGACCTGAGCCAGCCGGGCGATACGCCGCTGGAACAGCACTGACAGAGCCGAGACTTGTCCCTTGAGAGAGTTGAGGGACAGTCCCAGCTGCAGACCGGACTGTAGAAAGGACAGAAGGGTCGGCAAGGAAAAAGGCCAAGGAGGATGGCCGGAAGAGCGACACCAGGACAGGAAAATTTTCCAAGTCCTGTGATAGATCTTGGCAGAGGAAGACTTACGGGCCCGAGTCATAGTGGAGATGACCTCAGGGGGGATACCAGAAGCCGTCAAGATCCAGGACTCAAGAGCCACGGCGTCAATCTAAGAGCCGCAGAATTCTGGCGGAAAAACGGACCTTGTGAGAGAAGGTCTGGACGGTCCGAAAGATGCCACGGCACCTCTACGGACAGATGGAGCACGTCTGGGTACCAAGCTCGCCTGGGCCAGTCCGGAGCAATGACGATGACTCGACGGCGCTCCATTCTGACCTTGCGCAGAACTCTGGGCAAGAGAGCTAGAGGGGGAAACACGTAGGACAGACGAAACTGGGACCAGTCTTGAACCAGAGCGTCAGCGGAGAATGCCTGAGGATCGTGGGAGCGAGCCACGTAAACCGGAACCTTGTTGTTGTGACGGGATGCCATTAGGTCCACGTCCGGAGTGCTCCACCTGCGGCAGAGTGACTGAAACACTGCCGGATGCAGGGACCACTCGCCACTGTCCACGGTTTGACGGATGAGATAATCTGCCTCCCAGTTTTCCACGGCTGGGATGTGGACTGCGGATATGGTGGACTTGGAGTCCTCCGCCCATTGAAGGATGCGTTGTAACTCCAACATTGCCAGACGGCTGCGTGTCCCGCCTTGGTGATTGATGTAGGCAACCGCTGTCGCGTTGTCTGACTGGACTCGGATGTGCTTGCCTGCCAACAGGTGGTGAAAAGCTAGGAGAGCCAGAAGCACGGCTCTGGTTTCCAGCACATTGATCGAGAGGGCTGACTCGGACGGCGTCCAAGTGCCCTGCGCTCGGTGGTGGAGACATACCGCTCCCCAGCCGGATAGACTGGCATCCGTGGTGAGGATCACCCAGGACGGGGCCAGGAAGGAGCGCCCCTGAGACAGAGAGAGGGGCCGAAGCCACCACTGAAGAGAGCTCCTGGTCTGTGGCGACAGAGCCACTATCCTGTGCAAGGAGGAAGGCCGCTTGTCCCAACAACGGAGAATGTCCAGCTGCAGAGGACGCAGATGGAACTGGGCAAAGGGAACAGCCTCCATTGACGCCACCATCTGACCCAGCACCTGCATCAGGTGCCTGATGGAATACCGGCGGGGCCTCAGCAGAGAGCGCACCGCCAGTTGGAGGGACTGCTGTTTGATTAAGGGCAACTTCACGAGTGCCGACAGAGTCTCGAACTGCATCCCTAGGTACGTGAGCCTCTGGGTCGGAATCAGAGTGGATTTGGGCAGATTGACAAGCCACCCGAATTGGGCTAGAGTGGCGAGAGTAAGCGAGACACTCCGCTGACAGTCTGCGCTGGATGAAGCCTTGACTAGAAGGTCGTCCAGGTAAGGAATCACTGCCAACCCCTGGAGGTGCAGAACCGCAACCACTGCTGCCATGATCTTGGTGAATACCCGAGGGGCCGTGGCTAACCCGAAGGGGAGAGCCACGAATTGGAAATGTCCCTCTCCGATTGCAAAACGTAGCCAACGCTGGTGTGAAACTGCAATTGGCACATGCAGATAGGCATCTCTGATGTCGATGGATGCCAGGAAATCCCCTTGGGTCATTGAGGCAATGACTGACCGCAGAGACTCCATGCGAAAATGCCGCACCTGAACATGCTTGTTGAGAAGCTTGAGATCCAGGATGGGCCGAAAGGAACCGTCCTTTTTGGGGACTAGGAAGAGATTTGAGTAGAAACCTCTGAACCGTTCCCGGGCGGGAACCGGTACAATTACTCCGTTGGCCTGCAAGGATGCCGCGGCCTGAGAGAAGGCGGCGGCCTTGGAGCAGGGGGGAGTTGACAGAAAAAATCTGTTTGGCGGGCTGGAAGAGAATTCTATCCTGTAGCCGTGGGAGATGATATCCCGCACCCACTGATCGGAAACCACACGTCGTCAAAGTGGGAGAGCCTGCCACCGACTAAGGACGTTGCTGGCGCGGACAGATAGTCAAGAGGAGGCTGCCTTAGTGGCAGCAGCTCCTGCGGTCTTCTGTGGACGCGCTTTTGTGCGCCAGTTGGATTTTTGGTCCTTGGCTGAGTTAGTGGACGAGGCCGAGGGCTTAGAGGACGACCAGTTGGAGGAACGAAAGGAACTAAACCTCGACTGATTCCTACCCTGGACAGGTTTCCTGGTTTTGGTTTGTGGCATGGAAGTACTCTTCCCGCCAGTAGCTTCCTTAATAATTTCATCCAGCTGTTCACCGAACAACCGGGACCCAGCAAAAGGGAGTCCAGCAAGGTACTTCTTTGAAGAAGCATCTGCCTTCCACTCTCGAAGCCACAAGATCCTGCGGATAGTGAGGGAATTAGCCGAAGCCACCGCAGTGCGGTGAGAAGCCTCCAGCATGGCAGACATGGCATAGGATGAAAAAGCTGAAGCTTATGAAGTTAAGGTAACCATTTCGGGCATAGATTCCCTGGCGAGGGAATGCATCCCCTCCAGAGAAGCAGAGATGGCTTTGAGAGCCCACACTGCTGCAAAAGTCGGGGAGAACGAGGCCCCTGCCGCCTCATATACAGATTTGGCCAGAAGGTCAACCTGGCGGTCAGTGGAATCCTTAAGAGAGGTGCCATCAGCCACTGATACAACGGTCCGGGCTGAGAGTCTAGACACCGGAGGGTCTACCTTTGGTGAATGAGCCCACTTCTTGACCACCTCAGGTGGAAAGGGAAAACGGTCATCAGAACCACGCTTTGGGAAGCGTTTGTCAGGACAGGCCCTAGGCTTGGTCACAGCGGCCTGAAAACTGGAGTGGTTAAAGAACACACTCTTTGTCCTTTTAGGCGAGGTAAACTGGTGCTTTTCTGCCAGGGAGGGTTGTTCCTCTGATACTGGCGGATTGAGATCCAGTACAGAATTAATGGACGCAATCAAATCACTAACATCTGAGTCACTTTCGGACAAATCAATGGGGCACATGGAGTTAGCCTCCGAGCCCCCTGTAAAGGCATCCTCCTCGTCCTGAGAGTCAGCTTCTGAAACATAGCCGCGGAACGAGGAAGGAGAGGGAGCCCTGCGTCTCTTCTTAGAAGGACGGGGTCTGGGACCAGATGATGAATCCTCTGTGAGCTCTGGTCCTGAGAGAGCCCTAGCAGCAGAGGCCCCCTGTGAAGGGGGCTGATGCATGTTCAGCAAAGTCCTGGACAGAAGTCCCATGGAGTCGGCAAAAGACTGGGAGATAGACCTAGAAAAAGCTTCTACCCAAGCCGGGGGTTCAGCCACAGGAGCCGGAGCAGCCTGAGAGACCACTGGGGGTGCGATTCCAGGCTGAGGCATCGTCAGGTTAGAGCAGGCATCACAATGAGGATAGGTGCTCGGTTCAGGCAGTAGGAGCTTACATGCAGCGCATACTGCATACAGCTTTGGAGCCTTGCTCCTCATGTGAGACATGCTGCTGGAGTGGGGGCTCTGCCAGAACGACCCCCAGAGAGTATATACAGAGGTCCACAACCCGAGGTTGTGGCTTACCAGACCGCTGGAGAGGTGTTGTGTGCCCTCCAGATCCCGAAGCCCGGACCCCCAAGCACCTCAGCAGGGATGCTGCAGACCAGTGCTGATCGCAGGGAAAATGCTGAGAAAATGGCCGCCGGAGCGAAGAGAGGGGGAGGGACTTACTCTGGGAGCGGGATCTGGAGGGCAATAGAGACTTACAGGGGAGGAAACATGTACTCAGTGAGGAGTGTCCCTCCCCTGTGCAGAACGGACGCTGGGCGGAGCCGCGCTGTCCCTCTGCATGAATGACATGCGAGGGCAGTGAAACCGAAACTAGGCCTCCGGCGAAGCCGGGGCCTAAATTTGAGCGGTGCGGCCGGCGCGCAGACACCATCAGCGCGGTTCTCAGGCGACAGCCAGAGAACCCGCCGGAAATGTCATAAAACACACTCAGCACACTCACCCACAACAATAAAGTACAGGGACACCCAATATATAAACGTCTCAGGTACTTAGCTTGCTGAGACGCAGGGTTCCAAGTCCCTGGGGATGAGTGCTCCGGTCCAGCAGGATCCTGAAGGGCTGCGGATAGAGACCGGTCTCCTGCCAAGCATGGAGAACCGTGCTGGCTCCCACTTCAAGACAGAGCCCAGGAGGGATGGTGAAGGAGCACGGCATGTAAGGCTCCAGCCTTGGAATCAACCTTAACAGCACCGCCGACACAGTGGGGTGAGAAGGGACATGCCGGGGGTCCAGACTTGGACCCGCTTTTCTTCAAACTCTTTCCAAAAATCAAAAATCAGATGAGAATGCATGTGTGGATGTATGCCTCCTGAACACAAAATGATAAACTGGCTAGATCTGGTTCTCCAGGGGGTGTATAAGCTCAGAGGGAGGAGCTACACTTTTGAGTGTAGTACTTTGTGTGTCCTCCGGAGGCAGAAGCTATACACCCATTGTCTGGGTCTCCCATAGGAACGATAAAGAAAAGAAGGTTCCCACAATTTTTTCATTTTTTTGGCTTAGATTGGAAAGCAGAAAATCCTTGCCAGAAATTTAGATTAGAGCTTAAAAAATCTCATCCATGCACCGTAGAGAAAATTTGCACCAGAAATTGACCTGCGCTGTGATTTTGAAATACACAGCATGTCAATTTTTGCTGCTGATTTACACCGCATCTTTCACCCTTTGGAAAGGAAAGCGTGTCTTCTCTGATAAATGTGTCTTTTTAGCAGCAAAATTCTCCAGAAGATCAATCCCAGATGGATAAAATATGAAGCTCAGTCTTCAGCAACCCCATCCCTCATAGATGCAAGAAGCAGGGAAGGGAGGAAGAAATTATCACAAATAACAAACAATTCTAGAGATAGTCATTCGTGTAAGGCCAGGTACACATATCCAGCTTTTCGCCGGTTTGACGGATGCGGTGCACGCCAGTACAATGTATACAGTACACTGGCAGCGCAACAAGCGCCGGTCACATGACAGCATGTGACCTGGAAGTTGCGGCGCTGCCACTGTACTGTATCATACTGTACTGGCGCACGCCGCATCCGTCAAACTGGCAAAAAGCTGGATATGTGTACCCGGCCTAAGGAATCAATCCTGATGATCTCATTGTCAACCACAGGACTGATGCATTTTAACAGTCAAATTCCAGCAAATAACTGAAAATACAAAGAACCCAAAGAACACTGGCTTCAGACATCTTGATTTAGAGTAAGAATTCACATCAGATTTAGTTCCCCAGATTTTAGTTCCGTACCTTGTAGCTGACACAGAGAGGCACCTGTGGAATTTTAATGTAGATAAATGAATTGTTCATGGCAGCTCGCTCTTTCATCTTGTCCAGATCATCCACAGGATGCTAGAAAAGGAGAAGAATATCCACAAGTCTGATATTATAATGTGTTCAATATTAAAGGGAACCAGCCAGCAGGATTTTGATATATAAAGTAAAGCCAGTGCTATACTGGCGCTAGCATGCTGAGTCTAAGCATGACTTTTTGTTCTGAGATTGGATGTATTATTTCACAAATATGTGCAAGTAAAGTTCCAGAAATGCACTGCTATTTGATTGACAGGTGCAACAAGAAGGGAATATATGGGTCGGGTCTTGCTATCTATTTCCGCCCCTACCTGTCTGCCTGGCCTTCCTCCCGGTCACAGTCATAGATGTTAATTCCGGGGTAAGCAGACAAATAGGGGAAGAAATACAAAAAAAGACCCGACCCACATATTCCTGTTCCTGTTGCACCTGTCAATCAAATACCAGTGCATTGCTAGAACTTTACTTCTACATATTTCTGAAATAAAACATCCAATCTCAGAACAAAAGCTATGCTTACATTCAGTATGCTAGCACCAGTATAGCACTGGCTTTACTTTATAGATGAAAATCCTGCTGGTTGGTTCCCTTTAAGAGACATAATTTCTTTTTAGGTAAAGACACCCCTCAAACAAACCTCAGGTGCTTTCCGAAATGAACGTCTGACTCCTGTTGTCCGATTTAGTCCCTGTCCACTACCCTTGCCTGGGCCTAGAGACACAGTGTCCTCGGCCACGATGAGCTGCCTCGGCTTTACCACTGGCATGCCTGGAACAAAGAACAGAGACCTTTATCAAAGCCATATTCATTTGTCAGTTTAGTTACAAAACAAAATTAAACTGCCCGACCATCACTCAGATAGTGACAATGTATTCTGCTGTCCACAACCAGCTAACCATGTACGATTACAGTAACTACTGGGCATAGGATGAAGATTTATACAAAAGAGAAAGAGCTTATAGGAATTTGTTTTTTGATTAGTTACAATGAATGATATCTACATTGTATACCCTGAATACACACTGCGCATCCAACACTCTCACCAGTGGTAACAAGTTTTGATTTATCCTCCTCATCTCCAACCTCCTCTTCCTCCACACTGCGTCCAGGGAAGAAGAAACCCATCATCCTATGGAAGAACTGATGGGTCAGCTGGATGGTTAGGGGAACCACGTTCACCTGCGAGCAGGAACACAATATATACACAGGTTATATAGGTGCGGATTGCCAGCGACTGCTACATAGTGTGATTTTACATTGCGAAGATGCATACAAGTAATTTTAAAAAAAGAGAATTTTGTTTACTTACCGTAAATTCTTTTTCTTATAGTTCCGTATTGGGAGACCCAGACCATGGGTGTTTAGCTTCTGCCTCCGGAGGACACACAAAGTACTACACTTAAAAGTGTAGCTCCTCCCTCTGAGCTTATACACCCCCTGGTGAGCCAGTCCCAGCCAGTTTAGTGCAAAAGCTTAAGGAGAATAGCCACCCGCAAATAGAACAGAACAAGAGCCGGAACAACCGGAGACTCGGTCCACGACAACAGCCGGTGATAACACGCGGAACAAGAACTTGCCAACAGGCAACAGGGAGGGTGCTGGGTCTCCCAATACGGAACTATAAGAAAAAGAATTTACGGTAAGTAAACAAAATTCTCTTTTTCTTTATCGTTCCTTTGAGAGACCCAGACCATGGGACGTTCCAAAGCAGTCCCTGGGTGGGAAATAAACAGAAAAACTAAGAAGTAGGCAGAACCTAACTTCACAAATGGGCGACAGCCGCCTGAAGGATGCGTCTGCCCAAGCTCGCATCTGCCGAAGCATGAGCATGCACTAGGTAGTGCTTCGAAAAGGTGTGCAGGCTAGTCCAAGTGGCAGCCTGACAGACTTGTTGAGCCGTAGCCTGGTGCCTAAAAGCCCAAGAGGCACCGACAGCTCTGGTCGAATGTGCCTTGATCCCCGGCGGGGGAGGCACCCGAGTACTCTGGTAGGCGTCCGAAATGGTCGACCTAATCCAACGGGCTAAGGTCGGCTTAGAAGCAGGGAGGCCTTTGCGCCGACCTGTGGTTAGCACAAAAAGAGAGGTGCACCGCCTAATCGCAGCGATGCGAGACACATAGATCCGGAGAGCACGCACCAGATCTAGAGTATGCAGCGCTTTTTCAAAGCGATGAACAGGAGCCGGACAGAAGGACGGCAAGGTAATGTCCTGGTTAAGGTGGAAGGGAGAGACCACCTTAGGAAGAAAGTCCGGAGTCGGACGGAGAACCACCTTGTCTTGATGAAAAAACTAAAAAAGGTGACTCCGAGGAGAGCGCAGCCAAATCAGAGACTCTCCTGAGAGAAGTTATGGCTACCAGAAAGGCCACCTTCTGTGAAAGCCGAGACAAAGAAACATCCCCAAGAGGCTCAAAGGGGGGTTTCTGCAAAACCGTGAGAACCAAGTTAAGGTCCCAGGGATCCAAGGGCCGCCGGTAAGGCGGAATGATGTGAGACGCGCCTTGCATGAAGGTGCGGACCTGAGCCAGCCGAGCGAGACGCTGCTGGAACAGAACTGACAGAGCTAAGACTTGTCCCTTGAGAGAGTTGAGGGACAGTCCTAGCTGCAGACCGGACTGAAGAAAAGACAGAAGGGTCGGCAAGGAGAATGGCCAAGGGAGATGGTCGGTAGAGCGACACCAGGACAGGAAAATCTTCCAAGTCCTGTGATAGATCTTAGCGGAAGAAGACTTACGGGCCCGAGTCATAGTGGAGATGACTTCAGGAGGAATACCAGAAGCCGTCAAAATCCAGGACTCAAGAGCCACGCCGTCAATTTGAGGGCCGCAGAATTCGGGCGGAAAAACGGACCTTGCGAGAGCAGGTCTGGACGGTCCGGGAGATGCCACGGCATCTCTACGGACAGATGGAGCAGGTCCGGATACCAAGCTCGCCTGGGCCAGTCTGGTGCAATGAGGATGACTCGACAGCCCTCCATTCTGATCTTGCGCAGGACTCTGGGCAAGAGAGCTAGAGGGGGAAACACGTAGGACAGACAAAACTGGGACCAGTCTTGAACCAGAGCGTCCGCGGCAAATGCCTGGGGATCGCGGGAGCGAGCCACGTAAACAGGAACCTTGTTGTTGTGACGGGATGCCATTAGGTCCACGTCCGGAGTGCCCCATTTGCAGCAGATTGACAAACACTGCCGGGTGCAGGGACAACTCGCCACCGTCCACGGTTTGACGGCTGAGATAATCTGCCTCCCAGTTTTCCACGCCTGGGATGTGGACTGCGGATATGGTGGACTTGGAGTCCTCCGCCCATTGAAGGATGCGTTGTACCTCCAACATTGCCAGGCGGCTGCGCGTCCCGCCTTGGTGATTGATGTAGGCAACCGCTGTCGCGTTGTCTGACTGGACTCGAATGTGCCTGCCCGCCAACAGGTGGTGAAAAGCTAGGAGAGCTAGAAACACGGCTCTGGTTTCCAGCACATTGATTGAAAGGGCTGACTCGGACGGAGTCCAAGTGCTCTGAGCTCTGTGGTGGAGATATACCGCTCCCCAGCCGGATAGACTGGCATCTGTGGTGAGAATCACCCAGGACGGGGCCAGGAAGGAGCGCCCCTGGGACAGGGAGAGGGGCCGAAGCCACCACTGAAGAGAGCTCCTGGTCTGTGGCGATAGAGCCACTAACCTGTGTAAGGAGGAAGGCCGCTTGTCCCAACAGCGGAGAATGTCCAGCTGCAGGGGGAGCAGATGGAACTGGGCAAAGGGAACAGCCTCCATGGACGCCACCATTTGACCCAGCACCTGCATCAGACGCCTGAGGGTATAACGGCGGGGCCTCAGCAGAGAGCGCACCGCTAGCTGGAGGGACAGCTGTTTGTCTAAGGGCAACTTCACAAGTGCCGACAAAGCCTTGAACTGCATCCCTAGGTACGTGAGGCTCTGGGTGGGAGTTAGAGTGGATTTGGACAGATTGACCAACCACCCGAATTGGGCTAGAGTGGCGAGAGTGAGCGAGACACTCCGCTGACAGTCTGCGCTGGATGGAGCCTTGACTAGAAGGTCGTCCAGGTAAGGAATCACTGCCACCCCCTGGAGGTGCAGAACCGCAATCATTGCTGCCATGACCTTGCTGAATACCCGAGGGGCCGTGGCTAACCCGAAGGGGAGAGCCACGAATTGGAAATGATCTTCCCCTATTGCAAAACGTAGCCAACGCTGGTGGGAAACTGCAATTGGCACATGCAGATAAGCATCTCTGATGTCGATGGATGCCAGGAAATCCCCTTGGGTCATTGAGGCAATGACTGATCGCAGGGACTCCATGCGAAAGTGCCGCACCTGAACATGCTTGTTGAGAAGCTTGAGATCCAGGATGGGCCGAAAGGTACCGTCCTTTTTGGGGACTAGGAAGAGATTTGAGTAAAAACCTCTGAACCGTTCCCGGGCGGGAACTGGTACAATTACTCCGTTGGCCTGCAAGGCTGCCATGGCCTGCGAGAAGGCGGCGGCCTTGGAGCAAGGGGGAGTTGAGAGAAAAAATCTGTTTGGCGGGCTGAAGGAGAATTCTATCCTGTAGCCGTGGGAGATGATATCTCTCACCCACTGATCGGAGACGTGTTGAAACCAAGCGTCGCCAAAGTGGGAGAGCCTGCCACCGACTAAGGACGTCGCCGGAGCGGGCAGAGAGTCATGAGGAGGCTGCCTTAGTGGCAGCACCTCCTGCGGTCTTCTGTGGACGCGCTTTTGGGCGCCAGTTGGATTTCTGGTCCTTGGCTGAGTTAGCGGACGAGGCCGAGGGCTTAGAGGACGACCAGTTGGAGGAACGAAAGGAACGAAACCTCGACTGATTCCTACCCTGGGCAGGTTTCCTGGTTTTGGTTTGTGGCATGGAAGTACTCTTCCCGCCAGTAGCTTCCTTAATAATTTCATCCAGCTGTTCACCGAACAGCCGGGACCCAGCAAAAGGGAGCCCAGCAAGGTACTTCTTAGAAGAAGCATCTGCCTTCCACTCTCGAAGCCACAAGACCCTGCGGATAACGAGGGAATTAGCCGAAGCCACCGCAGTGCGGTGAGAAGCCTCCAGCATGGCAGACATGGCATAAGATGAAAAAGCTGAAGCTTGGGAAGTTAAGGCAACCATTCCGGGCATAGAGTCCCTGGTGAGGGAATGCATCTCCTCTAGAGAAGCAGAGATGGCCTTGAGAGCAGACACTGCTGCAAAAGCCGGGGAAAACGTGGCCCCCGTCGCTTCATACACGGATTTGGCCAGAAGGTCAATCTGCCGGTCAGTGGAATCCTTAAGGGAGGTGCCATCAGCCACCGACACAACGGTCCGGGCTGAGAGCCTAGACACCGGAGGGTCTACCTTTGGGGACTGAGCCCACTCCTTGACCACCTCAGGTGGGAAGGGAAAACGGTCATCAGAACCACGCTTTGGGAAGCGTTTGTCAGGACAGGCCCTGGGTTTGGTCACAGCGGCCTGAAAACTGGAGTGGTTAAAGAACACACTCTTTACTCTCTTAGGCGAGGTAAACTGGTGCTTTTCTGCCAGAGAAGGTTGCTCCTCTGATACTGGCGGATTGAGATCCAGTACAGAATTAATGGAAGCAATCAAGTCACTAAGATCTGAGTCACCCTCGGACAGATCAATGGGGTACATGGAGTTAGCCTCCGAGCCCCCTGTAAAGGCATCCTCCTCATCCTGCGAGTCAGCTCTTGAATCAGAGCCGCGGGAGGAGGAGGGAGAGGAAAGCCTGCGCCTCCTCTTAGGAGGACGGGGTCTGGGCCCTGATGATGAATCCTCTGTGAGCTCCAGTGGACGGAGGTCAGATGATAGAGATCCTAAGGGACCCTTAGCAGTAGAGGCACCCTGCAAAGGGGGCTGATGCATATTTAACAAAGTCCTGGACAGAAGTCCCATGGACTCAGCAACAGACTGGGAGATAGACCTAGAAAAGGACTCTACCCAGGCCGGGGGTATAGCCACAGGAGCAGGAGCAGCCTGAGAGACCACTGGGGGTGAGACTCCAGGCTGTGGCCCTGCCAAGTTAGAGCAGACATCACAATGAGGATAGGTGCTCGGTTCAGGCAGCAGGAGCTTACATGCAGCGCATACAGAATAAAGCTTTGGAGCCTTGCTCCTCGTGTGAGACATGCTGCTGGAGTGGTGGCTCTGCAAGAGAATGCACCCCAGAGAGTATATACAGAGGTCCACAACCAGAGCCGGTTGTGGCTTACCAGACCGCTGGAGCGGTGTTGTGTGCCCTCCAGATCTCGAAGCCCGGACCCCCAAGCACAGCACTTCAGCAGGGATGCAGAGTGCAGACCAGCGCCGAGTAAACTGTCTGAGAAGATGGCCACCGGAGTGAAGAGAGGGGGCGGGACTTGGCTTGAGAGCGGGAACTGGAGGGCCATAGAGACCTACAGGGGAGGAGACACGCACAGCAGTGGGGAGTGTCCCTCCCCTGTGCAGAACGACCGCCGGGAGGAGCCGAGCCTGTCCCTCTGCATGAATGACATGCGAGGGAAGAGAACAGAAACTAGGCCTCCGGCAAAGCCGGGGCCTAAATTTGAGCGTCGAGGCCGACGCGCAGGCACCATCGGCGCGGTTCTCGGGCGACAACTAGAGAACCCGCCGGAAATGCCTATAAATACAGTAAGCACACTCTCCCCAACAATAAAGTACAGGAAAATATAAACATCTCAGGTACTTAGCTGCTGAGACGCAGGGCCAGGTCCCTGGGGATGAGTGCTCCAGTCCAGCAGGGTCCTGAAGGGCTGCGGATGGAGACCGGTCTCCTGCCAGGCAGGGAAACCGTGCTGGCTCCCACTTCAAGCCAGAGCCCAGGAGGGATGGTGAAGGAGCACGACATGTAAGGCTCCAGCCTTTAAAATCAACCTTACAAGACCGCCGACACAGTGGGGTGAGAAGGGACATGCCGGGGGTCCAGACGTGGACCCGCACTTCTTCAATCTCATCCCAAAAGGAAAAAATCATATGAGAATGCATGTGTGGATGTATGCCTCCTGACACAAAGCAATAAACTGGCTGGGACTGGCTCACCAGGGGGTGTATAAGCTCAGAGGGAGGAGCTACACTTTTAAGTGTAGTACTTTGTGTGTCCTCCGGAGGCAGAAGCTAAACATTCATGGTCTGGGTCTCCCAAAGGAACGATAAAGAAATAGGACATATCATGCAGTTAAATAAAATAATTGTTAGCCTGAAAAAAAAAAAAAAAGAGTAACCGTCGTTTTAATTTTCATTTCATAAATCAATAGTACACGTCAAAATAAGCAGCTTTGTTAGATATCTTAATCAGAGAAATCTGCTTCTTTCTCTGCCAGAACTGACCAGTCATTATCAAAACTCTCAATTCTGAGGTAACATCTGTATTCAGTGAAGACTTTCCCATTACTGAGATAGGAGACGGTAGGAGCTAGAGGCAGAGGGAGGAGCTAGAGGCGGAGGGAGAAGCTAGAGGCGGAGGGAGAAGCTAGAGGCGGAGGGAGAAGCTAGAGGCAGGAGGGAGAAGCTAGAGGCAGGAGGAGAAGTTAGAGGAAGAACCTAGAGGCAGAAGCTAGAGGTAAAGAGAGAAGCTAGAGGCAGTAGCTAGAGGCAGAGGCAGAAACTAGAGGGAGAAGCTAGAGGCAGAGGGAGAAGCTAGAGGCAGAGGGAGAAGCTAGAGGCAGAGGGAGAAGCTAGAGGCAGAGGGAGAAGCTAGAGGCAGAGGGAGAAGCTAGAGGCAGAGGGAGAAGCTAGAGGCAGAGGGAGAAGCTAGAGGCAAAAGGAAGAGCTAGAGGGGGAAGCTAGAGGCAGGAGGAGCTAAATGCAGAGGAAAGAGCTAGTGGCAGAGCTACTCCTCCTCGCTCTTCTATCCAGATAGATCTCATCAGTAACATAGTTACTTATTTTCATGTGTAGTATTGATTTCTGAACTGAAAATTAGAAAACAACGGATGTGCTTTAATAAAAAAAAAAAAAAAAAAACAACCCATTCACAATTAAGTACGCACCGATAGGTCCTTGGTGGTGTATGTTTTTTTTTTTTAACGAGGGCTCTCGCGGTGAGCCCATATTATTCTCCACACACGTCAGCTGGTCTGATCAGCCGACGATCAGCAAACAGGTGTGGGTGAATCACTCACACCACTTTGCAGTGATCACAGGATGCCGATAGATTGTTATGACAGCCAGGGGTCAGCTGATGACCCCTGTGTTCCTGTGAACGCCGACATTTATAGGATAACAGCCTGTATGCAAAATAAGTCACCCCAACGTCGCTGCTAGTGATTATTACAGGTACTTCCCGGCACATCCAGCACGGTTATTTCATAGTGATATCAGAGACCCTTGGATGCCCATCAGCACAGGTTGAAAAGAAGGGAATTTTGTTTACTTACCGTAAATTCCTTTTCTTCTAGCTCCTATTGGGAGACCCAGACAATTGGGTGTATAGCTTCTGCCTCCGGAGGCCACACAAAGTATTACACTTTAAAAAGTGTAACCCCTCCCCTCTGCTATACACCCTCCCGTGCATCACGGGCTCCTCAGTTTTGGTGCCAAAGCAGGAAGGAGGAAACTTATAAATTGGTCTAAGGTAAATTCAATCCGAAGGATGTTCGGAGAACTGAAACCATTAACCAAAAGAACAATTGAACATGAACAACATGTGTACACAAAAGAACAACAGCCCGAAGGGAACAGGGGCGGGTGCTGGGTCTCCCAATAGGAGCCAGAAGAAAAGGAATTTACGGTAAGTAAACAAAATTCCCTTCTTCTTTGTCGCTCCATTGGGAGACCCAGACAATTGGGATGTCCAAAAGCAATCCCTGGGTGGGTAAAAGAATACCTTGATAAAAAGAGCCGAAAAACGGCCTCCTCTTACAGGTGGGCAACTGCCGCCTGAAGGAGTCGCCTACCTAGGCTGGCGTCTGCCGAATCATCGGCATGCACCTGATAGTGTTTCGTGAAAGTGTGCAGACTCGACCAGGTAGCCGCCTGACACACCTGCCGAGCCGTAGCCTGGTGTCGCAATGCCCAGGACACCGACGGCTCTGGTAGAATGGGCCTTCAGCCCTGCAGGAATCGGAAGCCTAAAAGAACGGTAGGCTTCAAGAATCGGTTCCTTGATCCACCGAGCCAAGGTTGACTTGAAAACCTGAAATCCCTTACTCTGGCCCGCGATAAGGACAAGAGCGCATCAGACCGGCGCAGGGGCGCCGTGCGAGAAATGTAGAGCCGGAGTGCTCTCACCAGATCTAATAAATGCAAATCCTTTTCACATTGGTGAACTGGATGCGGACCCAAAGAGGGGGAGACGATATCCTGATTGAGATGAAACGGGGATACCTTAGGGAGAAAGTCCGGATCGGACGTAGAACACCAGGAAGGGGGCTTTGCATGACAGCGCTGCTAGCTGAGACACTCTTCTGAGTGATGTGACTGCCACTAGGAAGGCCACCCTTTGCGAAAGGCGAGATAGAGAGATCCCGCATCGGCTCGAAAAGTGGCTTCTGAAGAGTCGTCAGCACCCTGTTAAAATCCGAGGGTTTTAACGGACGCTTGTAAGGTGGGACCGGAAAGCGCCGATACTTGTCCCTTGAGAGAGCCGAGAGACAAGCCCTTGTCCATTCCGGATTGAAGGAAAGAAGAAAAGTGGGCAAGGCAAACTGCCAGGGAGTAAAACCCTGATCAGAGCACCAGGATAAGAAGATCCTCCAAGTCCTGTGATAGATCTTGGCGGATGTTGGTTTCCTGGCCTGTCTCATGGTGGCAATGACATCTGGAGATATCCCTGATGACGCTAGGAGCCAGGACTCAATGGCCACACAGTCAGGTTTAGAGCCGCAGAATTCAGAAGGAAATATGGCCCTTGGGGCAGCAAGTCTGGTCGGTCTGGGAGTGTCCACGGTTGACCCACCGTGAGGTGCCACAGATCCGGGTACCACGATCACCTCGGCCAGTCTGGAGCGACGAGGATGGCGCGGCGACAGTCTGACCTGATCTTGCGTAACACTCTGGGCAGTAGTGCCAGAGGAGGAAAAACATAAGGCAGTCGAAACTGCTACCAGTCGTGAACTAGCGCGTCTGCCGCCAGAGCTCTGTGATCCTTGGACCAAGCCATGAATGCCGGGACTTTGTTGTTGTGCCGAGACGCCATTAGATCGACGTCCGGCGTTCCCCGGCGGCAACAGATCTCTAGAAACACGACCGGGTGAAGAGACCATTCCCCTGCGTCCATGCCCTGGCGACTGAGAAAATCTGCTTCCCAGTTTTCTACCCCCGGGATGTGAACTGCGGAGATGGTGGAGGCTGTGGCTTCCGCCCACAGCCGAATCCGCCGAACTGCTCGGAAGTCTTGACGACTGCGCGTGTGCCGCCCTGGTGGTTGATGTACGCAACCGTCGTGGCGTTGTCCGACTGAATTCGGATCTGCCTGCCCTCCAGCCACCGCTGGAACACCTTTAGGGCTAGATCCACTGCCCTTAACTCCAGAACATTGATCTGAAGGGAGGACTCAGTCGGAGTCCAAGTTCCCTGAGCCGAGTGGTGGAGGAAGACCGTTCCCCACCTTGACAGACTCGCGTCCGTCGTGACCACAGCCTCAGCTGGGGGCCGGAAGGATTTTTCCTCCGCCCAGGAAGTGGAAAGAAGACACCACTGAAGAGAGGTTTTGCTGCAAGGGAAGAGAGACGTTCTTGTCTAGGGACGTCGACCTCCTGTCCCATTTGCGGTGTCCGATAGAATCGGACGCAGACGAAACTGCGCAAGGGAACTGCCTCCCTTGCTGCCACCATCTTCCTTAGAAAGTGCATGAGGCGCCTCAAGGGGTGACTGGGCCCGAAGGAGAGATTGCACCCCTGTCTGTAGTGAACGCTGACTATGCAGCGGAAGCTTCACTATCGCTGAGAGAGTATGAAACTCCATCCCGAGGCAAGTCAGTGATTGGGTCGGTGTCAGTTTTGACCTTGGAAATTTGATGATCCACCCGAACCCCTGGAGGGTCTCCAGAGCAATGGTCAGGTTGAGTCGACATGCCACCCAGGAGGGTGTCTTGACTAGAAGACCGTCTAGGTAAGTGATCACCAAGTGGCCCTGTAGGGCCGCCACCACTGCTGCCATGACCTTGGTGAAGATCCGTGGGGCTGTCGCCAGGCCGAATGGCAGTGCCACGAACTGAAGTGTTCGTCCCTGATGGCGAAACGCAGAAAGCGTTGAAGCTCGGGTGCGATCGGCACATGGAGATAAGCATCCTTGATGTCAATTGATGCTAGGAAGTCTCCTTGTGACATCGAGGCTTTAGAGTGTTCACCGCCTGAAAAAGTGCATCGGCTCGCTCGGGGGGCGGAGATGTTTTGAAGAAACTAGTCGGAGGACGAGAGCAGAGCTCTATCCTGTAACCTTGAGACAGAATGTCTCTCACCCATCGGTCTTGGACATGTGGCCACCAGGCGTCGCAAAAGCGGGAGAGCCTGCCACCGACCGAGGACGCGGTCTTGGTGAGGCCGAAGTCATGAGGAAGCCGCCTTGTGACTTAGACCGCCATGCAGAAGAGTTCCTCTAGCCCTCCTCTGACCTGTTGGACAAGGAGGAACGGAACTTTGCTGAGGACCGAAATGACCGAAACCTTTGGACTGGGGCAAGGACGATACCTTTCCCTTGGACTGTCTAGTAACTTCATCCAATTGCTCGCCAAACAAACGGTCGCCAGAAAATGGCAAACCGGATAAGAACTTCTTGGAAGCAGAGCCTGCCTTCCATTCACATAGCCACATGGCCCTGCAGACTGCCACCGAATTGGTGGATGCTACCGCTGTACGGCTCGCAGAGTCCAGGAACGGCGTTCATGGCGTAGAACGAAAAATCCTACGCCTGAGAAGTGAAGGACACAACCTGCGGGGCAGAGGTATGTGCAACCGCAATAATCTCAGCCAGAGAAGTTGAGATAGCTTGGAGTGCCCTCACGGCTGCGAAGGCTGGAGCAAAAGATGCGACTATGGCTTCATAGATGGATTTCATCATAAGCTTTATTTGCCTGTCAGTGGCATTCGTGAGAGATGGCATCTGCCACTAATACTACGGATCTAGCCGCCAGCCTAGGGACTGGAGAATCCACCCTGTGACACTGAGCCCAACCCTTAACAACGTCAGGGGGGAAAGGGTAACGCGTGTCAATAAGGTGCTTAGTAAGCGCTTGTCCGTAAAGTTCTGTGCTTCTGGACGGCCCCTCTGGAGTTAGAGTGATCGAAACACGCACTCCTGATGAAGTCGGGGAAGGTTCCCAGCGGGCCCGCTTAGCCTATCAGAGGCCGCGGTCCGTGACGGAGTTCTCACCGTGGGATCTGGGTGTTACCCCAGGAGCCCCTTGTTGTACCGACCCAGAGGAACCCGGGAGCGATGAACTCACAGCTCCCTGGCCCTGTGTTATCGGTCTGGACTGCAAGGCTTCCAGTATCTTAGCAGACTCTCTGTCCATAGACTGAGTCCTGGAATGTGAAAGCTACTCAGAGATTTGCTGATTCCAACCTGCAAACTCTGTCCCTGTCATCTGTGCAGTGGAAACCGGCGGTACCACCTGGCCGAGGGTCCCACCAGTGCCGGAGGCTCCGGCTGAGTGAGTGCCCTCGGGGCCAAGCATTGTACACAATGAGGGAATGTGGAACCTGCCTGTAATATAGCCGCACAAGAGGTACAGGTTGTAAAATAAGCCAGTACCTTGGCACCCTTACTCTTTAAGAGCAGACAACAGCATGTCGTCCGCAGAGTAATCAGTGAGGGTATACAGCCAAAAGCAAATAATGCTGCCGAACAGTGAGATCATATACCATATAAATAAACATATATATATACACTGCGGCACCAAGGGGGGTCAGCACCTGAAAACTGGTGCCCCACAGTGCTCAGTGAGGGGGAAGGAGGATACCAACGTATGCTCCAGCCCTCCCTGCCGACGTCCAGTCGGCCGTCCCGTCGTTACCCCTGACTGGCAGGCCTGAGAACGGGAGTATATGGTACTAGGCCGCAAGAGCCGGGAACTAAATTTAAAAACGCGGCCGGCAAACATGGCGCGGTCGGCGCGATAGTCCCAGTCTCACAAACCACTCAGCAACCGCTGCGGCATTTGTAACACAGATGCTGCATGCACCGTCCCTCAGGGGACACAGAGTACCTTATGATGCAGGGCTCTGTCCCTGATGATGTCCAGTCTCCTGTCCGTCAGAATCCCCCAGGGGCTGCGGATGGAGCCCGGTCCCTGCATGGCGACCGGTTAGGATCCCCCTCTCCCAGAGCAGTGGGAAACCTTTGCAGATTCTGAGATCCTCCACCGGCAGAATTATAACAATGGCTGCCGGCGTCCCGAGGGGAGGAGAGAGCCGTGGGCGGAACCGCAAAAGTGCGGGAACCTGGTGGCCCATAGTGATCAGTGAGGGGGGCGGAGGACAGCGAAGTGTGCTCCAGCCCTCACTGTCGGCATCATACCGACCGTCCCGCCTTTTTCCCTGACTGGCAGGCTCAGGGGCGGGAGTTTAACACACTTGGCCGCAAAAGCCGGGGACTAAAGTATAAACCGCGGCCGACAAACAGGCACGGTCGGCGCGGTAGTCCCAGACGAAAAATCCACACCGCAGTCGCAGCTGCGTCTGAGGCCAAGGTGCTTCATGCGCCGTCCCAACGGGGACACAGAGTACCTGTAGATGCAGGGCCATGTCCCTGACGATACTCCGTCTCCTGTCCAGCAGATTCCCCCAGGGGCTGCGGAGGGAGCCCGGTCCCAGCGGCTGGATGACCGGTTAGGATCCCACTTCCCCAGAGCCCCTAAGGGATGGGGAAGGAAAACGGCATGTGGCTCCTGCCTGTGTACCCGCAATGGGTACCTCAACCTTAACAACACCGCCGACTTAGTGGGGTGAGAAGGGAGCATGCCGGGGGCCCTGTTAGGGGCCCTCTTTTCTTCCATCCGATATAATCAGCAGCTGCTGCTGACTAAAATGTGGAGCATTGTGTGCATGTGTGCCTCCTTCAACACAAAGCATAAAAACTGAGGAGCCCGTGATGCACGGGAGGGTGTATAGCAGAGGGGAGGGGTTACACTTTTTAAAGTGTAATACTTTGTGTGGCCTCCGGAGGCAGAAGCTATACACCCAATTGTCTGGGTCTCCCAATAGAGCGACAAAGAAATAACATATATTGCAAAAAAAAAATAAGTCCTCACATCTGTATCTACTGAAAAATGTAAAAACTTACAGATTAATTTTCATCATGAAATAAAAAGGAAGAAGAATGACCGCTACCTCAAAGTGCTCTTTTATGGAGATGCCTCCTACCGGTGGACGGACTTTGCTGTACAGTCTCAGCGCCAGCTGTCTGCCTGATTGAGCCGGGCTCTGTGGTCTCAGTGCCACCTGGAGGACAAAAAGAAAGACTTCCATGATGTGGTGGGATTTACAAAGATGAACAATTCAGCTTAGAATTCATCTTTGATTTCCTCACCTTGTAGATGGCATTAGGGAGCAGATTGTTCATGGTGAACCAGCCCAGCTCCAGCAGATGCTCCGCCGTGTCATCAGACTTATTGACCTATGTTACATGGGAGAGAAGTATTTATTGCTTTGAGGTCATGTCCACATTACATAATAATTCCATTTACAGAATAATTTAATTTATTTCCCCATTTGTAGGGATGTTTCTTCCATGCAGACCCTCTTTTACATACAACCTTTCCTGGAGAAGCTTTGTCTGGAGGAAGGAATCTTCAATCTGAAGCCATTTACATAGACAGTTCAACCATAAAATAATGAAAAAAAATGTGATTAAAGGGATTTTCCAGAATTTTAATATGGAGAACATTCTGAGCCTGGAACCCAAAGATTCCACATCCAATACATGTGCTACTTTGCTCCTCTACAAGCACACCATCAGTTTCTGTTTGATACCAGATTCTCAGGCAGCCCTTTAAGTCAAGTCTTCAATATGGAGGTTGCTTTGGTCCCCTCACTATGACAGCCACACTCCACTTTTGCATAATAAAACCCTCAATGAACTGTCAAATCTCAATTGGGGTCCTATGTGGGAAAGGGCTGGAACTTTCAAACTCTTCCAGATGCTAAAAGAAAAGCTAAATCTTCCAGTTACAATATGCCCTTCAGATCTTGTTCCCGGGTCCACTCACTGTTCTGAAAAACTTCCCCTTGTGCCAGGTACTACTGAATCACCCTGGATCTGGGCTTATATGCCATTTATATACTCGTTTGCTGGCAGGGAGCATGGAGCAATTACATGACTTAATGAGAAGCTAGTGGGAGACAGATATAAGACTGATATTCGAGGAGAACAGGGAGCTCATCTTGGAAGCCCTTAAACATGTTCCCCCAAGCCATACTGAAAGGGCCACACAATTATATATTCTTCACCGTACGTATTATATCACATTCAGAATACACAGGGTACAACCTCAATTCCCACATAGGTGCACCGAATGTGACAGAGGCCCGGAAATGTTTTTTCACGGTTTCTGGGATTGCCCGGGGATCAGACGATACTTAGCACAAGTGGTCCAGGTCCTACACTAACATATGGGGATGCCCCTCACAGATGACCCCAACAATTGTCTATTATTTATTGACTCTGAACAATGCCAAAGGACTGTACATAGATTAGTCCTGACTGAGGTCCTATTGATAGCAAAAAAATGTGTAGCCAGACATTGGATGTCATCAAGAGTAACAACCATCTCACAATGGAAATCAGCACAAAACCTCTCCATCGCGTTATAAAAGAAAATATCAATATACGCTGGTGCTGCCCTGGAAAACTTAAAAAAACAAAAACAAAACGAGGTAGATGGGTTGAATACCTAACTTGACTGCAACTGGTGAGTGGCTGTTTCTGTAATTTATCTGATCCTTTATTTCTTCCCAGTAAACTTTGTATTTGACATTGAGGACATATTGTTAGCATAGGTTATGAATATCAGGTCGGTGAGGGACATGCGACGCAGCCTCCTCATGGTTGATCAGTCAGCCCCATACACCGTGCACCGGCTGTGTCTGGGCATGCCGATCTCTGAAGATCAAACTTATTCAGATGACTTGGACTGAGGTGCAATACCAGACTCGGCCATTACACATTGTATGGAGCTGTGCCATGTACACAATAAGCACTTGCCAAAGTGTTGCAGCTCCTCCAGCAAATCGTGAGGGTGGCTTGGTAGCTAGAATACCGATAATAGGATATTGATCACCTATCCAAAGGACCTGAAAATCCTTAGTTCAATTTACCCACTCTAGCTCATATTTTTATTATAAAGGTCTCAGATTTCATAGATATTTCAATCTTGTTGTTCCTACCTTGCTATATAGGAACCTTTGTAGTTCCAGCTCTGCAATGCCCAACTGTCCATCCTGCTCCGTGAGTCTCCATCGTGCCTGTGCAAAATAGAATTCAGTCCGTCGGACCACGCTGACATCTTCTGGCTGCTTGCGCAATTCCATTTTATTTGCCCTTTGCAGCTGGAAGTCTTTAAAGCATCTGAAAAAAGACTCAACACATTTTATCTAGACTTTTAACATACAACAATTACTTAGGAAGGTCACTAAAGCCGGCAATAGGCATTAGATGCCTGCAGAGTAAACAATGCATCGGCCGATCATTTGGCCGACAGCCATCTCAGGCAACTCTCCCATACACAGGAGCACTTGTTCGGCCAAGCACTGCTGTAGTCCCGGAAAGCTGCCGGCTGACATGTCGACTGGCGCCTCATTTCCTAGAGAATAGAGTAATCGGCAGTCCGAAAGCAGACAAGCCCAACTGGCAAGTTAGCCAGCGACCCAATACACGGGATGTTGGCTGAACTGGTAGTTTAGCCTAACATTAGTCTAACTTGTATAGGGGACTTAAAACCACAAAAGGGAAAGACATTGAGTGACTTAATGGAATCTATCAGCAGATTTTCGCTATGTAATCTGTAATGCTGTAACAGTTAACACAGAGAATTCAGTGATGCCTCTCATCAAGCTGCCTGCTGTTGTTTACTTGCAACAATTGTTTTAGCACTAAGACCTCATCATTGCTGGACTATATCGCCTCATACACGGCAGTCTGACATGCCCCCTGCTGTGATTAGATCATGTGTATGAGAGGTTACCTAATGAGGATGTTCAGTTCCTCACTCTTCTGCTGCAAGTCCATCTTCTCCTGGAAGAGCTGCCCTTGTAGTTTGAGGTGTTGCTCGTTCAGAGACTCATTCTTGCTCTCATCATGAAGCAACTGGAAAATAAAGTAAATGTTATAAATTTCAATTTAGAACAGTGATGCACCCACCCACTACCGTGTTTCCTTGAAAATAAGCCTTACCCCGAAAATAAGCCTTAGCAGGAGTTTTCAGGGTAGTTGTGGTTTAATAATGAAGTGTCCATGCAGCTAAACAAGTTAAAGAATTCTGCAGGACGCTTCATTATAGAAAGCAGACAGACCCAGAAGAAAGCAGACCACACAATAATACTCCACAGACCCCGAACTGGAGGACCTGAAGTGGAGCGCGCACACACACACACACACACACACACACACACACACACACACACACACACACACATTTGGTGATACTTCTTGCTTCCAGCCGATAGGGATGCCTGGGATGCAGTGCAGTGGAGCACAAGGACCTGTGGTGGAACGCATGGAGGCCCTGTGGTGGAACACATCGATTCTTTCCACAGCAGGTCCTCGTGCTCCACTGACTGTGTCCCAAGCTCCCCTGCCGGCTGGAAGCAATAGGTATCACCGAATGGTGTGTGTGTGTGTGTGATGTGTAAGTGTGTGTGTGTGTGTGTGTGTGTGTGTGTGTGTGTGTGTGTGTGTAATGTGTAATTGTATGTGCAATCTGATTTATAATTGTTTGTGCAATGTGATGTGTGTGTGAATGCCACCAGGGATTGCAGGAGGACCTGGGAGCGACACAAACTTCCAGGGTCTGGTAGGTATCATTCTCCTGAGAGAGAGGGTATCTGCCTTTTTGGGAGGTTAACCTACCCCCAAACCCATGTTTCCCTGAGAATAAGCCCAATCCTGAAAATAAGCCGAAGCACATTTTTGGGGGCAAAAAATAAGATAAGACAGTGTATTATTTTCGTGGAAACACGGTAGTTATCATAGGGTACTACATAGTATGACTTGATGAATCCAGCCTATGTACTGTAAAAGGTAGTGATAGGGAACAACCTGAGTGTAAAATACAATAAAAATGAGGATCGGACCTTCACTACAGAGTACATTTGCTTCTCCAGCTGTCGTATTTGCAGCACGTGTTGTCGGACGGCTTCCTGGAGATGTAGGATGCTGCTTCGCTGCTCCTCGGGATTACTGGAGATCTCCAACTGGAAACGCACTCGCTGCTTCTTCTCACTGTGCTCCTGGTGAGACGAGGAAAAATGTATTCTATCGACGACGTCCGAGTGCAATAAGTGAAGTGACACAGTTACAAACACATCCCATTATTGCTTGTATTGGGTTGTGATTATTTACATATATTCACCTGTTCACTGTCGATCTGTATTCTGTTTTGTACTGTGTTCCTATATATCTTTACTCATTTTACAACTCTAATCTGTGCTGCAGCCACCTGAATACCATATATGCCATAACTCATAGTATCTCTAATCAACTAATCACACTTATTTCCCAATGTAATCTAAGTAAAACACCCACATATTCTACACTTACTACACAGTAAGCACAACTTTCTCGTGTCTCTCAAAAAAGGAAAGAATAGTAGATTATGATTTCCAATACAATGAAAAAAGCTAAGCCAGGGACAATATTTTGACATGCACCGGGTGAATGGGGTCTACGGAGCCTCCCAACTGACACGGCCAGAAACGGAATTTGATTGGAGCCGTAAGCAACTTAAATGGGTTTTCCTACAAAGTTAATTTTAATCAATAGATCTTGGAATAATAATAATGTCCACACTTGTATGTGTTTAAAAAAAATGTTCCTGTGCTGAGGTATATATATATATATATATATATATATATATATATATATATATATATATATATATATATATATATATATAAAAATCTATCTATCTATCTATCTATCTATCTATCTATCTATCTATATATATATATATATATGCCCCTGCTATATACTGTGTAATGGCTGTGTCTGCCCATACTGGGACATGGTGTGATCATACCACAGCTCCCGGGCAGGGGAGGACCCAAAGGAGAGTATACAGATACCACAGCATGGGATCATATCTGTTTTTTGTGAGGTAAAGAATTTCCCTGCCTGTTTGTAAAAAAATATTTTACCCCATAGAAAGACTCATTTACGATCCCATGATGCAAAGTCTTTATACTCTTTTACTTCCTCCCCGGCCCAGGAGATGTGGTATGATCAGACCATGTCCCTGTATGGTGAGACACGGCCATTACACAGTACATAGCGGGGGAACATATATCAGATTATCTCAGCACAGGAACATTTTTTTAAACATATCCAAAATGTATAAATTATTATTATAAGATCTATTGATACAAATCAACTTTAAAATGAATACTGTCTATGGGAAAACATCTTTAATGCTTTCTAATGAGCACCCACAACCAAACGCACACTCACAAATTGGTTTATTTTCAGATAAAAGTTTGCGAATGGGCAAACATTTTGCCCATTCGCAAATTAGTTGTAGCTCCGCGAGATTGGATGGACATGTCTGAACAGCAATTTTCAAATCTTTTCATAAATTCTCAATGGGATTTAGGCCTTCAGTTCAAAAGCTGACAAAACCACTTTCTTACACATGCCATACAAAAGACACAGCAAGAGTGTAGAAGAAGTTGCCCTGGTGAAATGAGAGCAAAATAGTGTTTTGTATTCTATGTGTGGCAGAAAACTAACACTGCATGTTACCCTGAAAATACCATACCCACAATCACACAAGGTGGTGGCAGCATCATGCTGCGGGGATGATTAGGTTAATCTTCCAGCAGGGCAATGACACTAAACATACTGTCAGAGCTACAATGGACAGTTTAGATCAAAGCATTTTCATGCGTGTGAAAGGTCTAGTAACAGTCCAGACCTAAATCCCATTGAGAATCTGTAGTCACACTTGAAAATTGTTGTTCTCAGACGTCTTTATCCAATCTCACTGAGCTGAAGCTATTTTGAAAGGAAGATTGGGCAAACATTTCAGCCTCTAGGTGTGCAAAGCTGGGAAAGACATATACCAAAAGACTTGCAGTAGTAATTACAGCGAAAGGTGATCATACAAAGTATTAACTCAGGGGATCTGAAAACAAATGCACAGAACAATTTTCAGATTTGTATTTTTAAAAGATTTAGAAAACAATGTGCACTACACAAACATTTACTACATTATATAAAATCCCAATAAAATACATTTACGTTAGTGGGTGCTACATGAAAATTTTTTTTAAAAAAGCTCATGTGGTATGAATACTTGTTCAAGGCCCTCTTTATGTCTGTGTGTATGTGTATCTACTTATAGATGGCACTCTATACACACTTTATGTCAAAATGATCACACACCTTTCGTTTGGGCTCCACATGCAACAGCAAATTGTTGACGATATCCAAGATCATGGCGTACTGTGCGGGGTTGGTAGAGATTTCCAGATGCTGGTGTTTTAAAGTAAAAGTGTCAGCAGCAGCTGCAGAGAAGAGGATTTTATGTCAGCTATACTGTGCACGGCCTTTCATGGTTCTTGTACGGCCATACAGTACAGGAAAATTATAAGAAACTTTATATACCCAACTTTTTCGTACTGGTGGAGCCCAAGTAAAACTGCCATGGCTGCCTTCAGCAATACTTTGGATTGTTATGCTTTAGCCCCAAAACCTGACCCTAAAAAAACTAGATCAAGATCAAGGGCTGACAATACTGAACTCTTATTTCCAGGCTTTTGATACAAACTGCAGCTTTTAAGTGAACCTGTCAGGTGCAATATGCACACAATCACTAGACGTTCTGGCTGCATATTGCTAATCCCTGACCAACAGTCCCTGTATCTAGTAGCATAGATGAAGGGCATACTAACATACTATTCAATGCCCATTGCCCAGCATCATTACCAGCAGTGATGAGCGTACCTGTGTCACCGCTTCAGATGCCAGCTTTAGGATCAGTGCGCATGATCAGAAGTCCCGGCACTTCCAGTCATGCGCACTATGAAGCCGGGTATACGCGTCCCGGCTTCAGAGAGGTCTAGTGCGCGTGATCGCAAGTGCTGGAACTTCTGATCATGCGCACGGGTCCTAAACCTGACGTTCTGAAGTAGTGAGAACGGACACAGGTGTGTTTAGGATCAGAGGTCCTGGCACTTCCGGTTATGCGCACTAGACCTCTCTTAAGCTGGGACGCATACACCCGGCTTCATAGTGTGCATGACCGGAAGTGCCTTAGACTTCTGATCATACGCACTGAACCTGGCATCTGTAACAGTGACACAGGTATGCTCGTCTCCACTGATGATGAC
This sequence comes from Anomaloglossus baeobatrachus, assembly GCF_048569485.1. Classification (NCBI taxonomy): domain Eukaryota; kingdom Metazoa; phylum Chordata; class Amphibia; order Anura; family Aromobatidae; genus Anomaloglossus; species Anomaloglossus baeobatrachus. Next base: position 108,768,372 of record NC_134354.1, on the reverse strand, counting down.
ACTGGGCAATGAGCACTGAAGAGCATATTACAACGCCCCTGTGGGCTAAGAGGGTGGAATGAGCACAGGAACTAATGCACTTGTGACTAGTCCCTGCGCTCATTAGCATATCATAAAGGATCTATAGAAATTGTTTTTCAAAAGATCTCTATCTATGCTAGTGTATACAGGGACAGTTAGGCAGGGATTAGAAATGTGCACCCAGAACTGCTCGCGGTCCGGGGTGCATAGTACACCTGACAGGTTCCCTTTAAAGAAAAAACTTAAAAAAAAGAGAATTCTGTTTACTTACCGTAAATTCTTTTTCTTATAGTTCCGTATTGGGAGACCCAGACATTGGGTGTATAGCTTCTGCCTCCGGAGGACACACAAAGTACTACACTAAAAAGTGTAGCTCCTCCCTCTGAGCATATACACCCCCTGGATAACCAAATATAGCCAGTTTAGTGCAAAAGCTGAAGGAGAATAGCCACCCACAAGTAGAGATAGAGCAAGAACCGGAACAACCGGAGCCTCTGTCTACAACAACAGCCGGTGATAACACGCGGAACAAGAAACTGCCAACAGGCAACAGGGAGGGTGCTGGGTCTCCCAATACGGAACTATAAGAAAAAGAATTTACGGTAAGTAAACAAAATTCTCTTTTTCTTTATCGTTCCTATGGGAGACCCAGACATTGGGACGTCTCAAAGCAGTCCATGGGTGGGAATAAACAGAAAACTGAGACGTAGGCGAAACCTAACTTCACAAATGGGCGACAGCCGCCTGAAGGATGCGTCTGCCCAAGCTCGCATCTGCCGAAGCATGAGCATGCACTTGGTAGTGCTTCGAAAAGGTATGCAGACTAGTCCAAGTGGCAGCCTGACAGACCTGCTGAGCCGTAGCCTGGTGCCTGAGAGCCCAAGAGGCACTGACAGCTCTGGTCGAGTGTGCCTTGATCCCCGGCGGGGGAGGCACCTGAGTACACTGGTAGGCATCGGAAATGGCCGACCTAATCCAACGAGCTAAGGTCGGCTTAGAAGCTGAGAGGCCCTTACGCCGACCTGTGGTTAGCACAAAAAGAGAGGTGCACCGCCTAAGAACAGCGGTGCGAGACACATAGATCCGGAGTTCCCGCACCAGATCCAGAGTATGCAACGCTTTTTCAAAGCGATGAACAGGAGCCGGACAAAAGGAAGGCAGGGTAATGTCCTGGTTAAGGTGGAAGGAGAAACCACCTTAGGGAGAAAGTCCGGAGTCGGACGGAGAACCACCTTGTCTTGATGAAAAACCAAAAAAGGTGACTCCGAAGAGAGCGCAGCCAAATCAGAGACTCTCCTGAGGGAAGTTATGGCCACTAGAAAGACCACTTTCTGTGTAAGACGAGACAAAGAAACCTCCCTAAGAGGCTCAAAGGGGGGTTTCTGCAAAGCCGTGAGGACCAAATTGACGTCCCAGGGATCCAAAGGCCGCCGGTAAGGCGGAATGATGTGAGATGCGCCCTGCATGAAGGTGCGCACCTGAGCCAGCCGGGCGATACACCGCTGGAACAACACTGACAGAGCCGAGACCTGTCCCTTGAGGGAATTGAGGGATAGTCCTAGCTGCAGACCGGACTGTAGAAAGGACAGGAGGGTCGGCAAGGTAAAAGGCCAAGGAGCATGGCCGGAAAAGCGACACCAGGACAGGAAAATTCTCCAGGTCCTGTGATAGATTTTGGCTGAGGAAGACTTCCGAGCCCGAGTCATAGTGGAGATGACTTCAGGAGGGATACCAGAAGTCGTCAAGGGCAGCTTCACAAGTGCCGGCAGAGTCTCGAATTGCATCCCTAGGTACGTGAGCTTCTGGGTCGGAGTCAGAGTGGATTTGGGCAGATTGACAAGCCACCCGAATTGGACTAGAGTGGCGAGAGTGAGCGAGACACTCCGCTGACAGTCTGCACTGGATGAAGCCTTGACTAGAAGGTCGTCCAGGTAAGGAATCACTGCCAACCCCTGGAGGTGCAGAACCGCAACCACTGCTGCAATGACCTTGGTGAATACTCGAGGGGCCGTGGCTAACCCGAAGGGGAGAGCCACGAATTGGAAATGTTCCTCTCCGATTGCAAAACGTAGCCAACGCTGGTGTGAAACTGCAATTGGCACATGCAGATAGGCATCTCTGATGTCGATGGATGCCAGGAAATCCCCTTGGGTCATTGAGGCAATGACTGATCGCAGAGACTCCATGCGAAAATGCCGCACCTGAACATGCTTGTTGAGAAGCTTGAGATCCAGGATGGGCCGGAAGAAACCGTCCTTTTTGGGGACTAGGAAGAGATTTGAGTAGAAACCTCTGAACCGTTCCCGGGCGGGAACCGGTACAATTACTCCATTGGCCTGCAAGGATGCCACGGCCTGTGAGAAGGTGTTGAAACCACACGTCGCCAAAGTGGGAGAGCCTGCCACCGACCAAGGACGTTGCTGGCGTGGCCAGATAGTCAAGAGGAGGCTGCCTTAGTGGCAGCAGCTCCTGCGGTCTTCTGAGGACGCGGCTTCGTGCGCCAGTTGGGTTTTTGGTCCTTGGCTGAGTTAGTGGACGAGGCCGAGGGCTTAGAGGACGACCAGTTGGAGGAACGAAAGGAACGAAACCTCGACTGGTTCCTGCCCTGGACAGGTTTCCTGGTTTTAGTTTGTGGCATGGAAGTACTCTTCCCGCCAGTAGCTTCCTTAATAATTTCATCCAGTTGTTCGCCGAATAGCCTGGATCCAGCAAAAGGGAGCCCAGCAAGGTACTTCTTTGAAGAAGCGTCTGCCTTCCACTCTCAAAGCCACAAGATCCTGCGGATAGCGAGGGAATTAGCCGAAGCCACCGCAGTGCGGTGAGAAGCCTCCAGCATGGCAGACATGGCATAGGATGAAAAGGCCGAAGCCTGGGAAGTTAAGGCAACCATCTCGGGCATAGAGTCCCTGGTGAGGGAATGCATCTCCTCTAGAGAAGCAGAGATGGCTTTGAGAGCCCACACTGCTGCAAAAGATGGGGAGAACGAGGCCCCTGCCGCCTCATATACAGATTTGTCCAGAAGGTCAACCTGGCGGTCAGTGGAATCCTTAAGTGAGGTGCTATCAGCCACTGATACAACTGTCCGGGCTGAGAGTCTAGACACCAGAGGGTCTACCTTTGGTGAATGAGCCCACTCCTTGACCACCTCTGGTGGAAAGGGAAAACTGTCATCCGAACCACGCTTTGGGAAGCGTTTGTCAGGACAGGCCCTAGGCTTGGTCACAGTGGCCTGAAAACTGGAGTGGTTAAAGAACACACTCCTTGTCCTTTTAGGCAAGGTAAACTGGTGCTTTTCTGCCAGAGAGGGTTGCTCCTCTGATACTGGCGGATTGAGGTCCAGTACAGAATTAATGGACGCAATCAAATCACTAACATCTGCGTCACTTTCGGACAGATCAATGGGGCACATGGAGGTAGCGTCCGAGCCCCCAGTAAAGGCATCCTCCTCGTCCTGCGAGTCAGCTCGTGAATCAGAGCCACGGGACGAGGAAGGAGAGTGAGCCCTGCGTCTCCTTTTAGGAGGACGGGGTCTGGGACCAGATGAAGAATCCTCTGTGAGCTCTGCTGAGAGAGCCTTAGCAGCAGAGGCGCCCTGAGAAGAAGGCTGATGAATGGTCAGCAAAGTCTGGGACAGCTGTCCCATGGAGTCGGCAAAAGACTGGGAGATTGACCTAGAGAAGGATTCTACCCAAGCCGGGGGTTCAGCCACCGGAGCCGGAGCAGCCGGAGGGACCACTGTGGGAGCGATACCAGGCTGAGGCATTGCCAGGTTAGAGCAGGCATCACAATGTGGATATGTGCTCGGTTCAGGCAGCACGAGCTTACATGCAGTGCATATTGCGTACAGCCTTGCAGCCTTGCTCCTCGTGTGAGACATGCTGCTGAAGTGGGGGCTCTGAGCCAGAATGACCCCCAGAGAGTATATAAGCAGGTCCACAACCGGAGGTTGTGGCTTACCAGACCGTTTGTGTGCCCTACAGATCCCACAGCACGGACCCCCAGACAGATTAGCAGAGATGCTGCAGCCAGCGCCGATCGCTGTGAGAACGCTGGTAAATGGCGCCGGAGCGAGGAGAGGGGGCGGGGCCTACTCTGAGAGCGGGATCTGGAGGGCCAAGGAGATTTACAGGGGAGGGGACATTTCCTCAGGGAGGAGTGTCCCTTCCCTGTGCCGAACGGCCGCTGGGCGGAGCCGCACTGTCCCTCTGCATGATTGACATGCAGGGGCAGTGAAATCGAAACTAGGCCTCAGGCGAAGCCGGGGCCTAAATTTAACGATGCGACCGGCGCGCAGGCACCATCGGCGCGGTTCTCAGGTGAAAACCAGAGAACCGGCCGGAAATGTCAGAACAGATACACAGCCCACTCTCCCCAACAATAAAGTACAAGGGACCCCCCGAAAATAACGTCTCAGATACTTAGCTTGTGAGACGCAGGGTTTCAAGTCCCTGGGGATGAGTGCTCCGTCCGGCAGGATCCTGAAGGGCTGCGGATGGAGACCGGTCTCCTGAAAGGCAGGGAGAACCGTGCTGGCTCCCACTTCAAGCCAGAGCCCGAGGGATGGTGAAGGAGCGCGGCATGTAAGGCTCCAGCCCTGAAATCAACCTTAACAACACCGCCGACACAGTGGGGTGAGAAGGGACATGCCGGGAGTCCAGGCTTGGACCCGCTTTTCTTTAAACTCTTTCCAAAAATCAAAATTCAGATGAGAATGCATGTGTGGATGTATGCCTCCTGAACACAAAGCATTGAACTGGCTATATTTGTTTATCCAGGGGGTGTATATGCTCAGAGGGAGGAGCTATACTTTTTAGTGTAGTACTTTGTGTGTCCTCCGGAGGCAGAAGCTATACACCCAATGTCTGGGTCTCCCAATACGGAACTATAAGAAAAAGAATTTACGGTAAGTAAACAGAATTCTCTTTTTTTTAAGTTTTTTCTTTAAAGGGAACCTGTCAGGTGTACTATGCACCCCGGACCGCGAGCAGTTATGATAAAGATAAAGAAAATGAGTTTTGTAGGGTTTAAAACAAAAAAACGGATTTTTGTGTACTCACCGTAAAATCGTTTTCTCTTAGCCATCATTGGGGGACACAGGACCATGGGGTGTTATGCTGCCTATCCATAGGAGGACACTAAGTAGATGCAAAAGCATAGCTCCTCCTCTGCAGTATACACCCCCTGGCCAGGCCAGGCAGGCTCAGTTTTAGTACACAAGCAGTAGGAGAAAAAAGCAGAAAAAAATTCTCAACAGAGGAACATGAGAAAAGAAGTCATAACCAAATAAGGTACTGAGAGAACCAAGGCCCAACAGGGCAACAGGGTGGGTGCTGTGTCCCCCAATGATGGCTAAGAGAAAACGATTTTACGGTGAGTACACAAAGAAGGGAATTTTGTTTACTTACCGTAAATTCCTTTTCTTCTAGCTCCAATTGGGAGACCCAGACAATTGGGTGTATAGCTATTGCCTCCGGAGGCCACACAAAGTATTACACTTAAAAGTGTAAGGCCCCTCCCCTTCTGGCTATACACCCCCAGTGGGATCACTGGCTCACCAGTTTTAGTGCCAAAGCAAGAAGGAGGAAAGCCAATAACTGGTTTAAAGACCAATTCAATCCGAGGAAACATCGGAGAACTGAACCATACCACATGAACAACATGTGTACCCGAAAAAACAGAAAAAACCCCGAGAAAACAGGGCGGGTGCTGGGTCTCCCAATTGGAGCTAGAAGAAAAGGAATTTACGGTAAGTAAACAAAATTCCCTTCTTCTTTTTCGCTCCTAATTGGGAGACCCAGACAATTGGGACGTCCAAAAGCAGTCCCTGGGTGGGTAAAAGAATACCTCGTGATAGGGCCGTCAAACAGCCCTTCCCTACAGGTGGGCAATCGCCGCCTGAAGGACTTATCTACCTAGGCTGGCGTCTGCCGAAGCGTAGGTATGCACCTGAAAATGCTTGGTAAAAGTATGCAGATTCAATCAGGTAGGTGCCTGACACACCTGCTGAGCCGCAGCCTGGTGCCGTAATGCCCAGGATGCACCCACGGCTCTGGTAGAATGGGCCTTCAGCCTTGAGAGAACCAGAAGCCCAGTAGAACTGTAGGTTTCAAGAATTGGTTCCTCGATCCCCCGAGCCAGGGTGGATTCAGAAGCTTGCGACTGTTTACGCCGACTAGCGACAAGGACAAAGAGTGCATCCGGGTGGCGCAGGAGCGCCATGCGGGAAGTAGAACCTGAGTGCTCTCACCAGAACCAACAGATGCAAATCCTTCTGAAATTGATGGACTGGACGAGGACACAAAGAAGGTGAGGTGATATCCTGATTGATATGAAAGTGGGATACCACCTTAGGGAGAAATTCCGGAATCGGACGCAGAACTACCCTGTCCTGGTGAAGGACCAGGAAGGGAGATTTGTATGAGAGCGTTGCTAGCTCGGAAAGTCTCCTAAGAGACGAGACCGTTACTAGAAGGCCACTTCCCGAGAAAAGCGGGAAGGGAGACCTCTTTCAAGGCTCGAAAGGCGGCATCTGGAGAGCAATTAGAACCTTGTTCAGATCCCAGGGCTCTAACGGCCGCCTGTACGGAGTGCTGAGAAGACAAACTCCCCGTAGGAACGTGCGTACCTGAGGAAGTCGTTTCTGAAAAAATACAGATAGCGCTGAGACTTGTCCCTAAAGGGAACTGAGCGACAACCCTCTTTCCAACCTAGATTGCAGGAAGGAAGGAAACATAGACGATGCAACCGGCCAGGGAGAAACACCCTGCGCCGAGCACCGAGATAAGAATATCCTCCACGTCCTGTGGTCAATCTTGGCGGACGTTGGTATGCTAGCCTGTCTCATGGTGGCAACCACGTCCTGAGGTAATCCTGACGACACTAGGTTCCAGGACTCAAAGCCACACCATCAGGTTGAGGGCCGTAGAATTCAAATGGAAGAATGGCCCTTGAGACAGCCAGTCTGATTGGTCTGGTAGTGCCCCCGGTTAGCCTACCGTGAGGCACCACAGAACCGGGAACCACAACATCCTCGGCCAATCTGTAGCGACGAGGATGGCGCGGCCGCAGTCGGTCCTGATCTAACGCAGCACTCTGGGCAACAATGCCAGAGGTGGCACATAAGGTAGCTGGAACTGCGACCAATGCTGAACTAAGGCGTCTGCCGCCAGAGCTCGATGATTGTGAAAACCGTGCCATGAAGCTGGCACATTGTTGTTGTGCCGTGACGCCATTAGATCGACGTCCGGCCTCTGTCAGCGGCGCCAGATCTCCTGAAACCCGTCCGGGTGAAGAGACCATACCCTTTCGGCCACACCCCGGCGACTTAGGAAGTCAGCTTCCTAGTTTTCCACGCCTGGGATGTGAACTGTGGATATGGTGGATGCCGTGTCTTCCACCCACATCAGAACCTGCCGGACTTCCTGGAAGGCTTGCCGGTTGCGCGTTCTTCCTTGGTGGTTGATGTATGCCACCGCTGTGGAGTTGTCCGACTGAAGTCGGAATTGCTTGCTGTCCAGCTGGTGTTGGAAGGCTTGTAGGGCAAGATACACTGCTCTGTGTTCAAGAACATTGATCTGAAGGGTGGACTCTTGCTGAGTCCACGTACCCTGAGCGCTGTGGTGGAGAAAAACTGCTCCCCACTCTGATAGACTCGCGTCTGTCGTAACTATCGCCCAGGATGGGGATAGGAAGGACCTTCTTTTTGACCATAAGGTGGGAAGAAGCCACCACCGTAGAGATTCCTTGGCCGCCTGAGAAAGAAAGACGACTCTGTTGAGGGAGGTCGACTCCCCGTCCCATTGGCGGAGAATGTCACATTGTAGTGGACGCAGATGAAACTGCGCGAAAAGAACTGCCTCCATTGCTACCATCTTACGTAGGAAGTGCATGAGGCGTCTCAATGTATGCGACTGGTTCTTAAAGAAGAGATTGCAGCCCGTAGTGAATGCTGTTTGTCTAGCGGAAGCTTCACTATCGCTGAGAGAGTATGAAACTCCATGCCTAGATATGTTAGCGATAGGGTCGGGGTCGGATCTGACTTCAAAAAGTTGATGATCCACCCAAAACTCTAGAGAGTCTCCAGCGCAACGTTCGGGCAGTGTCGGCATGTTTCCTAAGAGAGTGCCTTGACAAGTAGATCGTCTAAATATGGGATCACAGAGTGACCCTGAGAGTGCAGGACTGTGACTACTGCTGCCCTGACCCTGGCGAAGACCAGTGGGACTGTCGCTAGCCGGAAGGTAGAGCTACGAACAGAAGGTGTTCGTCTCCTATAACGAAGCGTAGAAACGCTAGTGCTCTGGATCAATCGGCACGTGTGGACAAGCATCCTTGATGCCTAATGATGCTAGGAAATCTCCTTGGGACATTGAGGCGATGACATGGCGGAGGGATTCCATCCGGAACCGCCTGGTGTCCACGAGCTTGCTGAGCAGTTTTAGATCCAGAAGGGACGGAACGGCCCGTTCTTATAGGCCCCGCAAATAATTTGGGGTAAAAACCGTGACCTTGTTCCTGAAGAGGAACGGGGGTCATCACTCTTTCTGCCTATAGAGTGCACCCTGTTTGCAGAAGAGCAGCGGCTCGGCCGGGAGGTGGAGAAGTTCTGAAGAATCGAGTTGGAGGACGAGAAGTGAGCTCTATCCTGTACCCGTGAGACAGAATGTCTCACACCCAACGGTCATTGACCTATGGCAGCTAAATATCGCCAAGGCGGGTGAGCCTGCTACCGACCGAGGATGCGGAGAGAGGAGGCCGCAAGTCATGAGGAAGCCGCCTTGGAAGCGGATTTTCAGACTGTCTCTTTTTTGGGCGCGACTGAGCCCGCCAAGAATCTGAGCTCCTCTGATCCTGTTGAGACCACATTGGACGAGGAAAAATGGGACCTGCCCGAGCCTCGAAAAGACCGAAACCACGACTGCCTCCTGCTCTGTTGAGGTTTGTTGTGTCCGGGCTGAGGAAAGGAAGAATCCTTACCCCTGGACTGTTTAATGGTTACATCCAAACGCTCACCAAACAGTCGGTCAGCAGAAAAAGGCAACTGGTTAAGCAACCTTTTTTGGAAGCAGAATCTGCCTTCCATTCACTTAACGAGCAGACCAGGCTCTGCTTAAAAACACGGAGTAGCGGAGGCTACTGCCGTACGGTTCGCAGAGTCTAGGGCAACCTGAATCGCGTAAGAAACAAATGCAGACATTTGAGAGGTTAAGGATGCCACCTGCGGCACAGATGTACGTGTAACCGTGTCAATCTGTGTAAGACAAGCTGAAATAGCTTGGAGTGCCCCAAGGGTGAGAATGCTGGAGCCAACGTGCGCCGACAGTCTCATAGATGGATTTAGACCAGAGATCCATCTGTCTGTCAGTGGCATCTTTAAGTGCAGCTCTATCTCCCGCTGCAACTATGGATCTAGCTACAAGCCTGGAGATTGGAGGATGCCGCTTGGGACATTGGGTCCAGTCCTTGACCACGTCAGGGGGCAGGGATAACGTGTATCCTAAGCCGTTTGGAGAAGCGCATATCTGGATAAGTGTGGTGTTCCTGGACTGCCTCACTAAAGGCAGAGTGGTCCAGAAAAATACGTGAAGCTGACTCCTCCACTGGAGGAGCTGTGAGACATAACCAACATTCTATTGATGGACGCTATAAGATTATTCACTATGGCGTCACCATTAGGTGTATCCAGATTGAGAGCGGTCTCAGGATCAGAATCCTGAGCCGCTACTGCCGCCACATTACACAGAGAGTCCTTCTGCTAGGACCCTGATGAAACCGAGGGCCGCTCATAGTGAGCCCGCTTAGGCCGTCTGGGACTGACGTCTGTGCAGAGCCGTGACTCTGGGATGCGTGTGACATTCCCGGAGCTGTTAGATGTTCACACTGAGGGGGGCCATGGATCAATGATTCACCAGTGCCCATGTTGTGAGAGACATGTCCGGACTGCTAGGCTTCTAGTATCATAGCCATAGTCCTAGAAAATCTGTCAGTAAATACTGCAGACACCGTCCTCATCCTCTGGCCATTAGCAGAGACTCCGGCTGAGTTGGATATAACGGGGGTCTATGTAACCTGCCGGCCGTATAGCCGTACATGCTGTACCGGCTGCATAGAAAAAACATGTGGTTCTGCACCTTTGTTTTACACAGAGAATATGCTGATAACTCCTCCGCACAATCCAGGAGGGTATATACAACGTGCGACCAAACAGTGCAATGTATATAGTACAAGCATCTCTATAAGTGCACTTCTGCACTAGTGGGGTTAGCACCCCAGGTGCTGCTTAACGCCTGTTGCAGCGATTGTGTGACTATCAGAATGCCAGGGTCTTCCACACTTGTCTCTGTATCGTACAGAAACTGACACTAATGGCTGCCGGCGTCCTTGTAGAGAAGGAAGCCGTGGGCGTGCCTGAGAAAGTGCGGGAATCCGGTTTCACAGTGCACACAGTGAGAGGGGTGGAGTATGCAAAACATACTCCAGCTCTCAGCGCTGCTGTGCTATGCAGCGTCACGCCCCTACCCTGACTGTCAGGCCTGTGGGCGGTAACGAAGGGAGACTAGGCCCAGAAGCCGGGGACTCGAGTTAATAAGCGCGGCCGGCATATCAGTGCTGGCCGGCGCGGAAGTCCCCGGCGCACCACAAATCCCAGCGGCGCCTTAAATAAAAGTGGCAGCGGCGGTTAGCGCAGTAGTCTCCCAATACACTAACACACCCAGCAACGCTGTGGTGTGCGATGGCACTAGTGCGGACAGCGCCGCTGTCCCTGGCGCACTAACACACCCAGCAGTGCTGCCGTGTGTCTGCGCGGTCCCCACAGGGACACAGAGTACCTCCATGTAGCAGGGCCATGTCCCTGAAGATACTCCGCTCCATGTCCAGCAGATACCAGGGGCTGTGGATGGAGCACGGTCTCAGTGCCTGGAGACCGATAGAATCCCACTTCACCCAGAGCCCTGTAAAAAGGGATGGGGAAGGAAGCAGCATGTGGGCTCCAGCCTCCGTACCCGCAATGGGTACCTCAACCTTAACAAACACCTCCGACATGAAGTGGGGTGAGAAGGGAGCATGCTGGGAGCCCTGTATGGGCCCACTTTTCTTCCATCCGACATAGTCAGCAGCTGCTGCTGACTAAACAGTGGAGCTATGCGTGGATGTGTTGCCTCCTTCGCACAAAGCACAAAACTGGTGAGCCAGTGATCCCACTGGGGGTGTATAGCCAGAAGGGGAGGGGCCTTACACTTTTAAGTGTAATACTTTGTGTGGCCTCCGGAGGCAATAGCTATACACCCAATTGTCTGGGTCTCCCAATTAGGAGCGAAAAAGAAAATCCGTTTTTCTCTGACGCCTCATTGGGGGACACAGGAACATGGGACGTCCTAAAGCAGTCCATGGGTGGGAAACATAAAAGAAGACAACACAACCCAAGGACTAGGAACCAGTCCCAGACAGCCTGGAGCGCCTACTGAGAGAGGTGCTCTTCTGCCGTTTGCAGAATTTTCCTACCCAGATTTGCCTCAGTTGAAACCTGGGTATGGACTCTGTAATGCTTTGAAAAAGTATGTAGGCTAGACCAGGTCGCAAAAAAATTCAGCTCACCCGTATATGTATCCGCTCAGTTCAGATGGGACGCAGGATGTCCACCGGACAGGCAGGTCCGTAGAGGCAATAGCAAGGAGAAAGGACGGGACTCAGCACCAATTCCAGGATAGGAAAAATGTAAATCCAACGAAAAATATATAAAAGTGTAGAAACTTTATTCAACGATTAAAAATCCAAGAAAAACATCATCGGTTCCATGAAAACATCATGGCTTGATGCGTTTCGGACAGTTGGAATGTAGATAAGTCCTTAATCATAAGCATGCTTATGATTAAGGACTTATCTACATTCCAAATGTCCGAAACGCGTCAAGCCATGATGTTTTCATGGAACCGATGATGTTTTTCTTGGATTTTTAATCGTTGAATAAAGTTTCTATACTTTTATATATTTTTCGTTGGATTTATATTTTTCCTATCCTGGAATTGGTGCTGAGTCCCGTACTTTCTCCTTGCTGGACCAGGTCGCAGCCTTACACACCTGTTCCACTGAAGCCTGATGCCGAATGGCCCACGAAGCGCCAACTGCTCGTGTGGAATGGGCCCGCAGCCCACTAGGAATGGGCTTGAGTTGCAGGCGGTAGACTTCATGGATCGCAGAGCTAATCCAGCGAGCCAGAGTCGCCTTTGAAGCTGCCTGTCCCTTCTTAGGCCCCTCAGGAATGACGAACAAAGAGTATGTTTTCCTAAAGGGGGCTGTCCTGGATATGTAATATCTGAGAGCTCTGACGAGGTCTAACGAATGCAGAGACCTTTCCACCCTATGAACTGGGTGTGGACAAAATGAAGGCAGAACAATGTCCTCGTTCAAATGAAACGGGGTAAGAACCTTTGGAAGGAAATCCGAAAGGGGGAGCAGAACCACCTTGTCCTGGTGAAAGATCAGGAAAGGCTCGCGGCAAGAGAGTGCTGCTAGCTCCGAAACCCATCTGATGGACGTAATTGCCACCAGGAATGTTACCTTCCAGGACAGAAGAGCAAGGGAGAATTCCTTGAGGGGTTCAAAGGGAGACCTCTGGAGACCGTCCGGAACGAGGTTGAGGTCCCATGGGTCCAGCGGCCCTTTGTACGGGGGAACTAGATAGGAAACGCCCTGGAGGAAGGTCTTGACTTGCGGTTTTTGAGCCAGGCGGCATTGGTAGAAGATTGAGAGCGCTGAGACCTGCCCTTTAAGGGAACTGAGAGCCAACTCCGCTTGCAAGCCAGACTGTAGAAAGTCGAGAATTCTGGGGATGGCCAGAGGCATAGGCTGGACGTTAGTTTCTCTGCACCATGAAAGGAAGATTTTCCACGTACGGTGGTAAATGCGGGATGAAGCAGGCTTTCGGGCGCTGATCATGGTGGAAATAACCGCGGGGGAGAATCCCGCTCTTGTTAATACCCAGGTCTCAATGGCCATGCCGTGAGCTTCAGGGCTCTGGAGTTCTGATGGGAAATGGGCCCTTGGGTCAGCAAGTCTGGGATGTCTGGAAGGCGCCACGGTACGTCTGCTAGCATTTGTACTAATTCGGCGTACCAGGCGCGCCTGGGCCAGTCCGGTGCTATCAGTATCACCGGGACTCCCTCTGCCTTGATCTTCCTGATTACCCGCGACAGCAGGGGTAGAGGTGGAAATACGTAAGGCAGGCGGAAGTGGTGCCAGGAGCAGACTAGAGCATCCGCGCCGATGGACTGCGGGTCGCGTGACCTGGCTATGAACGCGGGTACCTTTGCATTCAACCTTGAGGCCATTAGGTCCACGTCTGGTGTGCCCCAGCGAGTGCAGATGTGTAGAAACACATCTGGGTGGAGAGACCATTCTCCGGCGGCCAGGCCTTGGCGACTTAGAAAGTCTGCTGCCCAGTTCTCTACCCCCGGTATGTGTACCGCTGATATCACTGATCCCGTTGATTCGGCCCAGCTGAGGATCTTGTGGGCCTCGAGATAAGCCGCTTTGCTGCGGATGCCCCCCTACCGATTGATATAGGCTACAGCTGTCGCATTATCCGATTGGACTCGAATCTGACGACCCGCTAGCAGAGGGCAGAACGCTCTGAGCGCGAGGAAGATCGCGCGGAGTTCCAGGGTGTTTATGGGTAGGGAAGACTCCTGGGGCATCCAACGTCCTTGAGCAGTGTGGTGCCGATACACTGCTCCCCAGCCTAGGAGGCTGGGATCCGTGGTCAGGACCAGCCAGTTCACTGGGAGAAAAGATCTCCCCTTCAATAGGGATGAGGACCGAAGCCACCAGCGGAGTGCGTACCTGACTGAAGGCGTCAGGTGAAGATGTCTGTCCAGGGAGAAGGGGCTCTTGTCCCAGGCCGCTAGAAGGGCTAGCTGCAGTGGGCGGAGGTGCAGTTGAGCAAAGGGTACTGCTTCCATAGCCGCCACCATCCTGCCGAGCACTTTCATGCTGAATCGAATGGAGCGAGACGGAGGACGTAGAAGGCAACTTACCGCTCGTTGAAGAGCGATCGCCTTGTCCTGAGGGAGAAGGATCAAGCCCCAACGGGTGTCCAGGGACATGTCCAGGAAGGTGATGGATCGTGATGGGACCGGGGATGATTTGTCCAGATTCACTAGCCACCCTAAGCGGGATAGGGTGTCCACAGTGATCTGTACGCTGGTTGAGCAGTCGCGGAAGGAGGGGGCCTTGATGAGGAGGTCGTCCAAGTAAGGGAGAACGACCACTCCCCTGACGTGAAGGACGCTCATGGCGGCCGCCATGACTTTGGTGAAGACCCTTGTTGCGGTGGCAAGGCCGAAGGGTAGAGCTACGAATTGAAAGTGGGAGTCCTGAATTGCAAAGCGGTGGAACTTTTGGTGATCTGGGGCGATGGGTATGTGCAGGTACGCGTCCTTGATGTCTATGGATGTGAGGAATTCCCCTTCGACCATATATGCAATAATGGACCTTAGGGACTCCATTCTGAATCTCCGTACGTGCACATGCTTGTTTAGGTGTTTGAGGTCCAGGATGGGTCGAACTGACCCATCCTTTTTGTGGACCACAAAGAGGTTGGAATAAAAACCCCCGAACTTCTCGTCGTCTGGGACAGGTATTATCACTCCTGCTGTTAGAACCGACTCGGGGGTCGGGTCCGAAATTCTATGTGGTAACCGACCGGAAGACACAAGGTCTCGCACCCATTTGTCGTCTGAGGCGGCAACCCAGATGTGTTGAAAGAGCCGCAGTCGACCTCCTACAATGAGTGTGTCTTCCGGGGCACCGAATGAGTCATGAGGGGGGAAAACGTCGTGGACGAGTCTCCCTAGTCCTGGACTGTTTCGGTCTAGGCTGCCATGACGAAGTAGGTTTCGGTCCCTGCATAGTCCGCGGCTGGTGGCGTGGACAGCACGGGGTGTTGACCAACCAAATGAGTTCCGAAAGGAGCGGAACGAGGACTGTGGACGTCTGGGGAAGGACGTCCTGGACTTCAGCTGGGGGAGGGAGGTACTCTTTACTCCCGTGGCGTCAGAAATGAGCTTGTCCAGACGTTCGCCAAACAATCGGTCTGCAAAAAAAGGGGAGGCCCGTGAGAGACTTCTTGGAGGCAGAGTCCGCTCGCCATTGTCGGAGCCAGAGAGCTCTACGGATGGCTATGGTATTTGAGGCGGCAAACGCTGCGCAGGTAGCAGCGTCCATGGAGGCCTGCATGAGGTACTCTGCCGCAGCGGCAATTTGAGCTGTTACCTCTGTGAAGGTACGAGTGATCTGGGATTCCTCAAGCGAAGTGTTAAGGGATTCTGCCCAGACCGAGATCGCCTTTGCGACCCACACAGAGGCAAAAGAGGGCGAGATGGAGGAACCCGCAGCCTCAAAAGCAGAGCGGGCGAGGTGCTCCACCTGTCTGTCTGTTAGGTCCTTGATGGAGGAACCATCGGGTAAAGACAGGAGCGTCTTTGTGGTAAGACGGGAGACCGGGGCGTCAACCGAGGGCGGATCGGCCCAGCCCTTAGGGGCAGGTGAGGCAAAAGGGTACTGGGACTCCATGAGATTTCGGTTACCGAAGCGCCTGCCAGGCTTCTCCCTTTGCTTTGTGAGTATATCCTGAAACTCAGGGTGATCAGCGAAAACCTTTTGAGGTTTCCTTGCCCTCTTAAAGGAGACCGCATGGTCAGTGGTAGTGGATGGGGGATCCTCCACATGCAGAGTTTGGTTGATTGCTGCTATAAGGGAGTCTATTGCAGTTTAATCATCTGGGGAGGCTGAAACCAAGGAATCCTCCTGGTACAAACAGCATTCTCCCTCCTCCAGCTCTTCAGAAGCCGTGTGGGAGAGCCTGCCCTGTGTGGTCCCGAGGGAGAGTTTGCTGGTGACACCCGGCCGTGTGCTCTTTTCCTGATCCCTGCAACCGGTGAAGCATGTGCCCGGATTACCTCAGAAGGATCCTCCATAGGGGTATCCTCAGGCTGCGTTCAGTCCAGGGACCCAGAAGGGTGTGGAGGACGACATTGCATAGCCAGCACCAGGTTCTGTGACAATTTTTCCATGGATTGGGACAGAAACTGTGCCCCTTCCGATGGGCTGGGAGCCCTAGGCTCTGGGCTGACGGTTGCGGCGGTGGTGGCAGGGGGGTCTTGGAGGGCTATAGGGGCACAGGACTCACAGAGAGAAGAGGTGTGTTTACGTGGTAGCTCAACGTGGCAGGCAGTGCAGGCTGAATAATAGACTATGTGAGCCTTAGCCCTCTTAGTGCCTTTTGAATTCTGCATGTTCCTGATAGGAGTATGCTAGGAGGGGGAGCAATGCTCAGCAGAGCTACAGTGAGCAGCACCTTACCAGAATCAGCCGATGGCTGGAGATCTTCCCACGCTTTCCTGGGGGGTGGGGGGCTTATCGCGGCCGCGGGGGGCGGGGCTTATCGCTAAAAGAGCGCGAAGAAGTAGTCAGTGTGCCCCCCCCCCGCTGTGGGTAGTAAAAAACGGCGGGAAAGGAGCTTCTGATAGTTTTCCTCCCTCTCCCTCTAGTCAGCACACAGCGTGTCACTGGTGGTTATCAGCTGGCTTTTCTGCTAGATCAAATAAATAGAGCAGATAATAAACAGCGTGAGTCCCTGAACTCTGTGATTCTCTAGGCACCCCCTCCCCCCTGCCACTGGGAAATTATCTGTGCAGGAGTTTGCAAACAGGAGGGACTTCCCCCCTCGTCCAGCCAGCAAGCTAGGGAAAAGTTAACACTGTGTGTTCAGGATTCCTGGGGCTCTCTTCCTTGCATTAGCCAGGGACTTTCTCATAATAAATACTGTATATTCAGCCCTGGGATCCTTTCCTGCACAGCCTTTTCTCCCTTTGTCTGGGAAACCAGTCAGGGAGGATCTCACCTTAAACACTGCTTCAATCCAAGCAGTGACAATAGCAGATTCAGCTTGCTGTATCCGGTCACAACGGTGCCATATTCAACTCAGAGCCTGCAAAGAGGGGCTGAGGAATTGATGCCATATTCAACTCAGAGCCTGCAAAGAGGGGCTGAGGAATTCTGCCTCTGCCCTGGGCTTTGGAAAATCGGTGTCTATGGAACCCGTCGTCCAGCCCAGGATCCAGCGTCACGGGAGGGGGTACGTGTAGGCGACACTCCACGTTCCCGCCCGTTGATGGTAGTGGGAGATCGGTCCCAAAAGGAAACCGTCGCCATCAAAAAATAACAAACCTTGAAAGGAAGTGCCTCCTATAGACACTAAGCTAAAACTGAGACTGCCTGGCCCGGCCAGGGGGTGTATACTGCAGAGGAGGAGCTATGCTTTTGCATCTACTTAGTGTCCTCCTATGGATAGGCAGCATAACACCCCATGGTCCTGTGTCCCCCAATGAGGCGTCAGAGAAATAGCGGTTTCATCTAGACAGAATGCTATACTTGTCCAAAGCTTATATCTAATATTGCAGTGAATAAGAGTGAGCTGAAACACCAAGTGGGATCTGTGGATAAGTGAAGAGCTGAGAAAGCCGCCATCTTTTTTTATAATCCTGTGCAATTCTTTCGAGGATATAACAAAACACAGGAGGCAAGTAACTATTGTTCAATAAATGGGGTTCAGATATGTTCAGAATAGAATAGACAATATTCTATAGAACTACAGGCTGGTCTTTTTTTCCTACTTTTTATCACATCCTAAGTGATGTACAGGTGAGCCATAGATTGGGCACTTTTTAAACAGGCTTGTACTTGAGCCTATGTACGCAGGCAACTGTTCCCCGGATGTGTTGGCTATCTTCTAAGCATTTGTTAATATGCAACGGTCTTCTGAATAGAACAAATACGGACAGAACATGGCACCATAAAAATGATGTATAATGACTACACCCCAAACAGAAAGGTATTTGAAACAGGAGGGCTAGGGGCTACAAGTAGCCAGAGTCATAACCATGACCGAAAAGTACAAAAGTCATATACAACCTTCTTGCAAAAATTAGAAAACGTTTTATTAAAGACATTACAGAGGTAAAATACAGTGTATAATATCTAATGTTCAAGTATACACAGGGAGTCCCTAAAGAAAAGGGCAGAACAACCCAGAAAGGGAGAGAATAATAATTCAAGGTTAGATGGATACTAATAAATATATTAAATGGTTAACCAAATAACCAAAGAATTCATACAGCTAATAAAATAGTATGAGTCCTGTAAACGAATTATTGGGCCCCCTGATATACATTACATAGTCATATATATCATGTGGATATAATCCAACTGGATCATAATGTTAAATAAATGTCTCCAACCACCATGACCCTAGGGCCCATCAATCTATTACAGTCCAGGAATATTTCCCCTAGACAAGTATGCCAAATATGTGAAAAACAAATTCACCCATAGTAGTTAAACTGCCCTGTGCGTCACGGCCCCCCGAGGAAGAATACGAAACATGCGCGTTGGGGCACATCGCACAGGGCAGTTGAACTACTATGGGTGAGTTTGTTTTTTACATGTTTGGCATACTTGTCCTCCTGTTTCAAAAAAGGTCTTCTGAATGCAGCAGTATACATACCTTCTTGTCCTTTTAGCAAATCTTCCTTTTCCGGATGTAATGGCGTTGAGGGAGGTTTAATTTGCAAAGCCAGCTCGGGGTCTATATCGTGACTGTAGCTGATGTAGTACATGTGGCAATTACAGCGGGAGATTATTCTCTGCACTTGTTGGTTTTGTTGAGCTTCTGCTGGCTGACTCCAGTCTGTAAGAAGGTAAAAAAATCATAATAAAAAAACAAAATATTTCTATTGAGCAGGAAACAGTCTATTAGGATTCACAACACATGACGATTCTAACCTGTGGTGGTGCTGACCATGCCTCCCACCGCTTGGCCACTCTCCATGAGCTCCTGCACAGAGTCCAGGCTCCGGTGACGATGCTCCTCAATGTTCTTAACCTGAGTTGAAAAAGAAATTATTTATGAGCTCTCCAAAAAATAAGCATAGGAGACAACAGAAAATAAATCACACTTAAGACCGTAAAGTAATGTTAAAATAATGAAGACTGACTGACCTCCAGCCAACATTGCCCATCCTCGCCATCGGTTGGACTGCTCTCAGTGGTGGCAAAGTACTGCATGCTGTCAAGCTGGCATGTCCATGAAGTCTTCTGCTTCAGGGTGTCTCCATACCAGGAAGGATGATGTTGGCACTGCAAAAGCTGGGCTTTTGCTGCAGACACAATCACACAACCTTCTGTTTCTGCTCCTCGAAGGACCATCTGTGGAGAAAGCCAACATGTAGGTATTTGGGACCAGAGAACCAATGCGGACTCTAAATATATGGGGAAAAAAAAAAAATGCTCCATTGCATGTATTTGTAGCATCATATCTCTGCAGTCAAAAATCTGAAGAAACAAGTTAATTAAATATAAGCCAGCCCAACCGACCATCCAACATGTAACGCAACTATCAGATTTTGGAGGAAACTGGGATCCATCATGATGCTAGAGAAGTCACAAAGCTTCTGGACCAATACAATATCTGTACCAATAACCCCTCAAATATGATTGGTGTGTTGTTTGAAGGGGGTGCTAACCTTTTCATAGCATCATCTTCAGTTTATTGTACTAATTTAAGGGATTGTGCACAATTAAAAATAACATACCCATTGCAATCTAGTTTAACACCCCATGCACTGAATACTCTTCACTTACAATTTTGGCAACAAGAGATCCCGTGTATCTGCCCCCAATACCTACCTGGCAGTTCACCAGCTCTATGAGCCAGTTGTGGTTGTAGATATCTTTGTCTTGGCAGGCCGCTTTTCCGCACAACTGCTCGCTCACCCCGGACTCCTCTTCTGTGAACACCACAAACTTATCAGTCTCTTCAATGAGCTTCTGCAGCATATCTGCGCCTAGAGGAAATCATAGGGACAAAAGCAATCAGCGGGGGGACAAAAACGGAGGTGCCAGGAAACGTCCCATTACATTTAAGTAGAAGCCACGAGGTAGCATTTCGCACCTCCTGACGGTGATCGCTCCGCCCGTCCAGTAACCACAGGTGGTGCAACTATTTTGGGTGGAGGAAAGCTGCGCACGGAGCCACGTTTTAGCTTCTTAGCCTGCAGCTGAGTGTCAATTTTGAGTCCTTTTAAGGCCTCGGTGGAAAGATTGCGCTTCAATATGGCGGCTTTCTTGTAGCCATCATACAGTCCAAAAGCGATATCTCTGTTTAAAGTTGTCCATGAGGCACGGAGATCGACCAAATGTAGGCGATGGGTGTAGGTGGGGTTCTCCTCACCAGTGGCAGACAATTCCTGGAAGAAAGTAAGATAAGTCTTAGAAAAATGATGATGAAATAAAGATGCAATTGGACAATAATTTTTTTTTTATATTTTTACTCCCTTGCGAGCTTCACATAAAGAAAAAAAAAAAAAAGAATAAGAAGTAGCACAAACAAATGATATCCAAAATAACACTGTTCTATGTCAAGTTCATGGTTTCCCAACCTGTTCAAGTAGCCCCAAGAAAGATGATAAATCTCCAGTGCTTTACCTCTTGGGATTACCTGACTGCTATATTGTTATAGCCACCCCCCCCCCCTTTTTATTTTTGCCTTAAGTATTTGAGCATAACTAATATGATCATTTATAACAAGATCGATATCATCCTAGTTTTTCCTTTTCTGTTGCTCACTAAGATGGGATTTATGACATATAATATACCGCATAGCATTCATTCATGCCTACCCCATGCATATATGTTTATATATACGGTTTTTGTTTGCTGAAATTGGACTTAATATTTATAGCTGTGAGTATTAACTCTTTGAATGAACAAATTCCTGCCCTTAGGGATTGGTAATGTGTGCCATTTTGACAGTCTTCGGATTTTTATCTCTATATCAGTGTTCATCATGTATGATTAATTTTTATTTATTAAAATCTTTAATCACAGCTTTAATTATAGGAGGGTAATAAACTTCCAGATATTCACCTGCTTTCCCCCCCCCTTCTCTTCCTCTTTCCTCTTCCTGATGTAATTAACATTCTTTCACCCCTCCCTTTTCCTCATCTAATGATTCAGTCTATTTCAGTAGCTCTTTTGGTTTCATGAGACACTTATGATTAAGGACTTGTTTGTTTTTAATAGTCCGAAACGCGTAAAGCTTTCATGATTTGTACCTATACCATCTAAGCGTTTTTTCGGTCTTCACGATGTTTTTAATGATGTTCAAATAAAGACTCAAATGTTTTAACATAAGGAGGATTTGTGCCGGATCGCCCTCTCTGTTCCTTCCACGTTCCTTGTTACCGGTCGGGATAGACCGAAGGATTCCAGGCACCCGCAAGGCTGAGCAGTCCAGGCAGCAGGTGAGCTGAAGAAACCAGTTTTTATATATTGTTAATGCTGGCCCAGTTCATAATACAATTTCATGGTGGATGACGTGGCAAGAACGGGGGGGGGGGGGTGCTGGCTTAGGGTCGGGGAGAGGGAATAAATTTAAAAAAAAAAATATAAAATATCACACTTCAGATTCTCTGCAGCATATTTAATTGTTAAACACTTATACCAGAAGTTAGGAAATAAGTTGATGATAAGATTTGGGTCTGACAGCTGGGATCTCCAGAGAACCCGATTATGGGCCTCAGGAACGGGTGTGACTGAAGACTTTGGGGACACAGATCAGGGGGGTTGGGAGTGGAGTGTTGGGCTCGAAAACACTGGGATCGGGGAACACTGAGATTGGGGACAAAGGTCCCTCTGTAATAGAGCCCTGTGATACCCCACTTGAGACAGTCTTCCAACTGGATGTGCAGCCATTTATGACCACTCTATGACTCCGATCACTAAGCCAGTTACGAATCCATCTAACAGGTTTTTTTTAACTTCGTTTTATTAACAATTTCAAACATGGTACAACTGACATTTGCCATATAAAAATAGCTCAGTATATACAGTTAGGTCCAGAAATATTTGGACAGTGACACAATTTTCGCGAGTTGGGCTCTGCATGCCACCACATTGGATTTGAAATGAAACCTCTACAACAGAATTCAAGTGCAGATTGTAACGTTTAATTTGAAGGTTTGAACAAAAATATCTGATAGAAATTGTAGGAATTGTACACATTTCTTTACAAACACTCCACATTTTAGGAGGTCAAAAGTAATTGGACAAATAAACCAAACCCAAACAAAATATTTTTATTTTCAATATTTTGTTGCGAATCCTTTGGAGGCAATCACTGCCTTAAGTCTGGAACCCATGGACATCACCAAACGCTGGGTTTCCTCCTTCTTAATGCTTTTCCAGGCCTTTACAGCCGCAGCCTTCAGGTCTTGCTTGTTTGTGGGTCTTTCCGTCTTAAGTCTGGATTTGAGAAAGTGAAATGCATGCTCAATTGGGTTAAGATCTGGTGATTGACTTGGCCATTGCAGAATGTTCCACTTTTTAGCACTCATGAACTCCTGGGTAGCTTGGGCTGTATGCTTGGGGTCATTGTCCATCTGTACTATGAAGCGCCGTCCGATCAACTTTGCGGCATTTGGCTGAATCTGGGCTGAAAGTATATCCCGGTACACTTCAGAATTCATTCGGCTACTCTTGTCTGCTGTTATGTCATCAATAAACACAAGTGACCCAGTGCCATTGAAAGCCATGCATGCCCATGCCATCACGTTGCCTCCACCATGTTTTACAGAGGATGTGGTGTGCCTTGGACCATGTGCCGTTCCCTTTCTTCTCCAAACTTTTTTCTTCCCATCATTCTGGTACAGGTTGATCTTTGTCTCATCTGTCCATAGAATACTTTTCCAGAACTGAGCTGGCTTCATGAGGTGTTTTTCAGCAAATTTAACTCTGGCCTGTCTATTTTTGGAATTGATGAATGGTTTGCATCTAGATGTGAACCCTTTGTATTTACTTTCATGGAGTCTTCTCTTTACTGTTGACTTAGAGACAGATACACCTACTTCACTGAGAGTGTTCTGGACTTCAGTTGATGTTGTGAACGGATTCTTCTTCACCAAAGAAAGTATGCGGCGATCATCCACCACTGTTGTCATCCGTGGACGCCCAGGCCTTTTTGAGTTCCCCAGCTCACCAGTCAATTCCTTTTTTCTCAGAATGTACCAGACTGTTGATTTTGCTACTCCAAGCATGTCTGCTATCTCTCTGATGGATTTTTTCTTTTTTTTCAGCCTCAGGATGTTCTGCTTCACCTCAATTGAGAGTTCCTTAGACCGCATGTTGTCTGGTCACAGCAACAGCTTCCAAATGCAAAACCACACACCTGTAATCAACCCCAGACCTTTTAACTACTTCATTGAT
Source organism: Anomaloglossus baeobatrachus (assembly GCF_048569485.1). Taxonomy (NCBI): domain Eukaryota; kingdom Metazoa; phylum Chordata; class Amphibia; order Anura; family Aromobatidae; genus Anomaloglossus; species Anomaloglossus baeobatrachus. The sequence goes on along the minus strand of NC_134354.1, from coordinate 108,745,032 downwards.
TACAGGTTAACGAGGGAGACGCCTTCAGAGTTAATTGCAGCCCTTAGAGTCCCTTGTCCAATTACTTTTGGTCCCTTGAAAAAGAGGAGGCTATGCATTACAGAGCTATGATTCCTAAACCCTTTCTCCGATTTGGATGTGAAAACTCTCATATTGCAGCTGGGAGTGTGCACTTTCAGCCCATACTATATATATAATTGTTTTTCTGAACATGTTTTTGTAAACAGCTAAAATAACAAAACTTGTGTCACTGTCCAAATATTTCTGGCCCTGACTGTAGACAGTAATATTTGAATATAACAATGAATAGTCATATAAAGTCCATAATATCTTTAGCACTTAAGATAGAACAATGTTATTATCCATACTTATCATTTGCATATATATCTAATTTTATATTGAGCATAAGAACAGCTCTAACTATCAGCATGACCATATTTTGAAAACAAGATAGAAAGAGCAATAGAAAAAGCAAGAAGGAACGAACAACAACAACAGCCACATTGCATTATTATACCTCAATATACCATTGGACAGCGTTTCATATCCCAACATCTAACGGGAACCACCATTATCCGCATAATCTCCCTCAGACCTCCGCAAGTGTGTCTGGAGAAGAATTCCACAAACCCCAGATTTTGTTAAATTTTCCCGGGCACCCCCTATTATAATATACCACCCGCTCATAGACTATGGTTGCATTGACTAGTTTAACCCAGGACCGCACAGTTGGATTCGAATCTCCCATCCACCTCAGAGCTATTAATTTCCTAGCCAGAAACAATGCCTCTCTGAGGAATATTGTCATGTAATGATCCCAGGACTCTTCCTCCACCACCCCAAACAGGCATATCAAAGGGTCACACAAAACAGAAATCGACACAATCGATGTCAGCAGAGATGTCACTCCCTGCCAGTACGAGGATATATTAGGACAGCTCCAGATCATATGTATGAAATTTGCCCCTGAGAGATGACACCTCGGGCACTCCGATGTACAAAAACGGCCCATACTAAATAATCGAGTTGGAGTAAGGTATGCCTGGTGGATAATGTAGCATTGAATCAACTTATTATTAACCGAAGGGGATAGCGCAGTCGGAGATTCCAATATCTCTTCCCATTCCTCTCCCTGTAGAGAGGGAATTAGAGATTTCCATCTATCCTGGGCTGGCAAGGGGTCCGACTCCACCCCCACCGACAACAGGTAAGTATATATAGCTGAGATTAGGCCTCGAGGTCCTTGTGATTTTAGAATACCGTATTTTTCGGACCATAAGACGCACTTTTTTTCCTCCAAATTTGGGAGGAAAGTGTGGGGTGCGTCTTATGGTCTGAAGCTGTGGGGTAGGGAGCTGTGGGGAGTCAGCGCTATGCAGTGGGATCATAGGAGGCAGGGAGGGTCGCTGCTGCAGGATGCTGGCGGCTGGAGAAACCACGTGTGCCCGCTGCTTAAAGTAAACGAATATTCATTAGCTGCTCCCCGCCCACCTCTCTCTGCAGTCAGCGGGTGTGAGGAGCAGCTAATGAATACTTGTTTAATGTAAACAGCGGTCACACGTGGGAGCTCCAGACGCCGGCTTCCTGCAGCGGCTGGGGAGACTGTGTGTCCGCTGTTTAGGAGGCAGGAGCAGGGTGCCGCTGCAGTCATGTCTGGCCCGGGGGAAGTACAGATCACTGCAGTGTCCGGGCCAGAGCACAGCATACCTTCACAGCACAGCCGCAGTCTCTGTGCTGAGGGCTCAAATTACTTTCACTTTGATCCTTCCTCTGCACTAGAAACAGTCTCCCGTAGCTGACAAGGACCTACAGTGATGTAATGAAGAGAGGTGGGCCAGAACAGCACAGAACAGCACAGGACAGCACAGTGCCCGCCTCTTCATTACATCACTGCAGGTCCTTGAGAGATGGGAGACTTTGTTTGTAATGCCAGGACCAAACTGAAGCATGGTGAGCATCACATCAGTAAAAGTAAGGCAATAAATAATATAGTATAGGCATTACTGTACACCTGGATGGGGTTGGATCATATATATATTTACACACACACACACACACACACACACACACACACACACACACACTATATATAACTATATACACACACACACACACACACACACACACTATATAACTATATATATATATATATATATATATATATATATATATATATATATATATATAACTATATAACTATATATATATATATATATATATATATATATATATATATATATATATATATATATATATATATACACATACACACACACACACACACACACACACACACACTATAACTATATACACACACACACACACACACCAGATTGGAGGATCACACATATAATGATGGGGAACATACATATTCCACGATGGGGGCCATAGATACCTGGAAGGTACCCAGAATGGAGGATATGAGGACAGAATTTGGGGATATTATTACCTCAGTAACACTGTCAGCAGTAAAATAACAGTGTGTCATGACCACATTCTTTTACTTTGATTTTTTCCTCCTCTAAAACAAGGGTGCGTCTTATAGTCCAGTGCGTCTTATAGTCCGAAAAATACGGTACCTATCATAGGAATTTCCTCACTCCAATTTTCTGGTTTGTGGGATTGGATCGCTGTGCGAATCTGCAGGTATCTAAAAAACTGATCTTGGAACATTATATTCAGTCTGGACTTGTTCAAAGGACTTGAAGGTTGTGGTTCCCGGGACAAAAAGATCACCTAATGCACTGACGCTGTGAGTGGCCCAGAACTGCGCCGAGGGGTGATCTCCCAGAGTATGGAAGTGGCTATTTCCCCATAATGGGAGTTCCGCCACCACCCCTTCGAAGTGTACCACCCTCTTGGCTTGTTGCCAAACTAATCTTGCCAATTTGAGGAGGGGTAATTGCCGTGGTGTTCTCAGTCCATCTGATTCCAGAAAACCCACTAAACAATCAGTCCCAGCCGCGTGTGCCAAGTGACTCTCAGAGTTTGGCAGCTGACATCCAGGCATCCAAGTCTCTAGTGCGCTAAGCTGTCCCGCGAGGTAGTAGAGGAAGAACTCCGGTAAAGCCATCCCTCCCAGTCTTTTGGATATCTGTAAAATGGATAACCGAAGTTTGGGTCTCGATTTACCCCATATGAAAGAGGTAGTAAGCGAGTTCAACATTGAGAAGAAGGATTTGGGTACTGATACTGCACTATGTTGTAGTGTATAACTAAGCTTTGGAAGTAATATCATTTTGATTAAATTTATTCTGCCAACCACTGACAGCGGTAGCTTGCTCCACAAGTTATATTTAAGTTTAACGTGCTCCAGAAGTGGTGTTATACTCGTCTGCAGGTCTAGTGTATGGTCTTTCTGTATGTGTATTCCCAGGTATTTAAAGCTAGTTACCACTTGCAGGTGACCTACCCTCCATTGAAATTCCAGACCCATGCATTAATGGCATCAAAGCAGACTTATCCCAGTTGATGCGTAGTCCCGAAAACGCCCCAAATTTATCTATAGTGTCTATAACCACCGGTAGAGTCTCTTGCACTCGATCTAAGAAGACAACCATGTCATCCGCATACAATCCTATTTGATCTGTGCGGTCGGCTATAGTGATTCCAGTGATTTGTGGATGAGAGCGGATTCTAATTGCCAAAGCTTCAATAACTAGTGCAAATAATGCTGGAGACAGAGGGCATCCCTGTCTTGTGCCCCGATTCAATGAGAAGGGTGTAGACATAGCACCATTGACTAGTATCCTGGCTGTCGGGGACCTATACAACATATGAATCCAATTACTGAATTTAGGCCCAAAGGCGAATCTGTGGAGGCAGGCAAATAAAAATGGCCATTCTACCGAGTCAAATGCCTTGGCCGCATCCAGCGAGGCCAAGGCCCACTCGTTCTCCTGGACCGGTGTGCTATATTGCACTATGGACTGGACCCGTCTTATATTTATAGAGCTGTTTTTCCCAGGTATAAATCCGGTTTGATCTGGGTGAACTATACTCAATATGACTGAATTAAGCCTGGACGCCAGTATTTTCGTAAAGATCTTATAATCCACGTTAACTAGGGATATAGGACGGTACGAACCGCAGTCTAGTCTTTACCCTCCTTCCTCAGCACGACTATATGTGCTTCGTACAAGAAGGCAGGTAGAGAGTCGCCGGCTGAAAAATGTGAGAAAACCTCTAAAAGAATCGGGTCCAATGCGTCACAATATTTACTATAGAATTCTATGGGAAGGCCATCTGGACCCGGAGATTTCCCCCTAGCCATAGCCGAGATGGCAGTAACCACTTCATCCAGTGTGATGTCCGCCTGCAGAGACTCCCGTTGTGATCCACTCAAAGTGGGAAACTCCAAATCCGACAAATATGTCACGCAACTTTGAACTCCATGAGGATTTCTAGAAGTGTATAGGGTTCTATAGTATTCACAAAAGCACTCTAAAATATCCTCAGGGGATGTAGCTATTGAGCCATCCATCCTCCGTATACCCAATATTGTATTTGAAGTGTTGTGTTTCCTAACCATATATGCCAATAATTTACTGGATTGATTTCCAAGCTCAAAATATGATTGTCGGGTAAAGAAAAATTTGCATTTGGACATGGTCTCAGAGTGCTGCATATATAACCTATGATTGCATCCAGGCCGCCCTATTTCCATCGGTTGGGGCAGATATATATATTGCCTCCGAGTCCCTAAGTCTCCCCTCTACTATATCATCCTCAGTTTTAGTCACTCTTTTAAGATATGTTATGGTTGAAGACAAACACCCTCTAAGGTAGGCTTTAAGAGTGTCCCACACCAAGTTAATATTCCAGGGTTTAGGGTGGGCTTCCAGGAAATCCTCTATTTGGGTCAGAGTTCTACCACTTTGATCTATTAGTTTCAGCCAAAAGGGGTTTAACCTCCAAAAGGGTTTACCAACACCTTGGTTAGTCTTCATAGTAAGAATCACTGGGCTGTCCATCTATCACGGGAATTACCATAGCAGATCGCACAGACACTATTGGCCTATACGCAGATGATATGGTTGTCTTCATGGATAGGGCACGTGCCACTTTGCCAGTCGTCATTGAAGCTATAAATAGATTTGGAGAACTCTCCAGCCTTTATATTAACTGGGACAAGTCAGCCCTAATGCCATTAACACATGGGTCAGAGGTCCCGATGGATGATGTGTCACCCTTGCCTGTTGTATCTAGCTTCAAATATTTAGGTATACATATTCAGAAAGACCACACAATGGATCTTAAGATGAATATATTACCACTTTTAGATCATGTCAAACTTAAGTATAACTTATGGGGAAAATTGCCACTCTCAGTGGTCGGAAGGATAAATTTAATTAAAATGATTTTGCTTCCTAAGCTTAGCTATGCTCTGCAACATAGTGCGGTGCTGGTGCCCAGGTCCTTCTTCTCCACACTTAACTCACTCACCTCATCCTTTATTTGGGGGAAGGCTCGGCCTAAACTCCGAATGTCCATCCTACAGAGATCTAAGTCATTGGGAGGGATGGCCTTACCAGAATTTTTCCTATACTATTTAGCAGGACAACTCAAGATGCTGGGTACATGGATGCTGGACTGTCAGCTGCCTGACTCAGAGGATCATTTGGCACGTGCGGTAGGGGCAGACTGTCTGTTGGGCTTTCTGGAGTCGGACAGGGCGAATGTCCCGAGGCTGTTGCCTATTTTAAGGTTGGCACGATCAGTGTGGCGACAAGCCAAAAAAAAGGGAATTTTGTTTACTTACCGTAAATTCCTTTTCTTCTAGCTCCTATTGGGAGACCCAGACAATTGGGTGTATAGCTTCTGCCTCCGGAGGCCACACAAAGTATTACACTTTAAAAAGTGTAACCCCTCCCCTCTGCCTATACACCCTCCCGTGCATCACGGGCTCCTCAGTTTTGGTGCAAAAGCAGGAAGGAGGAAACTTATAAATTGGTCTAAGGTAAATTCAATCCGAAGGATGTTCGGAGAACTGAAAACCATGAACCAAAAGAACCATTCAACATGAACAACATGTGTACACAAAAGAACAAACAGCCCGAAGGGAACAGGGGCGGGTGCTGGGTCTCCCAATAGGAGCTAGAAGAAAAGGAATTTACGGTAAGTAAACAAAATTCCCTTCTTCTTTGTCGCTCCATTGGGAGACCCAGACAATTGGGACGTCCAAAAGCAGTCCCTGGGTGGGTAAAAGAATACCTCGATAAAAAAAAGCCGAAAACGACCCTCTCTTACAGGTGGGCAACCGCTGCCTGAAGGACTCGCCTACCTAGACTGGCGTCTGCCGAAGCATAGGTATGCACCTGATAGTGTTTCGTGAAAGTGTGCAGACTAGACCAGGTAGCTGCCTGACACACCTGCTGAGCCGTAGCCCGGTGCCGCAATGCCCAGGACGCACCCACGGCTCTGGTAGAATGGGCTTTCAGCCCCAAAGGAAGCGGAAGCCCAGAAGAACGGTAGGCTTCAAGAATCGGTTCCTTGATCCACCGAGCCAAGGTTGACCTGGAAGCCTGCGAACCCTTACGCTGGCCAGCGACAAGGACAAAGAGGGCATCTGAACGGCGCAGGGGCGCCGTGCGAGACACGTAGAGCCGGAGTGCTCTCACCAGATCTAATGAGTGCAAATCCTTTTCACATTGGTGAATTGGATGAGGGCAAAATGAAGGTAAGGAGATATCCTGATTGAGATGAAAAGGGGATACCACCTTAGGGAGAAATTCCGGACCGGACGCAGAACCACCTTATCCTGGTGAAAAACCAGGAAGGGGGCTTTGCATGACAGCGCTGCCAGCTCCGGCACTCTACGGAGCGATGTAACTGCCACTAGAAATGCCACCTTCTGCGAAAGACGTGATAAATCCCGCAGCGGCTCGAAAGGTGGTTTCTGAAGAGCCGTTAGCACCCTGTTAAGGTCCCAGGGTTCCAGCGGACGCTTGTAAGGTGGGACTATGTGGCAAACTCCCTGCAGGAACGTGCGGACCTGCGGAAGCCTGGCTAGACGCCTTTGAAAAAATACGGATAGCGCCGATACTTGTCCCTTGAGAGAGCCGAGAGACAAACCCTTGTTCATTCCAGATTGAAGGAATGAAAGAAAAGTGGGTAAGGCAAAGGGCCAGGGAGTTAAACCATTATCAGAGCACCAGGATAAGAAGATCCTCCAAGACCTGTGATAGATCTTGGCGGACGTTGGTTTCCTGGCCTGTCTCATAGTGGCAATGACATCTTGAGATAACCCTGAGGACGCTAGGAGCCAGGACTCAATGGCCACACAGTCAGGTTGAGGGCCGCAGAATTCAGATGGAAAAATGGCCCTTGTGACAGCAAGTCTGGGCGGTCTGGGAGCGCCCACGGTTGACCCACCGTGAGATGCCACAGATCCGGGTACCACGACCGCCTCGGCCAATCTGGGGCGACGAGAATGGCGCGACGACAGTCGGACCTGATTTTGCGCAGCACTCTGGGCAGCATCGCCAGAGGAGGAAATACATAGGGCAGTCGAAACTGCGACCAATCCTGAACTAATGCGTCCGCCGCCAGAGCTCTGTGATCTTGAGACCGGGCCATGAATGCCGGGACTTTGTTGTTGTGCCGTGACGCCATGAGATCGACGTCCGGCATTCCCCAGCGGCAACCGATCTCTCGAAACACGTCTGGGTGAAGAGACCATTCCCCCGCGTCCATGCCCTGTCGACTGAGAAAATCTGTTTCCCAGTTTTCTACGCCCGGGATGTGAACTGCGGAGATGGTGGAAGCTGTGGCTTCCACCCACTGCAGAATTCGTCGGACTTCCTGGAAGGCTTGACGACTGCGAGTGCCGCCTTGGTGGTTGATGTATGCGACGGCAGTGGCGTTGTCCGACTGGATCCGGATCTGCCTGCCCTCCAGCCACCGATGAAAGGCCAATAGGGCTAGATACACTGCCCTTATCTCCAGAATATTGATCTGAAGGGATGACTATCGGAGTCCAGGTTCCCTGAGCCCTGTGATGGAGAAAAACCGCCCCCCACCCTGACAGGCTCGCGTCCGTGGTGACCACAGCCCAGGTGGGGGGTAGGAAGGAATTTCCCTGCGACAGAGAGTTGGGAAGGAGCCACCACTGAAGTGACATCTTGGTTGCAAGGGAAAGAGAGACGTTCCTGTCGAGGGCAGTCGACCTCCTGTCCCATTTGCGGAGAATGTCCCACTGGAGTGGCCGCAGATGGAATTGCGCGAAGGGCACTGCCTCCATCGCTGCCACCATCTTCCCCAGGAAGTGCATGAGGCGCCTCAAGGGGTGTGACTGGCCCCGAAGAAGAGATTGCACCCCTGCCTGCAGCGAAAGCTGTTTGTCCAGCGGTAGCATGACTACTGCTGACTGAGTATGAAACTCCATCCCAAGGTACGTCAGTGATTGGGTCGGTGTCAACTTGGATTTTGGGAAGTTGATGATCCACCCGAACTGCTGGAGAGTCGCCAGAGCGACGGAAAGGCTGTTTTGACACGCCATCTGAGAGGGTGCCCTGACCAGAAGATCGTCTAAGTAGGGAATCACCGAGTGGCCCTGAGAGTGTAGGACCGCCACAACAGATGCCATGACCTTGGTGAACACCCTTGGGGCTGTCGCCAGGCCGAAAGGCAAAGCCACGAACTGAAGGTGTTCGTCCCCGATGGCGAAACGCAAAAAGCGTTGATGTTCGGGTGCGATCGGCACATGGAGATAAGCATCCTTGATGTCGATCGATGCTAGGAAGTCTCCTTGTGACATCGAAGCGATGACCGAGCGGAGAGATTCCATCCGAAACCGTCTGGTGCTCACATGTCTGTTGAGCAGTTTGAGGTCCAGAACGGGATGGAACGAGCCGTCCTTCTTTGGCACCACAAACAAGTTGGAGTAAAAGCCGCGACCATGTTCCTGGGGGGGAACAGGGATCACAACTCCTTCTGTCTTCAGAGCGTTCACCGCCTGAAAAAGTGCATCGGCTCGCTCGGGGGGCGGAGAGGTTCTGAAGAAACGAGTCGGGGGACGAGAGCTGAACTCTATCCTGTAACCGTGAGACAGAATGTCTCTCACCCATCGGTCTTGAACATGTGGCCACCAGGCGTCGCAAAAGCGGGAGAGCCTGCCACCGACCGAGGATGCGGTTCGGGGATGCCGAGAGTCATGAGGAGGCCGCCTTGGAAGCAGTGCCTCCTGCGGCCTTTTGGGGGCGTGACTTGGACCGCCACGCATAGGAGTTCCTCTGGCCTTTCTCCGGCCTGCTGGATGAAGAGGATTGGGGCTTGGCGGAGGGACGAAAGGACCGAAACCTCGATTGTATTTTCCGTTGCTGAGGTCTCTTCGGTTTGGACTGGGGTAAGGAGGAGTCCTTTCCCTTGGATTCCTTAATAATCTCCTCCAATCGTTCGCCAAACAAGCGGTCGCCAGAAAACGGCAAACCGGTTAAGAACCTCTTGGAAGCAGAGTCTGCCTTCCATTCGCGCAGCCACATGGCCCTGCGGACTGCCACAGAGTTAGCGGATGCCACCGCTGTACGGTTAGCAGAGTCTAGAACTGCGTTCATGGCGTAGGAAGAAAAGGCTGACGCCTGAGAAGTCAAAGACGCAACCTGCGGAGCAGAATTACGTGTGACCGCAGTAATCTCAGCCAGACAAGCTGAGATAGCTTGGAGTGCCCACACGGCTGCAAAAGCCGGGGCAAAAGACGCGCCCGTGGCTTCATAGATGGATTTCACCAGGAGCTCTATCTGCCTGTCAGTGGCATCCTTTAGCGATGAGCCATCTGCAACCGATACCACAGACCTAGCCGCCAATCTAGAGACTGGGGGATCCACCTTGGGACATTGAGCCCAACCCTTAACAACGTCAGAGGGGAAGGGGTAACGTGTGTCAGTAAGGCGCTTAGTAAAGCGCTTGTCCGGAACCGCTCTGGGCTTCTGGACAGCATCTCTGAAGTTAGAGTGATCGAAAAACGCACTCTGTGTACGTTTAGGGAAACGAAACTGGTGTTTCTCCTGCTGAGAAGTCGACTCCTCTACAGGTGGCGGCGGGGGAGATATATCTAACACCTGGTTGATGGACGAGATAAGGTCATTTACTATGGCGTCCCCTTCAGGTGTATCAAGATTGAGAGCAACGTCAGGGTCAGAGCCCTGAGCTACGACGTCCGCCTCGTCCTCCAGAGAGTCCTCAAGCTGGGAACCCGATCAGCGTGAAGAAGTCGGGGAAGATTCCCAGCGGGCCCGCTTAGCCGGTCTGGGACTGTGGTCCGGGCAGGAGTCCTCCACATGAGACCTAGGGCCCCCCTGGTAACGTGCTGCGGCGCGGACAGAGAGGGGCCTGGAGGCGAAGATCCAACAGGGCCCGGGGCCTGTGGAAGGACCGGTCTGGACTGCAAAGCTTCAAGCAGCTTGGCAGACCATTTGTCCATAGACTGAGCCATGGATTGTGAGAGTGACTCAGAGAGTTTTTCAGCAAAAACTGCAAACTCTGTCCCTGCCGCCTGGACAGGGGGAGCAAGGGGTTCTACCTGAGCCGAGGGGCCCACTAGTGACCGAGGCTCCGGCTGAGCAAGCAAAACAGGGGTTGAGCATTGCTCACAGTGAGGGTAGGTGGAACCCGCAGGTAACTTAGCCGCACAAGAGGTACAGGTCGCAAAATAACCCTGTGCCTTGGCACCCTTGCTCCTTGTGGACGACATGCTGTTGTCTCCTAGGAGAGTGATCACTGAGGGTATATGGGAAAGGGTATACAGCCCGACCAAACAGAAATATATAAATATATATATATATAGTATCTATTCCGGCACCCTAAGGGGACCAGCACCGGGTGACCGGTGTGGCTTACCGACCGCTAAAAAGCGGAGTATGTGTCCTCCAGATTCCCTGCCTTAGGTCTCCCAGTGCAGAGCTCTTTCCTGGAAATCCTCCACAGGCAGAATGCCAAAAAAATGGCTGCCGGAGCTCTCTGGGGAGGAGTGGGGCCGTGGGCGGCGCCAGAAAAGTGCGGGAATCTGGAGTCCCCACAGTGATCAGTGAGGGGGGAGGAAACATACAGGATGCTCCGGCCCTCACAACCGACGTCAGGTCGGCAGTCCCGCCCTTACCCCTGATAGACAGGCCCGGGGGCGGGAGTTTTGCTACTAGGCCGCAATTGAAGCCGGGGACTAAATTTAAGACCGCGGCCGACAAACAGGCGCGGTCGGCGCGGAAGTCCGCCGGCCGTCACAAATAAGCAGCTGCTGCAGCGTCCGGGATGAAGGCGCTCCATGCACATCCCCCATGGGGATACAGAGTACCTTAGTGATGCAGGGCCCGGTCCCTGAGGATAAATCAACTCCTGTCCGACAGATTCCCACAGGGGCAGCGGAGGGAGCACGGTCCCAGTGAATGGATCCCACTTCTCCCAGAGCCGCTAAGGGATGGTGAAGGAGACGGCATGAGGCTCCGGCCTTTGTACCCACAATGGGTACCTCAACCTTAACAGCACCGCCGACGTAGTGGGGTGAGAAGGGAACATGCCGGGGGCCCCGTGGGGGCCCACTTTTCTTCCAACCGATATAACTAAATTGAGAATGCATGAGTGGATGTGTGCCTCCTTCCACACAAAGCATAAAACTGAGGAGCCCGTGATGCACGGGAGGGTGTATAGGCAGAGGGGAGGGGTTACACTTTTTAAAGTGTAATACTTTGTGTGGCCTCTGGAGGCAGAAGCTATACACCCAATTGTCAATTGTCTGAGTCTCCCAATGGAGCGACAAAGAAAGTAACGCGCTTTGAGGGGGCAGTGGCAGAGCTTCCGTTATGGGGCAATGGTTACTTTCCTACCCTAAAGGACCACCCGTCGGCACAGTTTTGGATAGCTCATACAGTCCTCGAGTTGGGAAATCTTTATGTATCAGAAACTGCTGTTTTTAAATCTTTTGGGCAGATACAAACCGATTATAATGTTCCACGCTCACAATTCTTTAGGTATCTGCAGCTCCGTACAGCGATTCAATCTCACCTGCGGAGGACAGGGTCAGGGGCATTGATATCGTCGTTCCCAATGATAGGCATACTGAAGTCACAGGGGCCCCGGGGTATGATTTCAGATATCTATACACACCTGTTATCGGTTGGAGTGGAATTGGTGCCGTTGCCGGTACAGGATAAATGGAGGCTCCTAATTCCCTGTCTACAGGGAGAGGAGTGGGATGAGGTACTGGAGTCTTGGAGTCTCCAACTATGGTATCTCCGTCCATCAACAATAGATTGATACAATGCTATTTTATACATCAGGCATACTTAACTCCCACTTGCTTATTTACTATGGGCCAGCGCCGATCGTCGGAATGCCCACGATGCCATGGACCAGACGCAAACTTTCTGCACATGGTGTGGAATTGCCCGATCATATACACGTATTGGCAGGAAGTGACTTCCCAGTTGTCCTCAATGGTGTTGATGCCTGTTCCATGCAACCCTCTGTTGTGCCTATTTGGAGTAATGGAGGACGGGATGGGAGATCACTACAGAAGAATACTTCTTAGAGAGACATTGTTCCTGGCCAGGAAATTAATTGCCTTGAGGTGGATGGGGGGTTCAAATCCAACTGTGCGAGCCTGGATTAAACTGGTTAACTCGATAATTCCATATGAGCGGGTGGTATACTTTAATAGAGGACATCCGGAAAAATTCAGGAAAATTTGGGATATGTGGAACTCCTCCCCCGGCACACTCGAAGAAGCCTCAGGTTGATTACTGTTACAATAATAGATTCATACTCAGTATTGGATAATGAAGCGCATTCCAGTGGCATAGCTAGGCGGTATAGAATAGGAATAGTTATTGTTACTAATTTTCGTTTTCTTTAGGTTTAGAGACTACAGATTACATTGATTAAAATTGACTACATGCTATATATATCAGTATGTACTGGCAGGATCAGTGTTGTAGCATGCAGTTGACAAGGTCGACAGAGGTGCAGATAGTGCTATGAAAATCTTATTACCTTATCCGTTAATGTTACTATTTGTTCATGCTATTGACAGACATTCCTGGAAAGTACTTGAGTAATGCTATGTGTGATTTATTCTGTACCACATGTTTTTGGAATTAATAAAACGAAGTTAAAAAAAAAGAATCACTGGGCTGTGATCTGATATGTCCCTGACCCCGTGTACCACGTCATCCACCCAGGTTGCGATATTGCTCGACCCAAAAATATACTCCAGTCGGGGTGTGTCTAGTAGAAGAATGACATGTATAATCTCGGGTATTAGGATGCCGGAGTCGCCAAAGGTCAATCCACCCCCCTCCCTCCGCGCATTGCTGCAAATCAGTCAAGTGTGTGGTCGAATGTTGTCCCCCTCCATCCATCCGAAACCTGTCCTGCTCCTCATTCATCACAAGATTAAAATCCCCCATACATAACACATACGCATCTGGATAATTGAGGGCAAAGCTCAGTGCTTGTTTAAGAATGGAGGTGCGAGCTGGCGGGGGATTGTAAATACATAACAGCACATAATCTCTAGAGTTTATAGACGCATATATAAACACAAATCGCCCCTCCGGGTCACGCCTCACCACCTTCACTTCCCAACGGATATGTCTATGGACCAATAGAGAGACACTCCTGGAGTAGCTGGTGTGGAATGCATGTGCCGACCATTGTACCCACGGTTTGTTTACTAGTCTGGCTGTGTCCCGTGTGAGGTGAGTCTCTACCAGTACCACCAGTTGGGCCTTGACTTGCTTAATTTGGGAGAATACCTTAATACGTTTTTTGGGCGATTTAAGGCCTCTGACATTCCAGGTCATAAATATCAGCTCTGACCCCATATCACATAGTTTTTATAGAACCAGGATCCCAGGTATAAGACGCTTTCTGCCCTGCAATTAAGTGTGGTTAACCCTCCAAAAGTAATAAGCCTGTCCCTGCAAAGAAATAAAGTTAATGCAATTGCAGCTGTAAACATAAAGAACCAATATTGAACTTCAGGACCTTTCCGATAAGTCCTGTAAAACATTTCAAACATCAATGGGGATATCACCACTGAATACAGTGTCCTGGTATAGGTGGTATAAGGGTGCACAAGATAGGGCTCCCATTTCACAAGAACCAATTTCTGGCCAATTCCTCCATCACTCGAGGCACGGGGAAGTCCCAACTGTCTCCAAAGGGGGCTTCAAGCAACCATGGAAGAAGAGGGTCGCCAGGGGGCATAGAAAATGTCACCTAGGAAAGTAATCTCATTGCTTCTGCCCCTTAGGTTTCGGGTGTACCTGTAGCCAGTCCTCAGCCTCAGCAGGTGTAGTAAAAAAAACAGACGACCCTTCATGCACTATACGGAGCCGGGCAGGGTACAGCATAGAGTAGATGATGTTCCGCTCCCTTAATTTCTTCTTCACCTCCATGAAGTGGGCCCTCTGTTTCTGGAGGTCCACCGAAAAGTCCGGAAAGATCGAGAGCGCAGCATTATTGAACTTGAGTGGGCTCTTCTGTCGGGCCAGACGGAGTGCTGTGTCTCTATCTCTACAGTTGAGCATCCTTGCTAAAAAGGGACGTGGTGGCGCGTCTGGAATAGGAGGCCTCATTGGAACTCTGTGCGCCCTCTCCACTGCAAATGTCGAGGAGAACTCATCTCCGAGATTAGATTTCAGCCACTGCTCCAGGAATTGTTCCGGATGCTGACCTTCCGAGCACTCTGGCAGTCCTATGATTTGTATATTGTTTCGACGCATGCGGTTCTCCAGATCGTCTGCTTTCTGGCGCCATGCATTTGCCAATCCGGCCATTGTGGTCATTTTTGTTTTGAGTGTTACAGTTTGATCCTCCAGTTCAGACACTCGCGTCTCGACTTCCGCTGTTCGGGCCCTCAGGGATTGCATGTCCTGACGCAGGAGGCCCACCTCTGAATGTACCTGCTCAATTTTCCCTGTGAGGGAGCTGTTGCTTGTAGAAATTGCTTGTAGAAGCTGTTCATACACCTGCCTCAGGGTTAAATCATCTTGATCCTCTGACCCGTCATTTAATAGTGCCTGACCTTTTGGGGTGGCATTTCTCTTGTCTTTAGAGGCATCTGCCTGACCACCCCTTGCGAACTCCTTAAGTTTGTCAATAGCTCCACTTTGTTTAGGGGGACTCATATTGATACACTGGGGATTTGCCGATTCTGCACCCTTCTCTTATCGTGCCCCCGTGCATCTGAATCTGTGCCTTTATAAAGTATATTTAGTAATATGTCTGTCTCCACTTTCTCACCACGTCCAGAGAGCCAGAAAACAGCCACTTATATGGTGGATAATAAGAATGAAGGGAGTCCCAGGGCAGCACAGCACTCAGGGTGTATTTATCAGGATGATGCAGGAATGCGCAGCGTGGGGACTTCAATATGTGCCACTTATTTGTTTTCATGTGTCAGGGAGAATCTGCAGGGCCTGTGTTTTAAGGCACACACTCCGAACCCCTCCAGCACTCAATGGGTTAAAGTCTCCTACACAGGCGCCGGTCCCTTAATGGGCTGCTGCTCACTAACTGCCAGTTACACAGCTAAGGGATTAACTCCCTGTGCTCACCACTCAGGGTCTTCACCTCTGGCCATAAATCTGTCACTCCTCACTGCTCTCCGGAGTCATGCTCTGCTGCTCCCTGTGAAAATGCAGGGTGTAGGGAAGATGGCTGCTGCTCCACACTCTCCAGCCTCAGGAGGTCCAGCAACGCCGTGTAAGAGTCAGGGAATAGCTCCAGTGGGAGTCACCAGCCTCCAGATGGTGTCTCCTGTCACAGCAGCAGGTCAGTGAGTAAATGGGTCAGGTAACCGGGTGTAAATGGCCAGGATAAGATCAGGATTATAGGAGCTCTCTTCCAATGCGTCCTCTCTGGTCTGCTACATCGCCCCGCCCCCCAATCCATCTAACAGTTGCCTTGCCCATTCTACACTTGGTCATTTTTTCAATAAAGATTGTATGGGATACTTTGTCAAATACTTTGCTAAAGTCAAGATATACTATATCTACTGCATTTCCCTGATCCACCCAGTCAGTGATTTTGTCATAGGAGGAAATTAAGTTACTCTGACATGACTTATTAGTTACAAACCCATGCTGGCTCTGGTTAATCACTTCATTCTCATCCAGCTACTTGCATAAATGTTGTTTAATAATTTGTTCAAAGATCTTTCCTGGTATGGAAATCAGGCTCACAGGCCTGTAGTTCGCTGGGTCCACCTTCTTCCCCTTTTTGAAGATGGGGACAACATTTGCTCTTCTCCAGTCTTCTGGAACTTTTCCTGTTGCCCAAGAATTTTCAAAAATTATGAAGAGTGGTTCTAATATTTCCTCTGCTATCTCCTTCAGTACTCTGGGGTGTAATTCATCTGGACCTGGGGACTTGAATTCATTAATGTTTTCTAAGTATTCCCTCACTATCGCTTTGTTTTTGATGGCCTGGATTCTTCTAATCCTACCATAGAACGGTGAAGATCAGTTGACTTTACATTTAGTTTTTCAGAGAAAACAGATGCAAAATAAGAATTTAAAAGTTCGGCCTTCTGAACATCATTTTTTACAACTTCACCATTTTCATCCTGTAAAATTCCTATAACATCTTTGACTTTTATTTTATTTTTGACATAACTCCCAAATCCTTTTTTATTGCTTTTGACATCTCTTGCAAGACTTATTTAATTATCAGCTTTGGCGAACCTGATGTGTGCCCTGCAGGTTTTGCAGACGGTGTTATAATCTTCTTTCGATATGCCTCCCTCTTTCCATTTAATAAACATTTCTTTCTTCCTTTTTAGCATGTGTTTAAGTTGTAAGTTCATCCATCCAGATTTCCTTAAATGTTTCTTATTCTTCCCTCTTTTAGGGATTGTTAACGATTGTGCTTTGAGAATCTCATTTTTCAAGATGTCCCATCCATCCTGGACATTTCGGTCTTAAAGGACATACGGCCATTGAATCCCTGCTATCCTCTTTCTGAGTCCCTTAAAATCTGCCTTTCTGAAATCCAGCCTTGAAGTCTCAGTTTTCACTGGTCTTCCTCCTCTAGTTATCCAAACCTCTATGATAGCATGGTCACTGCTTCCCAGGGCCCCAGCCACCCTTACCTCCTCAACCATTTCTTCCCTGTTTGTAAGGATTAGATCCAAGGTAGCAGATCCCCTTGTTTTCTCCTCTAACTTTTGGAAGATAAAGTTGTCAGCAACAGAAGATAAGAATTTATTGGAACTGTTACTTTTGCCTGAGAGAGATTCTCAACAAATGTCTGGATAGTTAAAATCTCCCATGATCACAACATCATATTTTTTTGAGAAGTTGGTCATCTGATGTATGAAGAGTTCATCCATATCCTCCGCTTGTTGAGGCGGCCTGTAGTACACGCCTACAATGGTGTTTTTTCCCTTGTTTTCTCCTTGTATTCTTACCCAAACAACTTCCACAGAACTCCCTGTCTCTGAAGCTGCAATCTCTGTGGAGATATAGGATTTTCTAACATACAATGCGACCCCTCCTCCTCGTTTATTATGTCTGTTTGTTGCAAATAAGTTGTATCCTTCTAGCCTTGTATTCCAGTCATGTGTATCGTTCCACCAAGTTTCAGTCATGCCAATAACATATTTCTTTTCCTGAGTTAGTAACTCCAATTCTCCTTGTTTGTTGCCCATGCTCTGTGCATTTGTATAAAACATTTTAGTTTGTGATTGTTTTTACATTCCTCCATATTTTCATTATTCTGATTTTTTTGACTTAGTTCTGCCTTTTCATTTCTAACAGCAGAGTTTTCAATAGTATTTGTCCCCTGTATGGCTTTCCCTGGCCTTTTTCTTCCCTTCCCACCCTGTTCTAGTTTAACTCCATTCATTTATATATCAGTTACAGAAATATAGAAGCTCATCTGCCTTCAGCTGTCCCCAATGGTCGGAGCCTATAGGAAGTTTTTCCTGTTTCAACCATTAATGTCTGTGCATACTTACCAACTGAAAACAATAAATTAGTCTCTATAAATATAATATTCTTCGTGTTGTAAATGGAAATACTATTCATAATGGATAAGCTTTGCCAATATGTATATATACGCAGATCCTCTCTTCTGTACTCACCTGCCGTTCATAACTCAGTGAGGACAGGCTGAGCAGGTGGGTTTTCTGCACAAGATTGTCAATCTGGTGGTCTGCAGTCTCATCACAAGCCGAGGCCATCAGATGCACCGTCACCAGGTTTAATTTACTGGTCATCTGTGGCACACTCCATTCTGAGATCAGACGGCGCATTACTGTGCCGGCTGTGAGAGATGGAGAAATGACAGGGTGGTTATACAGACACCATGGAATGCATATATATTTATTAAAACGTGATGAGTTTTCAGGATGTTCGACATACTTTTTAAAAGGAACCTGTCAGGTCCAATATGCACCCAAAACCATGAGCAGTTCTGGGTGCATATTTCAAATCCCTGCCTAACCGTCCCTGTATACCCTAGCATAGATAAAGCGATCTTAAGAAAAAGTATTTCTAAAGATCTTATATCGTATGCTGATGAGCGAGGAGACTAGTCCCCTGGGCGTTGGTTCCCTGGCTAGTCAGCCCCATTAGCCTGTTAGTATGCCCCTGTAGCCGTGCTAACATGCTAATGAATGTGCAGTGTCACAGTATGATCTCACTCACCTCTACGCTGCCATTGCGTCCGACGGGGATTTCAGCTCAGCGCGCATAACCCTGTAGTTTCGGTCATGCGCACAATGAAGCCGGGTGTACACGTCCTGGCTTCAAACTGAAGTAGTGCGCATGACCCAAACTCTGGAGCGGAGAGGTGAGTGAGATCACCTGTGACGCTGTGCATTCATTAGCATGTTAGCACACCCACAGGGGCATACTAACATGCTAATGGAGCCGACTAGCCAGGGGAAGCAATGCCCAGGGGACTAGTTCCTGCTCTCATTAGCATACAGTAAAAGATCTTAAGAAGAAGGGAATTTTGTTTACTTACCGTAAATTCCTTTTCTTCTAGCTCCAATACTTTTTCTAAAGATCCCTTTATATATGCTACTAGATACAGGGACGGTTAGGCAGGGATTAGCAATATGCACCCAGAACTGCTCCTGACTCTGGGTGAATATTGGGCCTGACAGGTTCCCTTTAAAATGTTTCTCTCTCTAAAAAGGACCAAGCCAAACCTTTATTTATTTTCCATTGAATGTTTCAGGTTTTTTTGCTAAATTATTATTATTTTTTAAACAAATTTGCTCATGTATTTATATTATCTTTCATATCACTATCTACATTAAAGGTTTATTCCCATCTCCAAGGTCCTATCCCAATATGTAGTAGGTGTAATAATAATAATATTAGCAACTACCTCCAATTAGAAATGTAGTATAGTTCTCCTGAAATAGCCATGTCTCTTACCTCATGTGCAGGGCGTTGCAGCTTGGTAAGGCTGCTTTCACACATCCGGTTTTTGCAGTGCGGCTCAATCCGACTCAAAAACCTATGCAACGGATGCGGCGAAAAAAACGGATCCGTTGCATAAGTTTATCCATGCGGCCCGTCCAGTTTTTGACGGATGCGGCTTGATACTGAGCATGCGCAGTGCAAAAAACCGCATCCGGCCACCGGATGCGTTTTCTGCCGCAGGACGCCGCATCCGGCGGTTTTGTCGCTGCACAAAAAAACGTGCCAGGCAACGTTCCATCCGGCCGCCGCATGGGCTGAATATGCCGCATCTAGCAAAAAACGGACGCAATGCAAGGCCACGCGGCACAATACGGCGCTAATGCAAGTCTTGGTGGAAAAACGCAACCGGCGGCAAAAAAAACCGGTTGCATTATTTCTGCAACGCGCCGTATTGTGCCGCTCAGCAAAAAACGGATGTGTGAAAGCAGCCTTAACCATAATTACAACCACGAGCAACTAACTGTTACTATATGAATGGACATAACCATGGATATCTAAGCTGCAATGTCCTGCACATGAGGTAAGAGACCATGGCTATATCAGGAGAACTACACTACATTTCTAATTGCAGGTAGGTGCTAATATTATTACACTTACTACACATTGGGATAGGATCTTGGAGATGGGAATACCCCTTTAAACAACAACAACAAAAAGTCTTCCAACTTTCACAGAGGCCACCAGACCAAATCTGAGACTCCTAATTCCTGTGAGGCACATGGACATTTTAGATCAACAACTCAGATCATATTTGAAGCTATCTTGGCTTGTAATCTGGGCATGCTCTGATTTGATATAAGGTCCTGTGAAGGTAGGGAAGACAGAATAGCTCTGACATCTATTTTGAAGGGTGTTATCTACTGTAGATAAATGTGTTACTTTTATTTAAATTCGGTCTGTGATGATAATGAGGCTGCTGAAAAGTCGCCTGTACAGAATAGGAAGTACAAGTCTAATAATAATCCTAGTGTTCAGTGTAAAAGAATGAAACTTGATCTTTTGGTGATGGTCCTTTTATAAAAAAAGAGAGTTTTGTTTACTTACCGTAAATTCTTTTTCTTATAGTTCCGTCATGGGAGACCCAAACCATGGGTGTATGCTACTGCCCCCGGAGGACACACAAAGTTACTACACTCAAAAACGTGTAGCTCCTCCCTCCTAGCATATACACCCCCTGCCAGCCAGATCTAGCCAGTTTAGTGCAAAAGCTGAAGGAGGACATCCACCCACAAGAAGAGACAGAGTAAAATCCGGAAGAACCGGAACCTCAGTCTACAACAATAACAGCCGGTGAAGACACACGGAACAAGAAACTTGCCAATAGGCAATAGGGAGGGTGCTGGGTCTCCCATGACGGAACTATAAGAAAAAGAATTTACGGTAAGTAAACAAAACTCTCTTTTTCTTTATCGTTCCTTATGGGAGACCCAAACCATGGGACGTTCAAAAGCAGTCCATGGGTGGGAATAAACAGACAACTGAGAAGCAGGCAAACCTAACTTCACAAATGGGCGACAGACGCCGGAAAAATGCGTCTGCCCAAGCCCCCGTCTGCCAAAGCATGAGCATGCCTTGGGAAGTGCTTCGAAAAAGTATGCAGACTAATTCGAGCTGCAGTCTGACAGACCTACTGAGCCGTAACCTGGTGCCTGAAAGCCCAAAAAAAACGGCGCCGACAGGTCTGACCAAATGTGCTCTGATCCCCGGCGGGGAAGGCACTTGAGTACACTCGTAGGTCTCGGAAATGGCCGACCTAAGCCAACATCAGGTTCGGCTTAGATGCCGAGAGACCGGTACGCTGACGAACAGTCAGCACCAGAGAGGTGCACCGCCTAATAACGGCGGTGCGAGACACATAGATCCGGAGCGCCCGCACCAGATCCAGGATATGCAACGCTTCCTTAAGCGATGAACAGGAGCCGGACAAAAGGAAGGCAGGAAAATTGCCCCGAATAAGGTGGAAGCAGTAACCGCCTTAGGGAAAAAGTCCGGAGTCGGATGAAGACCACCTTGTCTTGATGCAAAAGACCAAAAAAAAGGGGGTGACTCCGAGGGAGTGCAGCCAGAACTCTCTGGCTGGAAATTATAGCCACTAGAAAGAGTACTTTCTGTGAAAGACACAACAAAGAAACCTCCCGAAGATGGCGCAAGGGGGGTTTCCGGGAACCGGGAGGACCGGATTAAGGTCCGAGGTCTCCATAGGCCGCCAGAAGGCGGAATGATGTGAGATGCGCCCTTAAAGGAGCGCACCGGAGCCAGCCGGACGATTCGCCGCTGGCACATACTGACAGAGCCGAGACCTGTCCCTTAAGAGGGATAGTCCTAGCTGTAGACTGGACTGTGGAAGGGACAGGAGGGTCGGCAAGGCCAAAAAAGGTCAAAGGACACTTTGGAGCTCGAGTCATAGTGGAGATGACTTCAGGAAGGATATCAGAAGTCGCTAAGATCCAGGACTCAAGAGCTACGCCGTCATTCTGAGAATCCAGAATTCTGACGGGGAAAAAACGGACCTCTTGAGAAAAGGTCTGAACGGTCCGGAAGATGCGAAGGCAACCCAACGGACAGAAGGAGCAGGTCAGAGTACGAAGCCTGCTTGGGTCAGTCTGGAGAATGACCCGACGACCCCCTTTACCGATCTTGCGCAGGACTCTGGACAAGAGGTAGAGG
The DNA here is from genome assembly GCF_048569485.1 of Anomaloglossus baeobatrachus. Classification (NCBI taxonomy): domain Eukaryota; kingdom Metazoa; phylum Chordata; class Amphibia; order Anura; family Aromobatidae; genus Anomaloglossus; species Anomaloglossus baeobatrachus. The sequence continues at coordinate 108,722,932 of NC_134354.1, read as the reverse complement.
ATGAAATTCTTAAAGAGACAAAGCTGGGATCAAACACGAACCAGTGTGTCTACCGCAAAACCTGAGGATTGTGGACCACGGTAGGACAGCTGAAATAGCCTGCCTCGTAGATTTCACATCTAGGATGTGGACTGCGGATACGGTGGACTAGGATTCCCTTGTCCACTGAAGGATGTTGAGCCGCCATGATTGCCAGGCGGCTGAGTGTCCCGCCTGGAAGCTGGTGTAGGAAAACGCTGTCACGTTGTCCGACTGGACTCGAATGTGCCTAGCCGCCCACAGATGGTGAAGGCTTAGAGGGCAAGAAATACAGCCCTGATTTCCAGCACATTGATCCAGAGGGCTGATTCGGACAGAGTCCAAGCGCCCTGCGCTCCACGGTGGAGATATACTGCTCCCAAGGCGGATAAGCTAGCATCCTGGTGAGGATCACCCGGAACGGGCCAGAAAAGGAGCGCCCCTGAGACAGAGTGGCCGAAGCCACCACTGAAACGAGCCCCTGGTCGGTGGCGAAGCCACCACCCCGTGGGAGGAGTGAGTTCGCTTGTACAGCGGAAAACATCCAGTCTCAGAGGACGCAGGAAAAGCTGGGCAAGGAACCGCTTCCATTGACGCCCTGAGAACCTCTGGTTCGAGGTCAGAGTGGACTTGGGCAGAAAGACAAGCCACCCGATAGGTCAGAGTGGCGAGAGTGAACGAAGCACTCTGCTAAGAGTCAGCACTGGATGAAAACCCAACAAGAAGGCCGTCCAGGGCCAAAGATCACTGCCAAAACCTAGTGGGGCAGGACCCTGATCACAGCTGCCCCACTGAGGATACTCGAGGGGCCTTGGCTAACCCCAAGGGAAGAGCCACGATTGGACCACTCCGATTGTCAAAACGCAGTCAACGCTGGTGTGAAACTGCGATTGACCCCTGCCGATAGGCATCTCTGATGCCGATGGTTGCTAGGGAATCTCCTTGGGGACTTGATTGATCCGGTGAAAAAAACACACGGAACAAAACCAAGACTCGATGTGAAAACGCCACACCTGGCTATGCTTGAAAAGCTAAAGATCCAGGTCGAAAGGCACCGCCCTCTTCGGGGAAAAATCTCAGAACCGTTCCCAGACGGGAACCGGTACAATTACTCCATTGGCCTGCTAGAAATGCCACGGCCTGTGAGAAGGCGGCGGCCTTGGAGCAGGGAGGAGATAACAGAGAAAAACTGTTTGGCGGGTGGACAGAAGTCCATCCTGTAGCCAAGGGAGATAAAGTCTCGCCCCCACTGAACGGAGACGTGTGAGAACCCTACGTCGCCAGTGGAGAGAGCCTGCCACCGACCAAGGAGGTTGTTGGCGTGGCTAAATAGCTCGGAGGAAGCTGACTCAGTGACAGCATCTCCTGCGGCCTTCTGAAGACGCAGCTTCGAGCTATTTGGTTCTATGGACCTAGGCTGAGCTAGAGGACGATCAGATGGAGGAACGGAAACCACCGAAACCTCGACTGATTCCTGTCCTGGACAGGTTCCCTGGTTTAGGTTTGTGGCAAGGAAGAACACTTCCCGCCATAGCTTCCTTAATTTCACTCAGTTGGTTCCGAGGAAACTGGTCCCACCTAGTGGGAGCCCAGCAGGAAACCTCCATAGAGGCATCTGCCTTCCAAATCCGAAGCCACAGAAGCCTGCGGATAGCGAGGAAGGTAGCCCAGATCACCGCCGTGCGGCGTCCAGCATGGCAGACCTGGTATAGGATGAAAGAACTGAAGTCTAAGTTCAGGCAACCGTTTTGGCATAGAGTCCCTGTGAGAGGATGCATCTCCTCCAGAGAAGCAGAGAAGGTACAAAAAAAAACGCACTGCTGGAAGCTGAGGGGAACAAAGCTCCTGCCGTCCCCATACCGACTGGGCCCAAAGGACAACCAGGCGGACCGCAGAACCGTAAGTGAGGAGCCATCAGGCACTGACATAACGGCCCGGGCTGAGCCACCTGAGGTGAATGAGCCCACTACTTGACCACCGTTGGTGGACAGGGGAAATCCAGTCCTCAGAATCACGCATCATGGGAAGCGATCAGAGCGGACCCTGGGCTGGTCACAGGGGCCTGAAAGCTGGAGAGGTTAAGGAACACACGTTGTGTTCACCTAGATAAGGTAACACCGGCGGATTGAGGTCCAGTACAAAATCAATGTACCGTAGGATCCATATAGAGGTGCCGTCCGCCACTGATACAACTATCCGGGCTGAAAGTCTAGACACCGGAGTGGCTACCCTTGGCGGATGAGTACACTCCTTGACCACCTCAGATGGGAGGGGGAGACAGGCAGCAGAACTCCGCTGTGGGGTCTGCAGGATAGGCTGTGGGCTTGGACGCAGCGGGCTGAAAACTGGAGTGGTGAAAGAACACACTCCTCGTCATGTTAAAAGCATACTGATGCATTTCTGCCAGCGGGGAACACTTCCCTGATCAGGCGGATGGAGGTCCAGTACAAGAATAATGGACGTAATCCAATCATTCACATCTGCGTCACCTACGGACGGATCGTCCGAGCCCGTGGTAGAGACATCCTCCTCGTCCAGCGAGTCAGCTCGCATCGGAGCTGCGGGACGGGGAGGACAGGGGACCCTGCGTCTCCCTGTCAGGAGGACGGGGTCTGAGTCCAGGAGAGTCCCTTGTGAGCTTTGCTGAGCGAAGCAGAAAACGCCCTAAGAAGGGGGCTGCATGCTCAGCAGATGCCGGGACAGCCGACCCCTGGATAGGATTCCTACGGGGGTCAGCCACCGAACAGCAGCTGGAGGGACCATTAGTGAGCTCCCATGTGTTATGAGCTCGGGATAGCCGTACGAGACTACCTGCAGTGGATAATAAAAAACAGCCTGCAGTCTCGCTCTGTGACATGCTGCAGAGGTGGGGGCTCTGTCTAGAATACCCAAGACAGAGGTTCAGCCTGGGAAGAATCCCGGCTGAGGCATCTTGCCACTATCCACCGCATAAGAACCGTTACAGTGTGTCGGTTCAGGCATATAAGGTTACATGCAGAACATGTAGTGTACAGCCTTGCTGCTAGAGTGAGACATGCTGCTGAGGAGGAGATTCTATGATAAAGAATTAACTCCTTCAGAATGCACTGAGAGTGAATAAAAGTGCACAACCAGAGGTTGTGACTTATCAGGCCGCTATTATGTGTGCCCTCCAGATTCCAAGCCTGGACCCCCAGCCATATATCCACTCCCTCTGCACTGCAGAGCAGCCAGCGCCGACCAGAGTACTGAGACGCTGAGAAAATGGCGCCATGAGGGGGGGGGGGGGCGGGGGTTAACCCAGAAGCGGGAATCGGAGGGCGCAGGAGATGTACAGGGGAGGGAATCATCTCATCAGATATGAGTGTCCTCCCCTGTGCAGAGCGGCCGTGGGCGGCTCTGCAGCGTCCCCCTGCATACTGACATGCAGGGGAACGAAAACGAAACTAGGCCGCGGCTGAAGCCGGGGCCTAGAGTTATACATGCGGCCGAGAATCAGGCAACATCGGCGCGGTTCCCAGTAAAAAACCGTGGAACCGGCCGGAAACACAGTAAAAGCAGCATTATCAAGCATCACTGTCCCCCACATTAAAAGTGCCCCACATTGCAGAAAGGACCCTCTGAATAACGTCTCTATACTTAGCTTTGAGACGCAGGGTCCAGTCCCTGGTGGGGTGGGGGTCAGTGCTCCTTCCAGCAGGGTCCTGCACAAGGGCTGCGGATGGAGGCCGGTCTCCTGCAAGGCAGAGAGAACCGTGTTGGCTCCCACTTCAGCCAGAGCCCCAGCATGGGATGGTGAAGGAGCGCGGCATGAAGGGCTCCTGCCCTGAAGTCAACCTTAACAGCACTGCCGCCAGGGGAGTGTGAAGGGACATGCCGGGAGTCCAGTGGACCCGCTTTTCTTCCAAATCTTTAGAAAAAAATGAAAAATCAAAGAGAATGCATGTGTGTGTTTGATTCCTCCTGACACAAAGCAAAAAACTGGCTAGATCTGGCTGGCAGGGGGTGTATATGCTAGGAGGGAGGAGCTACACGTTTTTGAGTGTAGTAACTTTGTGTGTCCTCCGGGGGCAGTAGCATACACCCATGGTTTGGGTCTCCCATAAGGAACGATAAAGAAATGATGAGTGATGTGACATGTTCAGGTCTGTGTTACGTACCTTGTGGGATCAGCCTCTGCACTCCGCGGGTAAAGATTTCTCCTTGGCTGCACTCAACCTGAATTCCTCGCTGTTGTGCAAAGGACGCCCAGTAGTGGATCTGGAAGCAGCGGGCACAAGTTGTAATGTCCTTACATTATTGTTTTGCATTCGTAAATTAGGCGTCCTTGGGTCAGGAAGACTCACCTGCAGCTGTGGAAATAAGGCCGTGTATGAAAGCTGCTTGTAGTGCTGTCCCAGCTTCTTCTTCCCTGGTTTTAAATTATTAAATAGCTTCCCCCGGCAGATCGGGCGACTGACACTGCTCCACGTCGCCCAGAAATTCTGCATCCATCGTAAGGTACTGCTATAAACCAAAATGCGAGGCTGGCACACTTCTGCACAACAAAAAAGAGGTTTACAATTTAGAAAAATTCTTAGAATGGCTGATTCAGAAAAGAAGCTGCTTCAAACATGTCTTATGCAATCCCCCCTGTCCCAACCCTACTTTGTACTGATGAGGAGTAAAAAGTCAGAAACATTCCTGTCCTCAGATGGAGTCTCTGGTCTGACTGATATCGTAAAGAGGTAGGTCTGGCTCAATAGCAATTACGTGGTGCTCAGAAGTCAGAGGGAATGTACAAAGTTCAAAGTTAAACTTCGGCACTCAATAAGAAAAAAAATGGAAAACTTGAGAAGAAATTTTACTTTCCAGAGGTGCTTTTTTTATGAGGAGTGCCCCCTTAGATCCTACCATGGTGACAAGAACGATTTCTATACTGTAAACGATAATGCTATTGCATACATAGAAAACCTCAATATCCAACTATGATTTTTATCCATTTTGATACTCTCAATCACTGTTTATTGTCCACTGTTTATTCTTCTATGATGGTAAGGTATACATTCATACGATTAAATAAGTAAATAAATAGTCACATAGTTACATAGTTATTTGGGGGGAAAAAAGCCCTAGGTCCATCTAGTTCACCCTTCTTCCACCAGTTCTACATTTTGTCCCTAAGTCACTTATAACCAACAATGTTGTGTGCACTGAGGAAATCATCCAGCCCTTTTTTAAAAAAGAGAATTTTGTTACTTACCGTAAATTCTTTTTCTTATGGTTCCGTATTGGGAGACCCAGACCATGGGTGTTTAGCTTCTGCCTCCGGAGGACACACAAAGTACTACACTTAAAAGTGTAGCTCCTCCCTCTGAGCTTATACACCCCCTGGTAGCCAGTCCTAGCCAGTTTAGTGCAAAAGCTGAAGGAGAATAGCCACCCACAAGTAGAACAGAGTAAGAACCGGAACAACCGGAGACTCTGTCCACGACAACAGCCGGTGATAACACACGGAACAAGAAAATTGCCAACAGGCAACAGGGAGGGAGCTGGATCTCCCAATACGGAACTATAAGAAAAAGAATTTACGGTAAGTAACAAAATTCTCTTTTTCTTTATCGTTCCTTTGGGAGACCCAAACCATGGGACGTTCCAAAGCTGTCCCTGGGTGGGAATAAACAGAAAAAACTAAGAAGTAGGCGGAGCCTAACTTCACAAGTGGGCGACAGCCGCCTGAAGGATGCATCTGCCCAAGCTCGCATCTGCCGAAGCATGAGCATGCACATGGTAGTGCTTCGAAAAGGTATGCAGGCTAGTCCAAGTGGCAGCCTGACAGACTTGTTGAGCCGTAGCCTGGTGCCTAAAAGCCCAAGAGGCACCGACAGCTCTGATCGAGTGTGCTTTGATCCCCGGCGGGGGAGGCACCTGAGTACTCTGGTAGAAGTCCGAAATGGTCGATCTAATCCAACGGGCCAAGGTCGGCTTAGAAGCAGAGAGACCCTTGCGCCGCCCTGTGGTTAGCACAAAAAGAGAGGTGCACCGCCTAAGCGCAGCGGTGCGAGACACATAGATCCGGAGAGCACGCACCAGATCTAGAGTATGCAGCGCTTTCTCAAAGCGATGAACAGGGGCCGGACAGAAGGAAGGCAAGGAAATATCCTGGTTAAGGTGGAAGGGAGAGACCACCTTAGGAAGAAAGTCCGGGGTCGGACGGAGAACTACCTTGTCTTGGTGAAAAACCAAAAAAAGTGACTCCGAGGAGAGCGCAGCCAAATCAGAAACTCTCCTGAGAGAAGTTATGGCAACTAGAAAGGCCACCTTTTGAGAAAGACGATACAAAGAAACCTCCCTAAGGGGCTCGAAAGGGGGTTTCTGCAATACCGTGAGGACCAAGTTAAGGTCCCAGGGATCCAAGGGCCGCCGATAAGGCGGAATGATGTGAGACGCACCTTGCATGAAGGTGCGGACCTGAGCCAGCCGGGCGAGACGCCGCTGGAACAGCACTGACAGAGCTGAGACTTGTCCCTTGAGAGAGTTGAGGGACAGTCCTAGCTGCAGACCGGACTGTAAAAAAGACAGAAGGGTCGGCAACGAGAATGGCCAAGGAGAATGGCCGGAAGAGCGACACCAGGACAGGAAAATTTTCCAAGTCCTGTGATAGATCTTGACGGAGGAAGACTTACGGGCCCGAGTCATAGTGGAGATGACTTCAGGAGGAATATCAGAAGCCGTCAAAATCCAGGACTCAAGAGCCACGCCGTCAATTTGAGTGCCGCAGAATTCGGGCGGAAAAACGGACCTTGCGAGAGCAGGTCTGGACGGTCCGGAAGATGCCACGGCATCTCCACGGACAGTTGGAGCAGGTCCGGATACCAAGCTCGCCTGGGCCAGTCCGGTGCAATGAAGATGACTCGACGGCCCTCCATTCTGATCTTGCGCAGGACTCTGGGCAAGAGAGCTAGAGGGGGAAACACGTAGGACAGACGAAACTGGGACCAGTCTTGAAACAGAGCATCCGCGGCGAAGGCCTGAGGATCGTGGGAGCGAGCCACGTAAACCGGAACCTTGTTGTTGTGACGGGATGCCATTAGGTCCACGTCCGGAGTGCCCCACTTGCGGCAGATTGACTGAAACACTGCCGGGTGCAGGGACCACTCGCCACCGTCCACGGATTGACGGCTGAGATAATCTGCCTCCCAGTTTTCTACGCCAGGGATGTGGACTGCGGATATGGTGGACTTGGAGTCCTCCGCCCATTGAAGAATGCGTTGGACCTCCAACATTGCCAGGCGGCTGCGTGTCCCGCCTTGGTGATTGATGTAGGCAACCGCTGTCGCGTTGTCTGACTGGACTCGAATGTGCCTGCCCGCCAACAGGTGGTGAAAGGCTAGGAGAGCTAGAAGTACAGCTCTGGTTTCCAGCACATTGATTGAAAGGGCTGACTCGGACGGAGTCCAAGGGCCCTGTGCTCTGTGGTGGAGATGTACCGCTCCCCAGCCGGATAGGCTGGCATCCGTGGTGAGAATCACCCAGGACGGAGTCAGGAAGGAGCGCCCTTGGGACAGGGAGAGGGGTCGAAGCCACCACTGAAGAGAGCTCCTGGTCCGTGGCGACAGAGCCACTAACCTCTGTAAGGAGGAAGGCCGCTTGTCCCAACAGCGGAGAATGTCCAGCTGCAGAGGACGCAGATGGAACTGGGCAAAGGGAACCGCCTCCATGGAGGCCACAATTTGACCCAGCACCTGCATCAGACGCCTGAGGGTATAACGGCGGGGCCCCAGGAGAGAGCGCACCGCCAACCGGAGTGACAGCTGTTTGTCTAAGGGCAACTTCACAAGTGCCGGCAAAGTCTCGAACTGCATCCCTAGGTACGTGAGACTCTGGGTCGGAGTCAGAGTGGATTTGGGAAGATTGACAATCCACCCGAATTGGGCTAGAGTGGCGAGAGTGAGCGAAACACTCCGCTGACAGTCTGCGCTGGATGTACCCTTGACCAGAAGGTCGTCCAGATAAGGAAGCACTGCTAACCCCTGGAGGTGCAGGACCGCAATCACTGCCGCCATGACCTTGGTGAATACCCGAGGGGCCGTGGCTAACCCGAAGGGGAGAGCCACGAATTGGAAATGATCCTCTCCTATCGCAAAACATAACCAACGCTGATGTGACACTGCGATTGGCACATGTCGACAGGCATCTCTGATGTCGATGGACGCCAGGAACTCCCCTTGGGTCATAGAGGCAATGACTGATCGCAGAGACTCCATGCGAAAATGCCGCACCCGGGCATGCTTGTTGAGAAGCTTGAGATCCAGGATGGGCCGGAAGGTAACGTCCTTTTTTGGAACTAGGAAGAGATTTGAGTAAAAACCTCTGAACCGTTCCTGAGCGGGAACTAGGACAATCACTCGGTTTGCCTCCAAGGACGCCACGGCCTGCGAGAAGGCGGCGGCCTTGGAGCAGGGGGGAGTTGAGAGAAAAAATCTGTTTGGAGGGCTGGAAGAGAATTCTATCCTGTAGCCGTGAGATATGATGTCTCTCACCCACTGATCGGAGACTTGCTTTAACCAAGCGTCGCCAAAGTGGGAGAGCCTGCCACCGACTAAGGACGTGGCTGGAGCGGGCCGAGAGTCATGAGGAAGCTGCCTTATTGGCAGAACCTCCTGCGGTCTTCTGCGGACGCGCTTATGGGCGCCAGTTGGATTTCTGATCCTTGGCTGAGTTAGCGGACGAGGCGGAAGGCTTAGAGGATGACCAGTTGGAGGAACGAAAGGAACGAAACCTCGATTGATTCCTACCCTGGGCGGGTTTCCTGGTCTTGGTTTGTGGCATGGAAGTACTCTTCCTGCCAGTAGCTTCTTTAATGATTTCATCCAGCTGTTCACCAAACAGCCGTGAACCAGCAAAAGGGAGCCCAGCAAGAAACTTCTTGGAAGAAGCATCTGCCTTCCACTCTCGAAGCCACAAAATCCTGCGGATAACAAGAGAATTAGCTGAAGCCACCGCAGTGCGGTGAGCAGCCTCTAGCATGGCAGACACGGCATAGGATGAAAAAGCTGAAGCCTGAGCAGTTAAGGTAACCATCTCAGGCATAGATTCCTTGGTGAGGGAATGCATCTCCTCTAGAGAAGCAGAGATGGCTTTGAGAGCCCACACTGCTGCAAAAGTCGGGGAAAACGCGGCCCCCGCAGCTTCATACACAGATTTGGCCAGAAGGTCAATCTGACGGTCAGTGGAATCCTTAAGTGAGGTGCCGTCAGCCACCGACACAACGGTCCGGGCAGATAGCCTAGACACCGGAGGGTCTACCTTTGGGGAGTGAGACCACTCCTTGACCACCTCAAGTGGAAATGGAAACCGGTCATCAGAACCACGCTTTGGAAAGCGTTTGTCAGGGCAGGCCCTGGGTTTGGTCACAGCGGTCTGAAAACTGGAGTGGTTAAAGAACACACTCTTCACTCTCTTAGGCGAGGTAAACTGATGTTTTTTCTGCCAAAGAGAGTTGCTCCTCTGACACTGGCGGATTGAGATCCAGCACAGAATTAATAGAAGCAATCAAATCACTAAGATCTGAGTCACCCTCAGAGAAATCGATGGGATACATAGCCTCCGAGACCCCAGTGAGGGCATCCTCCTCATCTTGAGAGTCAGCTCTTGAGACAGAGCCGTGGGATGGGGAGGGGGAGGAAACCCTGCGCCTTCTCTTAGAAGGACGGGGTCTGGGATTAGATGATGAATCCTACGTGAGCTCCGATGGACGGAGGTCAGAGGATAGGAGTCCTCTGTCAAGAGTATTAGAGGCACCCTGTGAGGGGGGCTGATGCATATTCATCAAAGTCCTGGACAAAAGCCCCATGGACTCAGCAAATGACTGGGATATGGACCTAGAAAAGGACTCTACCCAGGCCGGGGGTTCAATCACAGGTGCAGCAGCAGCCTGAGAGACCACTGGGGGTGAGACTCCAGGCTGTGGCACCGCCAAGTTAGAGCAGACATCACAATGTGGATAGGTGCTCGGCTCAGGCAGCAGGAGCTTACATGCAGTGCATGCAGAATCAAGCTTTGGAGCCTTGCTCCTTGTGTGAGACATGCTGCTGGAGTGGGGGCTTTGCAGAGAATGAACCCCAGGGAGAATATACAGAGGTCCACAACCGGAGACCGGCTGTGGCTTACCAGACCGCTGAGCGCGGTGTTGTGTGCCCTCCAGATCCCGAAGCCCGGTCCCCCAGTCGCAGCACCTCAGCAGAGATGCAGAATGCAGGATGTCCCAGAGCAGAGTGAACTCTGCCTGAGAAGAGGGCGTTCCTATAAAAGAGCGGGAACTGGAGGGCTATAGAGACCTGCAGGGAAGGAGGGACGCCCCAGCAGTGGGGAGTGTCCCTCCCCTGTGTAGAACGGCCGCCGGGAGGAGCCGAACCTGTCCCTCTGCATGAGTGACATGCGAGGGCAGGAAAATTCGGCGAAGCCAGGGCCTAAATTTAAGTGGCGAGGCCGACAAGCAGGCACCATCGGCGCGGTTCTCAGGCAAAAGCTAGAGAACCCGCCAGAAAAGTTAAAACAATCACATACAGCATACTCTCCCCTTACAATAAAGAACCGGGACCCCCAACATAAGCGTCTCAGGTACTTAGCTGCTGAGACGCAAGCCATGTCCCTGGGGATGAGACCGGACTCCTGCCAGGCATGGAGACCGTGCTGGCTCCCACTTCAAGCCAGAGCCCAGAAGGGATGGTGAAGGAGCGCGGCATGTAAGGCTGCAGCCTTGTAAATCAATCTTAACAACACCGCCGACACAGTGGGGTGAGAAGGGACATGCCGGGAGTCCAGACATGGACCCGCTTTTCTTCAAACTCTTTCCAAAAGTCAAACAAATCAGATGAGAATGCATGTGTGGATGTATGCCTCCTGACACAAAGCAATAAACTGGCTAGGACTGGCTACCAGGGGGTGCATAAGCTCAGAGGGAGGAGCTACACTTTTAAGTGTAGTACTTTGTGTGTCCTCCGGAGGCAGAAGCTAAACACCCATGGTCTGGGTCTCCCAAAGGAACGATAAAGAAAGCTGTTATTGTATCTGCCATTACTACCTCTTGTGGTAGGGCATTCCACAGTCTGACTGCTCTAACTGTAAAGAACCCTTTCCTATTTAGCTGTCTGAATCGCTTTTCATCCACTCGCAGTGAGTGCCCCCTGGTCCTTAGTATTGTCTTTGGAAGGAATAAGTCATGTGCCAGTCCTTTATATTGACCACACAGGTATTTAAACATATAAATGAAATCTCCTCTGAGACGTCTTTTTTCTAAGCTAAACATATCTAACTTTTTCAACCTGTCATCATATGGGAGGCCGCCATTCCTTGTAAAAGAACAAGATAGGACATATAGGATCACCCTCATTATCCAAAGGTTAAGGTCAATCCCAAAACTTATAATAGTTAAACATGAGAACAAGGGAAACTAAAGACCTAAATAGTCTAATAGAGTGAAAAGAGACTCCAAAGAGTGTCCAATTTGTGATAAAATATCAAAAAATCTTTATTATAACAAGACTTAAAAAATCACACAAACATATAAGGACAAGGGTAAAAGGTTACAATAAAGCAGGTTGAGGAGTGAGGTATTCCAGATATAGGGATCCGTTAAGTGAGGGTCAGGATGGGAAACCACTGCATAGCAGTGCAGGGAGAGTGTACATCTAGGTGTATGCTGGAGAGGTCACTATATGCAGCAATAATAAAAATTTCAAAAACGCATGTGAGATTCCAAGTGGAGAGTCTCACTCTATGCCAGTATAAAATGCATGATGCATTCGCTGTATAAAGTGACAGTTTCCAGCATCATATATCCACTATATTAGAGTACATAGCAGGTGCTTACCCATCCTGATCGGCACAAAACAGATAACGAACGAGCCCCAACGCGTTTCGTGGTCTTCCTCGGGAGGCTTCCACAGTCTGACTGCTCTAACTGTAAAGAACCCTTTCCTATTTAGCTGCCAGAATCGCTTTTCATCCACTCGCAGTGAGTGCCCCCTGGTCCTTAGTATTGTCTTTGCAAGAAATAAGTCATGTGCCAGTCTTTTATATTGACCACACATGTATTTATACATATAAATGAAATTTCCTCTGAGACGTCTTTTTTCTAAGCTAAACATATCTAAGTTTTTCAACCTGTCATCATATGGGAGGCCTTCCATTCCTTGTAGTAGTCTAGTTGCCCGCCTTTGAACTGACTCTAACTTCTGAATGTCCTTTTTAAAATGTGAAGCCCAAAACTGGATCCCATAATCCAGATGTGGCCTTACAAGTGATTTATAGAGGGATAACAGTAGGTTGGGATCACGGGATCTAATCTCTCTTTTTATACACCCTAGAATCTTGTGTGCTTTAGCAGCTGCTGCCTGACATGGAGTGCTGCTGCTCAGCTTATTTGTAATGATAATACCAAAGTCCTTCTCCTGTTCTGTAGTCCCGAGTTTAGTTCCATTTAATGTATACGCAGCTATAGGACTACTCCGTAAATATTTATGTGCTGAAACAGAAAAATAAATGTAGGACATGTTGTTCAATCAACGTTTCGGCTAGTAGCCTTATCCAAGATAAATAATCATTTGTTTATAGGGCAAATGAAGACCATACAAAAAGCCGTGGGCGATATAGGTGGCTGTGGGTGAAATAGTACATGTGACCGACGTGTGCCTTTTATAATCGGGGCCTAATGTATGAGTCTGTAGACACCTTGCAAAAGGGAATGGAGGGAATCACTGCGAGGCTAATAGGTTGTATGAACCTTTTCAGGATAAACAGAACTCCTGCAATCAGTTGTAGTGATATAACTGGAAACACCTTACTAAGCAGTATGTGTATATTGCTAGGAGGAGAATGGCTTTGATAAAATCACTGATTAATTAGCAGTAGATTATCATTACAGGACTACTTGGCGTGCTGCCAGGTAGTCCAGCCTATTCATGAGCTCTGTATAACTGCTAGATCTGCAGCAGAGAAAAAAGTGATTTTATCAAAAGCAAACAGCTCAGTAAGTGACACATTGCTGGAATCAGGGTCTCTGTCTCTACATTATGCTGACAGGGGAGCAAAAATCTGGTGACAAACTCCATTTAAGACAGAGTTAAAACTGAGATAGGCCAGAGATAATAGGAATTATTACACTGTAACGTCAGAAGTAAAGGCGCTATTCAGAAAACTGATACCAGAAGCAGACCAGTTACCTACCAGTATGGGACTGAGTTAAATCCATTTTGATTGAGAGTATGAGGTTCTCAGAGCGGAAGGCACGATACGAGTCATGAGGCTGAATGGCGGAGAACTCGGTAATGACGTCGGGGGAGCGGAGTGCTACACTATGGTGGTCGTGTGGGTTTCCGTGGCATAGCCACTGCATATCGAAGGTCATACACAGGTCGGGCAAGTGAAGGAAGCAGCAATCATCATACCTGCAGATTATAAAACACATTTTATGCATCATGTTCCCATGCAAAAGAGGGGATAGAAGCAGCACAGTGTAAGTGGATCACTTTTTCACCGACTACAACAGTGAATCAGGTGAGGAGAGTAGCAAACACCCAGGCCATGAGCACGGCACATGCCACACATTGATTAGAGGCTTATGGTACTTTCAACTAATGATATATTGTGTCTATGAGTAAGTTGTAGGAATCTGGGGCAACGGCAAGTGTGACCGGTGGCTAGTACTCACTTGGAAGCAGTGCGCACATTGACATCCAGGTCCCCTTTGAAGATGAACTGTCCAGGATTCCAGGAAAACTTGAGCCGGTTCCACTCCCAGTGCATGTTCTCAGTGGTGTTATACGGGTCCTAAGGGAGGGAACATGGATGTATTATATTACCAGACCCCTACATAAATAACAGGATGACGTTGCTGAACCCATTACCTCTGTTGCGAGTTGATGAAGATTGGCCTGCTCAATGTCCATGCTGAAGTGTCCATGAAGCAATATCCTGCTCTTGTCCCACCATGGTAAAGGGGCGCTGGGATCCACAGATGTTTTGGTAAGAAGGTCAATATACTGCCCTACCAAGGTCCAGGCTGGGTCCCAACACGGTCCCCAAACTATGGTGTATAGCTGAATGTCGGCTGTAAAATAAAGGTCATAGCAAAAACACCTCCATTATGGACTCCTAGAAAGGTAATCCCATATTATGCATTTACAGGAAATCCAAAATCATCCTTCACCATTATAAAGTAGGTAGGTATCAACAGAAAAAGTTGCATTACATGGGAAAGCTTATATATGGTGGCCACGATTCTGCCTGAAGCTTGGCATACTTACATGAAAGTATAGAAACTGGTTTAGTTATTTGTAACGTATTATGTGGAATGGACTGGAAACCCGCAGTCAAGTCAGTGTCCATACACAGTAGTAGATGTGAACAATCAGGGGTGCAATTTAAAAGGGGTCGTCCAATACTGGACAAAAGCTTCTTAATGGGCACAGAGAGGTGAAAAAAATACCATGAGGGTGCGTGCCCACGATCAGTGTTTGCAGCATTTTGGACGCAGTGTTTTTTCACTGCGTCCAAAATGCGGCGTTGTATAGTACAAGCACAGTGGAAGCACATGCTCACTGCGCGTGTATGGCCTGCAGCAAAAAACGGAGTTTTGTGTACTCACCGTAAAATCGTTTTCTCTTAGCCATCATTGGGGGACACAGGACCATGGGTGTTATGCTGCCTATCCATAGAGGACACTAAGTAGATGCAAAAGCATAGCTCCTCCTCTGCAGTATACACCCCCTGGCCGGGCCAGGCAACCTCAGTTTTAGTACACAAGCAGAAGGAGAAAAACCAGTAAAAACTTCTCAACAGAGGAACATGAGAAAAGAAGAGTCATAACCAAATAAGGTACTGAGAGAACCAAGGCCCAACAGGGCAACAGGGTGGGTGCTGTGTCCCCCAATGATGGCTAAGAGAAAACGATTTTACGGTGAGTACACAAAAATCCGTTTTTCTCTGACGCCTCATTGGGGGACACAGGACCATGGGACGTCCTAAAGCAGTCCATGGGTGGGAAAAATAAAAACAAGACAACGCAACCCAAGGACTAGGAACCAGTCCCAGACAGCCTGGAGCACCTACTGAGAGAGGTGCTCTACTGCCGTTTGCAGAATTTTCCTACCCAGATTTGCCTCAGCTGAAACCTGGGTATGGACTCTGTAATGCTTTGAAAACGTATGTAGGCTAGACCAGGTCGCAGCCTTACACACCTGTTCCACTGAAGCCTGATGCCGAATGGCCCACGAAGCTCCAACTGCTTGCGTGGAATGAGCCCGCAGGCCACTAGGAATGGGATTGAGTTGCAAGCGGTAGACTTCTTGGATCGCAGAGCGAATCCAGCGAGCCAAAGTCGCCTTTGAAGCTGCCTGTCCTTTCTTAGGCCCCTCAGGAATGACGAACAAAGAGTCCATTATCCTAAAGGGGGCTGTCCTGGATATGTAATATGTGAGAGCTCTGACGAGGTCTAACGAATGCAGAAACCTTTCCACCCTATGAACTGGGTGTGGACAAAAGGAAGGCAGAACAATGTCCTTGTTCAAATGAAACGGGGTAGGAACCTTTGGAAGAAAATCCGGAAGGGGGCGCAGAACCACCTTGTCCTGGTGAAAGATCAGAAAAGGCTCGCGGCAAGAGAGTGCTGCCAGCTCCGAAACCCGTCTGATGGACGTAATTGCCACCAGGAATGTTACCTTCCAGGACAGAAGAGCAAGGGAGGATTCCTTGAGAGGTTCAAAGGGAGACCTCTGGAGACCGTCCAGAACGAGATTGAGGTCCCATGGGTCCAGCGGCCGTTTGTACGGGGGAACTAGATGGGAAACGCCCTGGAGGAAGGCATTGACTTGCGGTTTTTGAGCCAGGCGGCATTGGTAGAAGATTGAGAGCGCCGAGATCTGCCCTTTAAGGGAACTGAGAGCCAACCCTGCTTGCAAGCCAGACTGTAGAAAGTCGAGAATTCTGGGGATGGCCAGAGGCATAGGCTGGACGTTAGTTTCTCTGCAAAGGAAGATTTTCCACGTACGGTGGTAAATGCGGGATGAAGCAGGCTTTCGGGCGCTTATCATGGTGGAAATAACCGCGGGGGAGAATCCCGCTCTTGTTAATACCCAGGTCTCAATGGCCATGCCGTCAGCTTCAGGGCTCTGGAGTTCTGATGGGAAATGGGCCCTTGGGTCAGCAAGTCTGGGATGTCTGGAAGGCACCACGGTACGTCTGCTAGCATTTGTACTAATTCGGCGTACCAGGCGCGCCTGGGCCAGTCCGGTGCTATCAGTATCACCGGGACTCCCTCTGCCTTGATCTTCCTGATTACCCGCGGCAGCAGGGGTAGAGGTGGAAATACGTAAGGCAGGCGGAAGTGGTGCCAGGAGCAGACTAGCACATCCGCGCCGATGGACTGCAGGGTCGCGTGACCTGGCTATGAACGCGGGTACCTTTGCGTTCAACCTTGAGGCCATTAGATCCACGTCTATTGTGCCCCAGCGAGCGCAGATGTGTAGAAACACTTCTGGGTGGAGAGACCATTCTCCGGCGGCCAGGCCTTGGCGACTTAGAAAGTCTGCTGCCCAGTTCTCTACCCCCGGTATGTGTACCGCTGATATCACTGAACCCATCGATTCGGCCCAGCTGAGGATCTTGTGGGCCTCAAGATAAGCCGCTTTGCTACGGGTGCCCCCTTGCCGATTGATATAGGCTACGGCTGTCGCATTGTCCGATTGGACTCGAATCTGACGACCCGCTAGCAGAGGGCAGAATGCCCTGAGCACGAGGAAGATTGGGCGGATTTCCAGGATGTTTATGGGTAGGGAAGACTCCTGGGGCGCCCAACGTCCTTGAGCAGTGTGGTGCCGGTACACTGCTCCCCAGCCTAGGAGGCTGGCGTCCGTGGTCAGGACCAGCCAGTTCACTGGGAGGAAAGATCTCCCCTTCGATAGGGATGAGGACCGAAGCCACCAGCGGAGTGCTTATCTGACTGAAGGCGTCAGGTGAAGATGTCTGTCCAGGGAGAAGGGGCTCTTGTCCCAGGCCGCTAGAAGGGCTAGCTGCAGTGGGCGGAGGTGTAGTTGAGCAAAGGGTACTGCTTCCATAGCCACCACCATTCTGCCGAGTACCTTCATGCTGAATCGAATGGAGCGAGACGGAGGACGTAGAAGGCAGCGTACCGCTCGTTGAAGAGCGATCGTCTTGTCCAGGGGGAGGTAGATCAAGCCCCGACGGGTGTCCAGGGACATGCCCAGGAAGGTGATGCATCGTGATGGGATCGGGGATGATTTGTCTAGATTCACTAGCCACCCTAAGCGGGATAGTGTGTCCACAGTGCTCTGTACGCTGGTTGAGCAGTCGCGGAAGGAGGGGGCCTTAATGAGGAGGTCGTCCAAGTAAGGGAGAACGACTACTCCCCTGGCGTGAAGGACGCTCATGGCGGCCGCCATAACTTTGGTGAAGACCCTTGGTGCAGTGGCAAGGTCAAAGGGTAGAGCTACGAATTGAAAGTGGGAGTCCTGAACTGCGAAGGGGAGGAACTTTTGGTGATCTGGGGCGATGGGTATGTGCAGGTACGCGTCCTTGATGTCTATGGAGGCGAGGAATTCCCCTTCGACCATGGATGCAATAATGGACCTTAGGGGCTCCATTCTGAATCTCCATACGTGCAAATGTTTGTTCAGGTGTTTGAGGTCCAGGATGGGTCGAACTGACCCATCCTTTTTGGGGACCACAAAGAGGTAGGAATAAAAACCTCTGAACTTCTCGTCGTCTGGGACAGGTATTATCACTCCTGCTGCTTGGAGCGAGTGGATTGCTGAGAAAAAAGCTTTGCGTCGTTTTCGAGTCTTTGGGGGGTTTGAGAGAAAGAACCGACTCGGGGGTCGGGTCCGAAATTCTATGTGGTAACCGAAAGACACAAGGTCTCGCATGCATTTGTCGTCTGTGGCGGCAGCCCAGATGTGTTGAAAGAGCCGCAGTCGACCTCCTACAATGAGTGTGTCTTCCGGGGCGCCGAAGGAGTCATGAGGGGGGAAAACATCGTGGACGAGTCTCCCTAGTTCTGGACTGTTTCAGTCTAGGCTGCCATGACGAAGTGGGTTTCGGGGAAAGCTGAGAAGGTCGGTCCCTGCGTAGTCCGCGGCTGGTGGCGGGGACAGCACAGGATGTCGACCAACCAAATGAGTTCTGAAAGGAGCGGAACGAGGACTGTGGATGTCTGTTGAAGGTCGTCCTGGACTTCAGCTGGGGGAGGGAGGTACTCTTTCCTCCCGTGGCGTCAGAAATTAGCTTGTCCAGACGTTCGCTAAACAATCGGTCTGGGAAAAAGGGAAGGCCCGTGAGAGACTTATTGGAGGCAGAGTCCGCTCGCCATTGTCGGAGCCAGAGAGCTCTATGGATGGCTATGGTATTTGAGGCAGCAAACGCTGCGCAGGGAGCAGCGTCCATGGAGACCTGCATGAGGTACTCCGCCGCAGCGGCAATTTGAGCTGTTACCTCTGTGAAGGTATGAGTGAACTGGGATTCCTCAAGCGAAGTGTTAAGGGATTCTGCCCAGACCGAGATCGCCTTTGCGACCCACACAGAGGCAAAGGAGGGCGAGAGGGAGGAACCCGCAGCCTCAAAAGCAGAGCGGGCGAGGTGCTCCACCTGTCTGTCTGTCGGGTCCTTGATGGAGGAACCATCCGGTAAAGACAGGAGCGTCTTTGTGGCAAGGCGGGAGACCGGGGGGTTGACCGAGGGCGGATCGGCCCAGCCCTTAGGGGCAGGTGAGGCAAAAGGGTACCGGGACTCCATGAGTTTTCGGTTACCGAAGCGCCTGTCAGGCTTCTCCCTTTGCTTTGTGAGGATATCCTGAAACTCTGGGTGATCAGCGAAAACGTTTTGGGGTTTCCTTGCCCTCTTAAAGGAGACCGCATGGTCAGTGGTAGTGGATGGGGGATCTTCCACATGCAGAGTTTGGTTGATTGCTGCTATAAGGGAGTCTATTACAGTTTGATCATCTGGGGAGGATGAAACCAAGGAATCCACCTGATACAAACAGCATTCTCCCTCCTCCAGCTCTTCAGAAGCCGTGGAGCGTGTGGGAGACCTGCCCTGTGTGCTCCCGAGGGAGAGCCCTGGGGGCCATGAGAGAGTGCTGGAGATACCTCTTTTCCTGATCCCTGCAACCGGTGAAGCATGTGCCCGGATTACCTCAGAAGGATCCTCCATAGGGGTATCCTCAGACTGCGTTCCATCCAGGGGCCCAGAAGGGTGTGGAGGACGACATTGCATAGCCAGAACCAGGTTCTGTGACAGTTTTTCCATGGATTGGGACAGAGACTGTGCCCATTCCGGTGGGCTGGGAGCCCTAGGCTCTGGGCTGACTGTTGCGGCGGTGGTGGCGGGGGGGGGGGTGGTCTTGGAGGGCTATAGGGGCACAGGAACCACAGAGAGAAGAGGTGTGTTTACGTGGTAGCTCAGCGTGGCAGGCAGTGCATGCTGAATAGTAGACTATGTGAGCCTTAGCGCTCTTAGTGCCCTTAGAATTCTGCATGTTCCTAATAGGAGTATGCCAGGAGGGGGAGCAATGGTCAGCAGAGCTACAAGTGAAGGAAGTACCTCATCAGAATTAGCCGATGGCCCTGCGTCCTCAGGAAGGAGTAAGCTCTGTGGAGATCTTCGCACGCTTTCCTGGGGGGCAGGGCTTATCTTGGCCGCGGGGGGCGGGGCTTAGCGCTAAAAGAGCGCCAAGAATAAGTCAGTGTGCCCCCCTGCTGTCGGTAGCAAAAAACGGCGGGAATGGAGCTTCTGTGACATCTCCCTCCAGTCAGCACACAGCTTGTCACCGGAGGATAATCTCTGCCGGCTTTCCTGCAATCAGAGCACGCAGCTGGAGCAAATAAACAGAGGAAACAAACAGTGTGAGTTCATGAGCTCTGGGCCCTCCCCCCGCCACCGGTAAATTATCTGTGCAGGATTCTCTGCAAATAGCGAGGGACTTCCCCCCCCCCCCTCCTCCAGCCAGCAAGCTAGAGAAAAAAAATAACACTGTGTGTTCAGGATCCCTGGGGCTCTCCTCCTTGCAATCAGCAAGCGACTTCACCATCTTTTCTCCCTTTGTCTGGGAAACCAATTAGGGGGGATCTCACCTTAAAACACTGCCTCAGCCCAGGCAGTGGGAATAGCAGAGTCAGCCTGCTGTCCGGTCACAGTGCAATGTTCAAATCAGAGCCTGCAAAGAGGGGCTGAGGAATTGTGCTTCTGCCCTGGGCTCTGGAAAATCGGTGTCTGTGGGACGCGTCGTCCAGTGAGATGCAGCCCAGGATCCAGCGTCGCAGGAGGGGGCACGTGGAGGCAGCACTCCGCGTTCCCGCCCGTTGATGGTATTGGGAGATCGGTCCCAAAGGAAACCGTCGCCCTCAAAAAATAACAAAACTTTGAAAGATGTGCCTCCTACAGACACTAAGCTAAAACTGAGGTTGCCTGTCACGGCCAGGGGGTGTATACTGCAGAGGAGGAGCTATGCTTTTGCATCTACTTAGTGTCCTCCTATGGATAGGCAGCATAACACCCATGGTCCTGTGTCCCCCGATGAGGCGTCAGAGAAAACTGACCTACGATGCGGCTTTCCGTGCCACAAGCATGTCGATTCTTTGCTGCAGAGTCGCAAGCATCCTCCATAGGGTGAACACAAGCGAGAGATCACAGCGCCCCGAACCCTGATCCTGGGTACGAGCAGCTGCGGTCTCCTGCGTTCTCCTGTGGAGGAGACTCGCAGCCCCGCAGGTCAGGACCCGCCACGTCCAGGAAACTGAGTCCTGATCGTGGGCACATACCCTAAATAAAAAAATAATCTACTTCCCAGACTAACATCGCGCTGCTATACTGCGCACTGGTTTGTTGTGATCAACTTCCAGCATTGCCATCACACTAGCGCTGCAGCCAGTCAGTGGCCGCTGATTAGCTGCAGTGATCACATTGTGCCTGAGCAGAAGAGATCGATAAGGAACTCAGAACTGAGTGGCACCAGTTTGGGAAGTGAGTATCGTTTATATTTGTTTCCCACCTCTTTGGCCCACCATTATTGGGGGTTCTACACAGTCATAAAACATGAGTTCAAAACACACTTCTAGAACAAACAACACAGATGATACTCACCCTTCCCAGGTCCAACGCCAACTCTCCAGTCTTTGTTTATAGGCTATTGTTGTTAAAGTACCGCTGCGAACAATCACTATACACAGTAGTAATTCTGCCCATTGATTGGCTGCAGTAGTAGTGTACAGTGCAATCATGGCATGATTGGGGCAGCGGTGGAGAATTGGCATTGGACCTGGGAAATGAGAGTTTTGTTATTCTAGAGGTATACAAGTGTTTAGACTCCTATTTCGATCATACATCCCCTTTAAAGCAATGGGGGAGGTTCAGATAAGGTGCCTGCATTCCAACCTACTTCATACTGTGCTACAGAAAAGAAGGCAGAAAATAAATTAAGGGGGAATCGATCAGGAGTTTTAGGGTTGCCAAACCAATTATACTGTTGGTAAAAGGTTCACTTACAGCCTCATATACATGTGATCACCTTTTAAAACGCTGCCCAGCAACGTAATTAGTTTATTGTCCGTAAAGTTCCTGACCGGTGCCCTTTATAACACGTCAGGTAATCATCAGCCATAGCGACCTGCAGATGATAACTTGATTTTAGTCCTCCTTGGAAAAAAGCAAAAATGAATTCATAGCACTTACAGTGAAAGTCATGGAAGAATTTTAGTGGCGGCATGTTCCTCTCCACGGTGGAGTCGCCCCACGGTGCCCCTAAGTGTACAACTTGCTTTCTGCGTGCACTGGCTTGTCCAGTCTGCTCAGCGCCAAGCAGTCGCCCAGAAAGATGCCAGTCCCGGATCTCAAAAAGATATCTTGGATAATCACGTATGCGGACTGAAATTAAGAGAGACAGAAAGTTGTTACCTTTAAGAACGGTTCCAAGCTGACAGACGTACAGATGCAATATTGAATAAAAAGGAGGCCAATTCATTTTTTCCTCCATTTATCTGACTAGTTCCTCTAAAAATGTATCTCTGATAAGGTAATATTCCACACTTTACACTTTTATCAGACATGTCTATATGCAGTCTTATCACTACCCTCCCTTGAGAAAGTCCAAAGCAGGACGAAACGTGCGTTGGGCTGCAGGCAGGCGAATCCCACGGACTCTGTCCAATAGGTATGGTACATCTCTATCCTTCCTCTATACCATATATTTTCACTGCAGCACTATGAACTTATGTCACTATAATTTTTTTATTTCTCTGACTTATTTGATTTCATAATTAGCATTATCTGATAATATTAAATCTTTACCTATTTATAGTATTCCCTCTGGTATTTATATTTGCATATACTGTCTTCAGGAATTACTCTGTCTATATTTAAACCATTTTTGCTCTATTACTGTTTTTAACTTTTTGTTGTCTATTTTTAAGAATTTCCAAAATAAAATATATATTTTTAACATTAAATGAATGGTGTATTGACTCTTTTAGGCATGTTTATTATGGCCATCTGTCCATGGGAGCCTTTATGAAATAACTTATGTATCTATTTAGTACCTTTTGAGGGATTTTTGATTGATTACTAATGTCTATATGCAAGGCCAGGAATGAGATGGTTTTCTCACCACCAAGGATAATTGGAAAGCAAAGACCAATGGGGTCAGACGCAGATTTCTGGCCTCGTTAATGAGGTTATGGATCACTTTGGCATGTGCCGAAAACAGATCCCACCTGCATAGGCGCGTGCACGTTCGGCAAGTATTGTGCCAGGGTCCTACTCTAATGAACAAGACAGGTGCACGTCACCCGATAATGCTGCACACTTGTGGGGGCATAGAGTCATCAGCATATAGAAGTGAGCCGCGCCAATTAACCCCTTCAACATATACATTTGCTAAATATAAGGAAGCCAAAACCTGGTGGGCAACTTAAAGACAGAAAACTATAATCAACAGGTTTGCACCTCTTGGTCCAATCCTGGTTCCGATTTTCAAAAACTAATGCCCAATACTAACGGTGTCCTGACTCTCCCCCAGTAGTGGATCTTTTAAGAAAAAAAAGGATAGGGCATTTTGGATTTGGATAATTTGTTCTCGTGGACAAAATGCGGTTGTGAGGATTCTTGTGCGGGCTTTTAGCCCCTTCCAAATTGAAAACTCATGCAAACTTGACCAGAAAGGGTAAGCATGTGTATTGGTAGAGCCGGTAATAATAGACGTAGAATGAATTAGCATTTGGCTATCAGATTTCTAAAGTGTGCATCCACATTCAGACCGAACCTGCATGATCAGCTAGTAGGGTAAAGCTATAATATTCCAATATTTGATGTTGGAATGGGATTCTTGCTATATTAGGGGTGCACTCACCATAAAATGTTTTCAGAGAGCACTTCATCATGCGGCACCACTGGATAACAAGTGGTAGCCCCTCAGATGGGAAAGGGCTGATACTGTCAATGTCCTTCATGTTCTCCACCACTTTGTCCAGCCCATGCAGAGACTCATCGGCTAAGGCCACGATTTCCAGATCAGACATAGTCCACGTCAGGAGAGACTTCCGCATGGGGGTATTGCTGTAAAGACGACGAGAGCGCTGGATGTATATCTCGATATTTTTCTTTTCCAAAGACGTGTAAAGCTCCTCTATTTTTCGGGCTGGCAATAACTCTCCATGCTGTTTGCGCAAGGCGGCCACCTTGTCATCGAGCAGCCGTAACCTTTTGGCGCTCTCCTTGCTCTCATCTTTCATAAGCTCATAATTATCTCGCAGCTTCACTTCAAAGACATCATCCAAGAAGGCAAAGGAAAATTGCTTAACTCTCAGAACAAGATCTGGAGGGAGAGGCTCAGGCTGAGTCCGTGGGGATCGATGGAGACCTTTCAGCCACTTCTGCACCGCTATGGCCTCATCAAGTATGTAGGAGAAGTCGTAGCGGTGTGGGAACTCAAAGGAAACGCTGTTAATATCCAGAACCCAGGCGCGGTTCCTCTCCGTGACAAGAGAGTTAAAGTGGCTTCGATGGAGCAGCATTTCCTCCAGTTCAGGCATCCTCTGCGCCTCCACGTCTTTAAACAGAAAGATGTTGTGCCCATCAGCATTGATGGATACTTCAGGCGTTCGGAGCTGGAGAGACCCTCCATGCTGACTGAGCCAGATTCTCTGAGCTCTAAATAAAAAATAATGCTCTTTGCAAATCGCAGCGCGCAGCTTCACAGACGTAAACTCCACCGTTATCTGCATTCCCTTACGATGAAGGCCAGGACTTTCAACCACAGGATTTTGGGACTGCTGGGGTGAATGAGGTGAACCCTCTCCGGACATGCGTCCGTCTGACTCTGACAGCTGGGGTCTCCTGTCTAAGGTCGTAATCAGCAGATCCCTGCACTGCAGGGTGGACAATATGTGCTGATACATATACATGTGATCGCAGGGACTCCAGTGCAAGACCAGCTTCTCCACACACTGCACCTGAAAACGGAGGATAAAAAAGGAGGATGACCCGGTATTCTATACACAACACAAGTAATGGGGCTGAAGACACAAAAGCAGGTTAGTGAGCAAAAGTGCAACTAGCAGGAAGGAAGACGTTCTTGCAAATCGGTCCCATCTCAGACACAATGCACATACTGGTCACAGGTCTCCCAACTGGAGCATGACTGCGTCATATATTTCTATGAGACTGTCCTGCTCCGGCTGGGAGACCCACGATTAGTGTGTGTATTGCTACCCTAGATCAGACTGTCTTTACTTAATATTTCCCATTTCTTTCTAATTCCTTAACTTTGGTCAAAATTGCAGCAAAAATCCATTCATGTGCGATAAGTCAAATTGACAATTTATATGTAATCCCTTAAGATGACGTACAGGACATTGTGATTATTAGGCTAAGGCTACACGAGCATTTAGCATTTGATGCGTTATGCTAAAGACCCCCGACTTCCCCTGTGCTGCGAGTATGAGCCGAGTGTCATGCCACTGTGATCCGATCACAGCTGTGGAGGAGAGGGAGGGATTAATATCCCTATCTTCTCCATTGTCAGCTAATGCGATTATCGCACTGCACTCCGGTGAAATCCGAATGCAATGCGATGTTTCACTTGCACCCATAGACCTGTATGGGTGCGAGTGAAAACGGATCGGATTCCACCCACAGCATGCTGTGATATTTTTCTCGGTCTGATTAGGGCTGAGAAAAAAAAATTGCACATGAGAGTGACCCCATAGAGTAACATGGGTCCGAGTGGAATGCGATTTTTTTTTATCCCATTCCACTCGGACCGTTTAACTTGCCAAGTGTCCTAGACCTAATTCTTTATAATTGGCCCATTAGACTGTAAGGGGTACTTTTTTTTTTTTTTTTTACTTAAGTGTATTTATTTTGGATTAAAAAAAAAGTTTTTTCCAATTGTGTATCATGAAATATTTTGCATAATTTGATTTTAAGGCTATATATTTCGCTGCACTTACTAGCATCAGAATGAGTTACCCTACAATCTGTCGGTCAAGTTGTTCAGAACAGTTTTAATTGCTACGGTTTTTTTTTGTTTTTTTTTTACTGTATTTCTTTCAGCTGATTTATGATCACACACCACAACTCTCATGTGACCATTAGTGGTAAGTAAGCACTACCATGCTCAGGTTCGCAGTACTCTAAACAAGCAGTTGGACGCTCGGGTGGGCTTGACTTGAGTACCCAAGTATAATGGAAATCAATGGGAAACTCCAAGCAGCTCAGTAAGTGACAACACTGGAATCAGGGTCTCTGACTCTACATCAAGCTGTGCTTTGATGCATTAAAAGAAATTTTTACTAATAGAGAAAAGCATGAATGTAATACGTTAAATGGTTCTTCCTAAATAAGTCAACATAATCCCTTATTTATAGAATAGGGGATAACCTGCTGATTGCTGAGGGTCCGACCGGTGGGACCGGTAGTGAGACCAAGAATGGGGCTCTGCAGTCTCATCCTGAATGGAGCGGAGGTGTACATGCTTGTCCTCGCTCTATTTATCATCTATGAGATTGACGGAAATAACAGAGAACCGAATGCGGCAGTCCCATTGACAATGAATGGAGTGAAGATTGAACATGCACATATCCCTGGCAATCAAGACGGATCTGCAGAGACCATTTCTAGGTGCCCCAGAGCCCGGATTTAAGGATTTCTAGCAGAGTCCCAGCTGTCGGGCCCACAGCGGTACGCACGTCATTGCCTCAGCTATTGACTTTTTGGAGACTAAACCTATAACATGATTAATCATTTCCAATCCTACCTCTAAAGCGTGAATAGTGGTGTAATAAGACAGGGACAGAATGGAGAAGTAGAGCAATGGGTCGATATGGTCCGGGGCTTTATTACATGGTTCCATTTTCTCAGTGATGGACTTTAGCAGAGACGTGGACGCTCCTTGCAGGCTCAGACTGCAGCTCTCCGCGCTGCCGACTACAGTGAGAAGGTCTATCCTCACCTGAGCAGCACCTGAAAATGAGACAAAGACAGAAATCATTACCTTATATACATGTATATACACTGTGTGCAGAATTATTAGGCAAATGAGTATTTTGATCACGATACTTTTTATACATGTTGTCCTACTCCAGGCTGTATAGGCTTGAGAGCCAACTACCAATTAAGTAAATCAGGTGATGTGCATCTCTGTAATGAGGAGGGGTGCGGTGTAATGACATCAACATCCTATATAAGGTGTGCTTAATTATTAGGCAACTTTCTTTCCTTTGTCAAAATGGGTCAGAAGAGAGATTTGATGGGCTCTGAAAAGTCCAAAATTGTGAGATGTCTTGCAGAGGGATGCAGCAGTCTTGAAATTGCCAAACTTTTGAAGCGTGATCACCGAACAATCAAGCGTTTCATGGCAAATAGCCAACAGGGTCACAAGAAGCGTGTTGGGCAAAAAAGGCGCAAAATAACTGCCCATGAATTGAGGAAAATCAAGCGTGAAGCTGCCAAGATGCCATTTGCCACCAGTTTGGCCATATTTCAGAGCTGCAACGCTACTGGAGTATCAAAAAGCACAAGGTGTGCCATACTCAGGGACATGGCCAAGGTAAGGAAGGCTGAAAAACAACCACCTTTGAACAAGAAACACAAGATAAGATTTTTCAAAGGTTTTATGGACTGATGAGAGTGACTCTTGATGGGCCAGATGGATGGGCCAGAGACTGGATCAGTAAAGGGCAGAGAGCTCCACTCCGACTCAGACGCCAGCAAGGTGGAGGCGGGGTACTGGTGTGGGCTGGTATCATCAAAGATGAACTTGTGGGACCTTTTCGGGTTGAGGATGGAGTAAAGCTCAACTCCCAGACCTACTGCCAGTTTCTGGAAGACAACTTCTTCAAGCAGTGCTACAGGAAGAAGTCGGTATCGTTCAAGAAAAACATGATTTTCATGCAGGACAATGCTCCATCACATGCATCCAACTACTCCACAGCGTAGCTGGCCAGTAAAGGTCTAAAAGATGAAAAAAAGGATGACATGGTCCCCTTGTTCACCTGATCTGAACCCCATAGAGAACCTGTGGTCCCTCATAAAATGTGAGATCTACAGGGAGGGATAACCATACACCTCTCGGAACAGTGTCTGGGAGGCTGTGGTGGCTGCTGCACACAATGTTGATCGTAAACAGATCAAGCCACTGACAGAATCTATGGATGGTAGGCTGTTGAGTGTCATCATAAAGAAAGGTGGCTATATTGGTCGCTAATTTTTTGGGGTTTTGTTTTTGCATGTCAGAAATGTTTATTTCTACATTTTGTGCAGTTATATTGGTTTACCTGGTGAAAATAAACAAGTGAGATGGGAGTATATTTGGTTTTTATTAAGTTGCCTAATCATTCTGCACAGTAATAGTTACCTGCACAGATATCCTCCTAAGATAGCCAAATCTAAAAAAAAACCCACTCCAGTTCCAAAAATATTAAGCTTTGATATTTATGAGTCTTTTGGGTTGATTGAAAACATAGTTGTTGATCAATAATAAAAAAAA
Source organism: Anomaloglossus baeobatrachus (assembly GCF_048569485.1). Taxonomy (NCBI): domain Eukaryota; kingdom Metazoa; phylum Chordata; class Amphibia; order Anura; family Aromobatidae; genus Anomaloglossus; species Anomaloglossus baeobatrachus. The sequence continues at coordinate 108,694,902 of NC_134354.1, read as the reverse complement.
AAGAGAATTTTGTTTACTTACCGTAAATTCTTTTTCTTATAGTTCCGTATTGGGAGACCCAGACCATGGGTGTTTAGCTTCTGCCTCCGGAGGACACACAAAGTACTACACTAAAAAGTGTAGCTCCTCCCTCTGAGCTTATACACCCCCTGGTGAGCAGACCCAGCCAGTTTAGTGCAAAAGCTGAAGGAGAATAGCCACCCACAAGTAGAACAGAGCAAGAGTCGGAACAACCGGAGACTCTGTCCATGACAACAGCCGGTGAGAACACGCGGAACAAGAAAAATGCCAACAGGCAACAGGGAGGGTGCTGGGTCTCCCAATACGGAACTATAAGAAAAAGAATTTACGGTAAGTAAACAAAATTCTCTTTCTTTATCGTTCCCTTGGGAGACCCAGACCATGGGACGTTCCAAAGCAGTCCCTGGGTGGGAAAGAAACAGTATAAACTAAGAAGTAGGCAGAGCCTAACTTCACAAATGGGCGACAGCCGCCTGAAGGATGCGTCTGCCCAAGCTCGCATCTGCCGAAGCATGAGCATGCACTTGGTAGTGCTTCGAAAAGGTATGCAGGCTAGTCCAAGTGGCAGCCTTACAGACTTGTTGAGCCGTGGCCTGGTGCCTAAAAGCCCAAGAGGCACCGACAGCTCTGGTCTAATGTGCCTTGATCCCCGGCGGGGGAGGCACCTGAGAACTCTGGTAGGCGTCCGAAATGGTCGATCTCATCCAACGGGCTAAGGTCGGCTTAGAAGCAGAGAGGCCCTTGCGCCGACCTGTGGTCAGCACAAAAAGAGAAGCGCACCGCCTAAGTGCAGCGGTGCGAGACACATAGATCCGGAGAGCACGCACCAGATCCAGAGTATGCAGCGCTTTTTCAAAGCGATGAACAGGAGCCGGACAAAAGGAAGGCAGGGTAATGTCCTGGTTAAGGTGGAAAGGAGAGACCACCTTAGGAAGAAAGTCCGGAGTCGGACGGAGAACCACCTTGTCTTGATGAAAAACCAAAAAAGGTGACTCCGAAGCGAGCGTAGCCAAATCAGAGACTCTCCTGAGGGAAGTTATGGCCACCAGAAAGGCCACTTTCTGTGAAAGACGATACAAGGAAACCTCCCTGAGAGGCTCAAAGGGGGGTTTCTGCAAAACCGTGAGAACCAAATTAAGGTCCCATGGATCCAAGGGCCGCCGGTAGGGCGGAATGATGTGAGACACGCCCTGCATGAAGGTGCGGACCTGAGCCAGCCGAGCGAGACGTCGCTGGAACAGGACTGACAGAGCTGAGACTTGTCCCTTGAGGGAGTTGAGGGACAGCCCTAGCTGCAGACCGGACTGTAGAAAAGACAGAAGGGTCGGCAAGGAGAATGGCCAAGGAGGATGGTCGGTAGAGCGACACCAGGACAGGAAAATTCTCCAAGTCCTGTGATAGATCTTAGCGGAGGAACACTTACGGGCCCGAGTCATAGTGGAGATGACTTCAGGAGGAATACCAGAAGCCGCCAAAATCCAGGACTCAAGAGCCACGCCGTCAATTTGAGAGCCGCAGAATTCAGACGGAAAAACGGACCTTGCGAGAGAAGGTCTGGACGGTCCGGGAGATGCCACGGCATCTCTACGGACAGATGGAGCAGGTCTGGATACCAAGCTCGCCTGGGCCAGTCCGGTGCAATGAGGATGACTCAACGGCCCTCCATTCTGATCTTGCGCAGGACTCTGGGCAAGAGCGCTAGAGGGGGAAACACGTAGGACAGACGAAACTGGGACCAGTCTTGAACCAGAGCGTCCGCAGCGAATGGCTGAGGATCGTGTGAGCGAGCCACGTAAACAGGAACTTTGTTGTTGTGACGGGATGCCATTAGGTCCATGTCCGGAGTGCCCCATTTGCGGCAGATTGACTGAAACACTGCCGGGTGCAGGGACCACTCGCCATCGTCCACGGTTTGACGGCTGAGATAATCTGCCTCCCAGTTTTCCACGCCTGGTATGTGGACTGCGGATATGGTGGACCCCGAGTCCTCCACCCATTGAAGGATGCGTTGTACCTCCAACATTGCCAGGCGGCTGCGTGTCCCGCCTTGGTGATTGATGTAGGCAACCGCTGTCGCGTTGTCTGACTGGACTCGAATGTGCCTGCCCGCCAACAGGTGGTGAAAAGCTAGGAGAGCTAGAAGCACAGCTCAGGTTTCCAGCACATTGATTGAAAGGGCTGATTCGGACGGAGTCCAAGTGCCCTGCGCTCTGTGGTGGAGACATACCGCTCCCCAGCCGGATAGACTGGCATCCGTGGTGAGGATCACCCAGGACGGGGCCAGGAAAAAGCGCCCCTGGGACAGAGAGAGGGGCCGAAGCCACCACTGAAGAGAGCTCCTGGTCTGTGGCGACAGAGCCACTAACCTGTGTAAGGAGGAAGGCCGCTTGTCCCAACAGCGGAGAATGTCCAGCTGCAGGGGGCGCAGATGGAACTGGGCAAATGGGACAGCTTCCATTGACGCCACCATTTGACCCAGCACCTGCATCAGACACCTGAGGGAAGAACGGCGGGGCCTCAGCAGAGAGCGCACTGCCAGTTGGAGGGACTGCTGTTTGACTAAGGGCAACTTCACAAGTGCCGGCAAAGTCTCGAACTGCATTCCTAGGTACGTGAGACTCTGGGTCGGAGTCAGAGTGGATTTGGGCAGATTGACCAGCCACCCTAATTGGGCTAGAGTGGCGAGAGTGAGCGAGACACTCCGCTGACAGTCTGCGCTGGATGAAGCCTTGACTAGAAGGTCGTCCAGGTAAGGAATCACTGCCAACCCCTGTAGGTGCAGAACCGCAATCACTGCTGCCATGACCTTGGTGAATACCCGAGGGGCTGTGCCCAACCCGAAGGGGAGAGCCACAAATTGGAAATGATCTTCTCCGATTGCAAAACGTAGCCAACGCTGGTGTGAAACTGCAATTGGCACATGCAGATAGGCATCTCTGATGTCGATGGACGCTAGGAAATCCCCTTGGGTCATTGAGGCAATGACTGATCGCAGAGACTCCATGCGAAAGTGCCGCACCTGAACATGCTTGTTGAGAAGCTTGAGATCCAGGATGGGTCGGAATGTACCGTCCTTTTTGGGGACTAGGAAGAGATTTGAGTAGAAACCTCTGAACCATTCCCGGGCGGGAACTGGTACAATTACTCCGTTGGCCTGCAAGGATGCCACGGCCTGTGAGAAGGCGGCGGCCTTGGAGCAGGGGGGGGTGGAGAGAAAAAAATCTGTCTGGCGGGCTGGAAGAGAATTCTATCCTGTAGCTGTTAACAGAGAATAATAGAGATAGGTGATAATGCCGCGCCACAGATCACTTCTGGAACCGTAAGATTAACGTATCTTTATTGGCATAGGTCTACGCGTTTCAGGAGCTCTGCTCCCTTCCTCAGGACCGTAAAGAACCAAGAGACATCAAATCTAAAATGGTGTCTACTGACATACATTAAATAGCCCCATTGACGTCATAAGGGCCATCCCTCATGAAAAAAACGAGCGGGAAGAACACGTTGCATTAAAAACATGACATCATATAAACATTTGCATATACAAATTCATGAACATTGTGTGAAAGAAAATATGAGAAACATAAACCATATCAACTGACAAAAAACATGTGAAACAGTGATTAAGACACCTGCAAACTTTTGCAGATCCAGATTGTATGTACAAAAAATGTATTAGGAGATCGAGCAAAAAAATCCCCAGGTATACACCAAATAAAAATGTGATGTATAAATCAAATAAATGTGTGTTAAATTTATTGATGGTCCTCACCACTCGTGAATCTAGGGGCTAGAACCCCCTCACCTTGGCAAAAAACAGAGCATTAGAGTCACCACAGAGATCCATTGCAGCCACCGCGGCATGTGTGAGAAGTTTATTAAAGATCAATCGAGAAACTGCTATCAGCGGGTGAGAATATGTGAACGGGGCTAAAAAACCCTTGAAGGGCTGTGAGAAAAGACTGTGCATGTATACTACGATCGCAGCAGAGGGAGTGGTAAGTGAAACACTGCAGACATTCCACTACTGACTGCAGTTCACGAAAGTTCAGTAGCGTGGGAAAAAAAGGCACTGCGCCTGCGCCAAGACACTGGCAGGTCAAAGAAGTTCAAAACCGTGGGAAAAAAACCCAGAGCGCATGCGTCCCTTCCAAATAAAGAACCCAGTGTTGGTGCTATTATATAAAAGTCCACGTACGGCTAAGAAAGGTGTAGGATAGAGTGAAAAGCAAAAAATACATATATACTAACAACCCATGATGTCCCACATTAAAACTGTATTAGTGGGCAAGAACCAATAGACTCGCAAAAATTGAGTGTTTGCGGCTACTATGCTGGACCCGACCACGGAAAAAAACCGCTAGTCCAGGGGGCCAGAACTTAAAATAAGCATACCCATACCGTCCACGGGGACTAAAACCATACAAGTATAGAAAAGTATTCCATGACCCGGGTCATGAATATATAAATACGAGGACATAGAAGATCAAAAATGTATATCATTAAAACATAAAAAATAGCCTATGCATTGTCAATCATAAGTGCCTAAAACCCGATGGGGAATAAATAAGAGAATAAAAACAATATATAATATATGTACATATAAATAATCATAAAAATAATATCTCTTACAATACACCATAAATTACCATAAAAAAGGGGGGGGGGGGAAATAATTACTGTAAAAACATAATGCACCCCAATCAATGAAACAAATCTGTAATCTCATTGAGCCCCCGAGGTTTGAGAGTATTAAGTCTATAGATCCAGAATGTCTCTTTCTTATTCAGTACCCTTAATCTGTCAGGAACGTGTGGAGGTATTTGTTCAATGGGGGTTACTTTGAGTTTTATTTTCTTCCCATGTACTAAGGTAGTGTGCCGTGACAGACCATGGAGCATAAAACCCACCTTAATATTGTGTCTGTGGGAGTTTATACGATTGTGTAGTGCTTGTATGGTCCTCCCTATATAGCGTTTCCCACAATCACATTCGATTAGATAAATAACAAAGTCAGACTGGCAGGTAAGGCGCCCCTTTATCATACAGTCTGTATCGTCCGGGGTAGGGCCAAAAGAAACCCTTCCATGCTGAATATTGCTGCAACACATACAGTTCCCATGTACTACTACCTTAGTACATGGGAAGAAAATAAAACTCAAAGTAACCCCCATTGAACAAATACCTCCACACGTTCCTGACAGATTAAGGGTACTGAATAAGAAAGACATTCTGGATCTATAGACTTAATACTCTCAAACCTCGGGGGCTCAATGAGATTACAGATTTGTTTCATTGATTGGGGTGCATTATGTTTTTACAGTAATTATTTCCCCCCCTCCCTTTTTTATGGTAATTTATGGTGTATTGTAAGAGATATTATTTTTATGATTATTTATATGTACATATATTATATATTGTTTTTATTCTCTTATTTATTCCCCATCGGGTTTTAGGCACTTATGATTGACAATGCATAGGCTATTTTTTATGTTTTAATGATATACATTTTTGATCTTCTATGTCCTCGTATTTATATAGTCATGACCCGGGTCATGGAATACTTTTCTATACTTGTATGGTTTTAGTCCCCGTGGACGGTATGGGTATGCTTATTTTAAGTTCTGGCCCCCTGGACTAGCGGTTTTTTTCCGTGGTCGGGTCCAGCATAGTAGCCGCAAACACTCAATTTTTGCGAGTCTATTGGTTCTTGCCCACTAATACAGTTTTAATGTGGGACATCATGGGTTGTTAGTATATATGTATTTTTTGCTTTTCACTCTATCCTACACCTTTCTTAGCCGTACGTGGACTTTTATATAATAGCACCAACACTGGGTTCTTTATTTGGAAGGGACGCATGCGTTCTGGGTTTTTTTCCCACGGTTTTGAACTTCTTTGACCTGCCAGTGTCTTGGCGCAGGCGCAGTGCCTTTTTTTCCCACGCTACTGAACTTTCGTGAACTGCAGTCAGTAGTGGAATGTCTGCATTGTTTCACTTACCACTCCCTCTGCTGCGATCGTAGTATACATGCACAGTCTTTTCTCACAGCCCTTCAAGGGTTTTTTAGCCCCGTTCACATATTCTCACCCGCTGATAGCAGTTTCTCGATTGATCTTTAATAAACTTCTCACACATGCCGCGGTGGCTGCAATGGATCTCTGTGGTGACTCTAATGCTCTGTTTTTTGCCAAGGTGAGGGGGTTCTAGCCCCTAGATTCACGAGTGGTGAGGACCATCAATAAATTTAACACACATTTATTTGATTTATACATCACATTTTTATTTGGTGTATACCTGGGGATTTTTTTGCTCGATCTCCTAATACATTTTTTGTACATACAATCTGGATCTGCAAAAGTTTGCAGGTGTCTTAATCACTGTTTCACATGTTTTTTGTCAGTTGATATGGTTTATGTTTCTCATATTTTCTTTCACACAATGTTCATGAATTTGTATATGCAAATGTTTATATGATGTCATGTTTTTAATGCAACGTGTTCTTCCCGCTCGTTTTTTTCATGAGGGATGGCCCTTATGACGTCAATGGGGCTATTTAATGTATGTCAATAGACACCATTTTAGATTTGATGTCTCTTGGTTCTTTACGGTCCTGAGGAAGGGAGCAGAGCTCCTGAAACGCGTAGACCTATGCCAATAAAGATACGTTAATCTTACGGTTCCAGAAGTGATCTGTGACGCGGCATTATCACCTATCTCTATTATTCTCTGTTATCTGCCATCGGGTGGCTGCAGCCTGGATCAGTACATTACATGCGAGTAAAGGGGTTGTGACTTGCACAACTTCATCTGGTGAGTATTCACTCCCCCTTCCTCACCCTATATTATTGGGGTAATACCCTATTTGCGCTTCTCTTTCCACAGCTTTGTACAGTATCCTGTAGCTGTGGGAGATGATATCTCTCACCCACTGATCGGAGACGTGTTGAAACCAAGCGTCGCCAAAGTGGGAGAGCCTGCCACCGACTAAGGACGTTGCTGGGGCGGGCAGATAGTCACGAGGAGGCTGCCTTAGTGGCAGCACCTCCTGCGGTCTTCTGTGGACGCGCTTTTGGGCGCCAGTTGGATTTCTGGTCCTTGGCTGAGTTAGTGGACGAGGCCGAGGGCTTAGAGGACGACCAGTTGGAGGAACGAAAGGAGCGAAACCTCGACTGATTCCTACCCTGGGCAGGTTTCCTGGCTTTGGTTTGTGGCATGGAAGTACTCTTCCCGCCAGTAGCTTCCTTAATAATTTCATCCAGCTGTTCTCCGAACAGCCGGGACCCAGCAAAAGGGAGCCCAGCAAGGTACTTCATTGAAGAAGCATCTGCCTTCCACTCTCGAAGCCACAAGATCCTGTGGATAGCGAGGGAATTAGCCGAAGCCACCGCAGTGCGGTGAGAAGCCTCCAGCATGGCAGACATGGCATAGGAAGAAAAAGCCGAAGCTTGGGAAGTCAAGGCAACCATTTCGGGCATAGATTCCCTGGTGAGGGAATGCATCTCCTCCAGAGAAGCAGAGATGGCTTTGAGAGCCCACACTGCTGCAAAGGTCGGGGAAAAGGAGGCCCCCGCCGCTTCATACACGGATTTGGCCAGAAGGTCAATCTGACGGTCAGCGGAATCCTTAAGGGAGGTGCCATCAGCCACCAACACAACGGTCTGGGCTGAGAGCCTAGACACTGGGGGGTCTACCTTTGGGGACTGAGCCCACTCCTTGACCACCTCAGGTGGAAAGGGAAAACGGTCATCAGAACTACGCTTTGGAAGCGTTTGTCAGGACAGATCAATGGGGTACATGGAGTTAGCCTCCGAACCCCCTGTAAAGGCATCCTCCTCATCCTGCGAGTCCGCTCTTGAATCAGAGCCGCGGGAGGAGGAGGGAGAGGGAACCCTACGTCTCTTCTCAGGAGGACGGGGTCTGGGACCTGATGATGAATCCTCTGTGAGCTCCGGTCCTGAGAGAGACCTAGCAGCAGAGGCACCCTGTGAGGGGGGCTGATGCAGATTCAGCAAAGTCCTGGACAGAAGTCCCATGGACTCAGCAAAAGACTGGGAGATAGACCTAGAAAAGGATTCTACCCAAGCCGGGGGTTCAGCCACAGGAGCAGGAGCAGCCTGAGAGACCACTGGGGGTGAGACTCCAGGCTGTGGCACCGCCAAGGTAGAGCAAGCATCACAATGTGGATAGGTGCTCGGTTCAGGCAGCAGGAGCTTACATGCAGCGCATACAGAGTAAAGCTTTGGAGCCTTGCTCCTCGTGTGAGACATGCTGCTGAAGTGGGGGCTCTGCCAGAGAATGAACCCCAGAGAGTATACACAGAGGTCCACAACCAGAACCGGTTGTGGCTTACCAGACCGCTGTGCTGTGCAGAGCGGTGTTGTGTGCCCTCCAGATCCCGAAGCCCGGACCCCCAAACACAGCCCCTCAGCAGGGATGCAGAGACCAGCGCTGAGTGAACGCTGAGAAAATGGCCGCCGGAGCGAAGAGAGGGGGCGGGACTAGCATGAAGAGTGGGATCTGGAGGGCCATAGAGACCTACAGGGGAGGAGACACTCACAGCAGTGAGGAGTGTCCCTCCCTTTGCAGAACGGCCGCCGGGAGGAGCCGCGCTGTCCCTCTGCATGAGTGACATGTGAGGGCAGTGAAAACGAAACTAGGCCTCCGGCGAAGCCGGGGCATAAATTTGAGCGGCGAGGCCGACGCGCAGGCACCATCGGCGCGGTTCTCGGGCGATAGCTAGATAACCCGACGGAAATGTCAGTAAATACAGCAAACACACTCTCCCCAAACAATACAGCACAGGGACCCCCAAATATAAACGCCTCAGGTACTTAGCTGCTGAGACGCAGGGCCATGTCCCTGGGGATGAGTGCTCCGGTCCAGCAGGGTCCTGAAGGGCTGCGGATGGAGACCGGTCTCCTGCCAGGCATGGAGACCGTGCTGGCTCCCACTTCAAGCCAGAGCCCAGGAGGGATGGTGAAGGAGCACGGCATGTAAGGCTCCAGCCTAGGAAATCAACCTTACAACACCGCCGACACAGTGGGGTGAGAAGGGACATGCCGGGGGTCCAAACGTGGACCCACAGTTCTTCAAACTCGTTCCAAAGGAAAAAATCATATGAGAATGCATGTGTGGATGTATGCCTCCTGAACACAAAGTGATAAACTGGCTGGGTCTGCTCACCAGGGGGTGTATAAGCTCAGAGGGAGGAGCTACACTTTTAAGTGTAGTACTTTGTGTGTCCTCCGGAGGCAGAAGCTAAACACCCATGGTCTGGGTCTCCCAAAGGAACGATAAAGAAAATCCTCTAAAATACAACTTGACTATTGATACTAGACTAATTCTGCACACAGTGTATATGGAAAAAAAATGTATAGGAGGAAATCCAGATTTCAGGGCTTTTCTCTTGAACGTTTCAGAAAAAAAAAAAAAAACAAGCAGCAAAGCAACAATCAACGTACTCTGCAATTTGCTGAGACACTAAACGTCCAGGTGAAAATTTGGCTTAATAAAAATGTGCTATTACTTTGTTTCTTCAGCTCCTATACAGTGCAGACGGTGTCCCCCCCCCCCCCCCCGGTAATGTAATGCCCCCCTCCAGTGGTGACACTAAAAGTGTTAAGAAAATGGATGTATAGATTCGACATGCTTTCTTCATAAAAATATTATTCCTTTATTAAATCATTAAAATCCAGCAAGAAAATGAACACATACTCCGAAATGTTAGCCCTGCTTATGCATTTCGGACTGAGGTCATACCTATGAGTAAGGACTGAAGTCTGAAACGCGTAAGGCAGGGCTAAAGGCTCGGAGTACGCGTTCATTTTCATGCTGGATATTAATGATTTAATAAAGGAACAATTTCATGGTGAATGCATGCCGGATCTATTCATCCATTTTCTGTATTGCTATAGTGAACGCCAGCCACTGAGATCTGGACATCTGTGTATCCTTTGGAATTAATGGTGAGCTGCCTTCCTCCTTTGTAAACATGTTAAGGATGACACTGATGGTCCCCATACACAAGATAAAATATAAGTGATTAACAATTGTTAGTTTGTAGGACTTCAGCATGCACAGTGTGATGCTAGTCACTATTTACGGGTAGTACAAACTGTAGAGTACTCAAGAAAGTCTGGTAACAGGAGGGCACATATGGACACAGGGAGTACACAGGTCACGAACCGAGGGTCAGAATTCCAGGAAGGCATATGGTGGATTCAGGGAGAAAACTGAGACGTGGTCAGGTAACGGTCCAAGGTCAAAAGCCAGGAGGTCATGACAGGAACAGAGAGCGGGCAGAGAAGAGTCAAGCAACAGTCTGGGGTCAGGAAACAAAGATCAAAGTACAGGCAGGAAATCAGGCCAACAGCACAAAAGCAGAACCAGAAAGTACTTCTGGCAAGGTTCTGGGAGAGCATGCTCAGTAAAGAAGCACAGCAATTATCAGGATGAAAACACCTGAGTAATCAACATCTCCCAGAACCAGCATGGAAGCCAGTGCTGTCACTCCTGCCAGCCAGTAGTCACACAGTTTCGATTAAATGGTCTAATGCATCCTTGCAATGAAGTCACACGTTTGCCATGCAGAGTTTAAAACAAACAAAAAAAAAAGTGGGACTTCCGGGAGGCGGAGCTACGAGGTAGCTGCTTTTATCATGAGCTCCTGCAGCAGCCTAGGCCAAAAACGTTATCCAGGCCCATCCTAACATCTCAAGGCTGCAGGGATAAGGCCAGGACAAGGGGCGCACATCAGGCCCGGCTCTCCTGATACTCCGGAGGTGAAAGGTGTATGCTGCACCACAAAGAAAGGAGTGCTCTGACACAAAGCACCAGGCTGCAGGCTGTGGGCTGTGCTGCACAGAGGAACGCTGCCCATCCTCCCTGCTCCCCCTGCAGCTGTGCCACTGCAAACGGAAAGCACCCGGGATCTGGTAAGAGAGGGGTTAAATATCGGGCACTAACATCCAGAAGGAGACAGGGAGGGGGACTGAAGTGCTTCCAGCGGCAGCCATAGTTTTCAGTGAACTCTCACACACTCCCCTCCCTGCCACAGAAGAAATAGTGAAACACTGAGCAGCAGCAAGCTCAGTAAACAGGACTGCACGCTGTGTTTACCTGTCACACAGAGCTCTGTGGACAGGCCCACCGTCTGAGATACTGTGAGTGAGGGGGGAGCTGAGAGCCCCTGGAGACATTCCGCTGTGAGAGCAGGTCAGGAGATAAACAGGGGGCTGTGGAGGGGGCAGATACATCCCTGCAGGTCTCATCTTATATGGCTGCTGCACAAGGCCTGTAATCTGCAACAGTAAACAGAGGCAGATAAGCCTGAAGTGCATCACAGCTCAACTTGATTAACCCATACTTCACCACTTCACCAGCACTGACAGTATAGAAGAGGGTGAAAAGCAAAAAGAAGTGGGATCAGTCATCTGGCCTGCCTCCTGCCCTTCTGACTGGTCTTTTTCAAGTAACATCTATACACTCTCATACACAGCGTGGAAATAATTGTGAAACAGCCAAGTTTACCACACAGATGTAATTAAGCTTATGTTATTGTGACGTCACCACAGTCTCTAAAGAAGCTCCATATTTACAGTTCTTACTATGGATAAATTTGTGGGTAAGAGCAATGCCACACAACCAAGTAAAGGAATTAGACCGCAAAGACGAAACCAAAATGCACCCCCATCACCAGGGGCTTCCCCTGAGGCAACTACAGACCCAACCCAGGACACTGCTGTTATGGACAAGATTATGAATTATTATGAGTATATAAGAGTTACATGGAGATATCCATAAAGAACAAGATTTAAGATAGTGTTTGAACTGTACCACACATATCTCTTGGCATAAGACTCAGACTGTGTACCCCCACCTAGTTCTGCATTTGGACATAAAACTCAGACAGTCTGGGCTATTCTTGTGACAAGTGAATCATGCTGACATTGCTTAATATAAATGAGGAACCAAGCACATTACAGTAAATTGTATATCACAGAATAAGCTGTTCTACTTTATCCAATAGGAAACCTAAATTACGGCCTTATCACTGCTAAGGCCATCACGGATCTCTTGATGCCGGTGATTGATGGGCGGCTGGCAGCCTTCCAGTCTTCATTAGACATTATAGTCACCCAAGTTAATGCCCAGGGTTCAAGGCTAACAGATGTGGAGCAGAGGGTCTCTGACATGGAGGACTCTGTAAAGGAAATTTCAGAGATGCTGGAGAGCAGGAATAAGGACATTGCTGTATTGCTGGACAAGGTAGATGATCTTGAAAACAGGTCCAGACGCAATAATTTAAGGTTGGTGGGCGTCCCTGAATCGGTTCGGCAAGCTGATCTACTGAAACTCACTTCAGCATGGCTACCAGGAGCTTTGAAATTGGATCTAAAGTCGGGGCCAATTGCTATTGAAAGGGCCCACAGAGTGGGCCCACCTCGAAATGATGGAGAGGTCAGACCCAGACAAGTAATTTTTAAGGTCCTGGACTTCCAAGACAAGATCAGATTGCTGACAGCATTTAGAAAAAAATCACTCACTTACCTACAATAACGCTAAACTGCTTTTGTTCCAAGATTACTCAGCAGCCTTGACAACAAGACGCAAAGCCTTCAATCCAGTATGCAAACTATTGGCGGAAAAAAATATTCGCTTCAGTCTACTGTATCCTGCTGTTCTACGCTTCACTACAGGGGGAAAGAATTGGACTTTTGAAGATCCTAAGTTGGCTTTAAATTACCTTCTTCAGGAAAATGGAGCTTCGCCAGCAGTCAACACAGACACTTAAATCGGAGACGTCACTGTGCTACAGTTCTGATGTTCATTCTGTTTTTCCTTTTTTTTTCAGTGTCAGGACTGCCAGAGAGGCAGGTGACATTGCCATTAGATTAAGGTTTTTGTTTAGATGGGAAGGGGTTAGGGGGCTCTGCGTGCGTACCTTTAGTTTAGCTCTCATATGGGTTGTCGCGTTTACTCGCTGGGGTGGACGAGGGAATCCAAATAGGTTGTTTATAATTTTACAATTAATTCCTCCTTCTGGAATAGGATAAATGACTAACACAGAGAGCACAAATGTGTCCACGATTAAAATCGCTGTATTGGTGCTCCTGGAATGTTAACGGGTTAAACTCTCCTATTAAGAGGAAAAAAGTTTTAAATTATCTACATCGTTTAAATTGCCATATTGTCTTCTTACAGGAAACACACTGGATGAAGGGCAATCACCCATTTCTTCACAGCAGAAAATATGCCGTATGCGCAGAAGCGTCATTTACGAGAAAACAAAGAGGGGTAGCTATATTGATCAATAAGCATATTAGTCATGAAGTTCTGGAGGTTTCAGAGGACCCTATGGGGAGATTATTATTGGTGAAAGTGAAGATAGAGGGCACTATCTACAACTTAGCAAACATATATGCACCAAATATTCCTGATCCACAGTTCAGAGCCAGATTGATCGAAAGTATCACAGGTTGGGATATGACTAATTTAATTGTAGGCGGAGATTTCAATGAGGCTCATGATGGAATTTTAAGACAGGTCAAGTCCCCAGCCATCTCCTCTATTGGCGCTCCATAGTGGTTTGCAATATCTCGTCAATCAATTGGGACTAATAGACACATGGCGCATGCAGCACCCAATAGGTAAAGACTATACATTTTATTCACATGTCCATGACTTACATACACGGATTGACTATTGGCTACTAAGCCCAGCACTGATGCCACATTTACTTTCCTCCAACATCCTAGACATCTGTATTTCGGATCATGCACCGGTTACTTTTAATTTGTTATTATCTACCACAATACTACGGGAAAGAAGGTGGAGGTTTCCTTCATATTTATATCAATCTGAGGATCTCAAAGCTTCTTTACAAAACTACTGGAGCTTTTATGAGAAGGATAATCACGAGCATAGTGGGGACGCTGGTTTGTATTGGGCTGCCTCCAAGGCAGTAGTAAGAGGTCAGATATCATATGTCAGCCATAAGAGAAAAAAGCTCCTGGAACAAACTATATCAGCACAAAAACTTCTCACGCAGGCATATAAAGATTTTAAAAATAACAACACGGATGCGACAAAACAACATTTCTTAGAGGCCAAGGAGGCGGCGGACACCTTGGCCCATGAGATGGCACTTGGTAACCTGGACTACCAGAAACATAAATACTTTCAATGGGGCAACAAACCTGGGAAATTACTAGCTTCTTTAACCAAACCCTTTAGAACCACCACTAGAATCCACAAAATTAAAAAGAAAGATGGTACCATGGTAACAAAAGATGAGGAAATAGTGGAGGAGTTCAGGGCATTCTTTGGCTCGCTGAATGAGGCGGAACCGAGGGAGGTTGACGGGGAAGCTGATTTTATCCATGGTACCGTAGCGCCCATCTTGACAGAGGAACAAAGAGTAGTACTAAACGCCCCTATAAATATTTCAGAAATAGTAAAAACTATTGGCACTCTTAAACTAGCCAAAAGCCCAGGGCCCGACGGATTTAGTAACGAATATTATAAGATCTTGGGAGCCTCTATCGGTCCTCATCTATGTGCAGTGTATAATAAGATAGTCACAGAATAATTCCCGACAGGTTCAATGAGGCAAACATTATAGTATTACCTAAGCCAGGAAAAGACCCACTACAGGTGGAGGGATACAGACCCATCTCATTACTCAACTCTGATTTTAAAATCTTTACTAAAATACTAGCTGGTAGATTACAACAAGTGATTCCAGATCTTATTCTTCCCTTCCAAACGGGATTCGTGCACGGGAAATCCATCACCTATAACATCAGGACAGCTATTGGGGCTATCTCTTATAGCAGGAAGCATAGATGTACCAAACATATAGTAGTTAGCCTTGATGCGGACAAGGCCTTTGACAGGGTCTCTTGGGCCTATTTACATAATCTTTTGGCATGTCGCCAGGCGGGATCCTGGTTTTGCGAAGCAGTCAAGATGATATACACAGAACCCAAATCCAGACTATCTATAAATAATACATTCTTTGAGCCATTTGAGGTACAGAGGGGAACGAGGCAGGGGTGTCCCTTGTCACCTTTATTGTTTAATTTGGCTCTGGACCCAATGTTGAGGACCCTACATAATTTAGCAATATTTCAGGGCATGAGAGTCGGTGGGACAACAATTAAACTTTTGGCTTTTGCCGATGATATTTTATTGTTTGTTGCCAATCCCTCTCAAGCGATTCCAGAGATAATGAACACATTGAATAATTTTGGAAAGGCCTCAGGCTTCAGGGTAAATTACAAAAAAACTGAGGCATTGGCAATGTACAAATCGGGTAAAATTGATAACAACTTATTTCCCTTCCAGTGGTGTACCAGGTCCATTAAATATTTGGGGATTCAACTCCCAGCAAACCCCTTGTTACTATATCAAATTAATTATAAGCCTCTTATAAATTCATTAATACATCTACTCCAATCTTGGAAACATCTGAAAATATCCTTTTCGGGCCGATGTCACTTAATTAAAATGGTAGCATTCCCCAAAATAATGTTCTTATTTCAGACTCTCCCGTTGCTTCTATGCAAATCAGATATTAACCTACTAAATTCATCCTTTGGAAAATTCATTTGGGGGCACAAGGGGCGTACTAGGATCAGCTTAATCAAGCTTCAATTACCAAAAGGGGCAGGGGGCATAAATCTTCCAGATATGGGCAGATATAATCTAGCAGCAAATTTGAGATATGTGGTGGACTGGGTGCGAGGAGTATCTCACTTTGCCAATGTACAATTGGAACAACAGCTATGTTCACAAGTCTCGTTAACAGCATTGCTGCATTTAGGGAACGAGGAAATACCCAGTGAGGTTAGGGATCATCCAACACTATGGCATACTATACAAACGTGGAGGAAGGTGAGGAAACTTGGTAAAATTAACACTTCAAGTTCCCCATTGCAACCCTTTATTGGAAATCCGAGATTCCTCCAGGGTCGCCCTCCGAGGATTTATGAAACATTGTCAATGCAGGGTTGTGCTTATGCTGCAGATCTAATGGAGCCTGATTGGTTGTTGCTTTCTTACGAGAAGGCGGCACACCGATTTCCAGCTTTTGTGGGTCAGCCTTTTCTTTTTCTTCAGGCGCGTGCGTAGCTTGGCACAAAAATATCTTGTTGACAAGCCAAAGGGAGATCTTGGAGGAAGTGTGGATAACTTTCTTAGGAGGGCAAGAATCCAGGCGTCCTCGACTAGTCAGGTTTATTCAATGTTGCGTACAGTTTGGACATGGGAGGGGAAAACAACAGGTCCAGCAAAATGGAAGGTAGACATGCCAGAGTTCGAGGTAAAGGATTTCCCAACTATCTATGGAATTCTTGTATAGCTGTGAGGTCAAGCAGAAAGCATTGAAAATAAATATGCAAGTTTCCAGGAGGAAGACTAAGGACCCAATACATTGTTGCACTTTTGCCTCACTCTTTTCCAAGGCCACGTGTACGCTTTAAGTATAAGAGGAGCTTTTAGGCTCTGTTCACACTAGAAAAAGGATTTTTCTCAAAAAATGTTGAGAGTCTGAAAGATTAGCACACTTGCGGTCAAAAACCGCACCAATAACACACCTAAAACTACGCGCGTTTTTTTTACCGCGTTTTTGGTGTGCTTTTCTGCAGGTTGGTCCCTGTGTTTTTTTTACTATTACCTATGGCAAAAAAACGTAGGTACCTGCAGAAAAGAAGTGACATGCTCATTCTTGTTCTCAAGAAAATCTGCAGAAAGAATGTTCTTGAGAAAAAAAAACGCAGTGTGCGCACAGCTATTTTTTTTCCTATAGATTTTGCTGGGGAATGTCTGCAGAAAGGTTACAACCATTTTCTCAAGAAATTTCCGCAGCAAAAACGCAAAAGAAAAAAAAAACCGCGGGTAAAAACGCAGCGTGTGAATGTGACGCCCCTGGACTATCAGGTCGTCACAGGGTACTGCACAAGCTGCCCTTCCGTGCAGTATCCACCTCCCTCTTGGTTTTGGGTCCCCATCTAATGGTGTTGCCTCCAACAGCAAATCAAATCCTAGATACACCCTGCACCACACCTACCAGGCACACCAGTGGACGGCTTGAGTGGAATAGAGTCGCCCACCTGGGGGGTCAGGGAGGGGAGGTGAGGAGTGTAGTCAGTCGAGTAGTAAGTCTGGTGTAGAGAGGAGAGAAGTGAAGTAGCCCCCGAGCTGTGAGGAAGCTCAGGGAAGGTCAGGAGCGGTGGCTCCATGTGAAGCAATCTAGGTTGCAGATGGTGGTCTGGGCCTAGGGGAGTCGAACCCCCGGTCACAGGGGATTGAGGCAAGGTGTCTGGACTTGTCGAGGAGAACAGCCAGCAGCCTAGCACTGTCACCGGACCGGAACCGAAGGCACGACGGGGTACACGGACACTAGGTCGGGGAGTAGCTTCAGGAAACCCGACAATTCACCTGAGGAGAACGGAGCCTTTATGATCTGTTCCCACCCGCTGCAGAATCGGGGCATTAGCACAACAAGGGGGATAGGACTTTCCAATCCAAAACGGTCCAGAAAATTCCAAGCGTGAGCCCTGAGAGCAAGCTCCCATACTTAGCCACAGTGGGGAGCGGGGCCCGGCAAGTTCCATACTACTGGGCCACCAAGTTGAAGTTAAACTTAGGGCCAGGAGGCAGGTCACGGATCACCAAGCAACACTATAGGGGACGGGACCCGGACGAGCCCCCCTCAGCGGCAGCGGTACCCAGAGAATTGGTTTTCCCGGTTGTCAGCTTATGCTTATGAACTGAGTGAGTACGAGAGTGACCCCTGCAACCCACAGCACCCCTCACCGAGTCCCGGGGCATCCCCCCTACCCGTAGAGGGCTACGACACCTTGCTGGCCCACTTCATCACCCCAGGTACTCCCAACGGCAGCGGCGGTACTCCCCAAATTACCGTACACCACGGGTGGCGTCACGAACTATACATCAACTCCCCTGAAAATACCCCCTTTCATTTGAGTTGCCACACGGCCCCCGGGTCCGGAGACCCTCGAGCCACAGCGAACCCGGATCCAAGCAGCTCGGCTGCTTCCACAGGGGCGCCCATGAACAAGGCCTTAACCTCAGTATTTGTAGCCAAAACCAGCAGTGGGTAATAAATACAGAAGTGGTGCCCGAGTTTCTATTATACTTATCCTCTGATTGCTCCTCTCCTGGTTCCTCTTACAAATACGGAGGTAAAAAATTCAAATACTGTGTGTACGTGGCCTAATTTGCACCTTTTTTAAACTATATTTTATACGTGTTTAATTTTTTTTCTGTTTAATCTTATTTTATTGATATCTATCATATATAAGCAATTACAAAGAATCAGCAGAGATAATATGCGAACATATAAAAGTACACTCCAAATATCCTTCACATCCAATAGATCAGAAACGAACATCAATAATGAGCTTACATGGATTGGTTTTTTTAATGTTCATTGTGGGGGAGGGTTTGGGGTTTCCAGATGGTTTCCGGATAATTAGTCAAAATCAACTTTTTAAAAAGTTGCTAAATTTTGGTGCACATGTACTGCACCCGCCGCCTACCCAGAGTTGATTTCACGTGTGTCGGATAATTTGGTGTAAATTTAACATTGTGCAACTTGTGGTAAAGGATTTCAAAAAGGTTAAAAGACAAAAATAAAAAGCATTTTTCATTTTGCACAAAATTCTTGAACCTCATTTTGAAGAAAACAGTAACGAATACTACAAGACAAAAAAAGAAGTGACTTGAAAAAAATACCAATGATCAATCAGCCTTTAAAGGGAATGTGTCACCAGGTTTTTGCTCCCCCCCCCATTTGAGAGCAGCATAATGTAAAGACAGAGACCCTGATTCCAGCGATGTGTCACTTACTGAGCTGTTTGCTGTCATTTTGATAAAGAAGGGAATTTTGTTTACTTACCGTAAATTCCTTTTCTTCTAGCTCCTATTGGGAGACCCAGACATATGGGTGTATAGCTTCTGCCTCCGGAGGCCACACAAAGTATTACACTTTAAAAAGTGTAACCCCTCCCCTCTGCCTATACACCCTCCCGTGCATCACGGGCTCCTCAGTTTTGGTGCAAAAGCAGGAAGGAGGAAACTTATAAATTGGTCTAAGGTAAATTCAATCCGAAGTATGTTCGGAGAACTGAAACCATGAACCAAAAGAACAATTCAACATGAACAACATGTGTACACAAAAGCACAACAGCCCGAAGGGAACAGGGGCGGGTGCTGGGTCTCCCAATAGGAGCTAGAAGAAAAGGAATTTACGGTAAGTAAACAAAATTCCCTTCTTCTTTGTCGCCCCATTGGGAGACCCAGACAATTGGGACGTCCAAAAGCAGTCCCTGGGTGGGTAAAAGAATACCTCGATAAAAAGAGCCGAAAAACGGCCCCCTCTTACAGGTGGGCGATCGCCGCCTGAAGGACTCGCCTACCTAGGCTGGCATCTGCCGAAGCATAGGCATGCACCTGATAGTGTTTCGTGAAAGTGTGCAGACTCGACCAGGTAGCCGCCTGACACACCTGCTGAGCCGTAGCCTGGTGCCGCAATGCCCAGGATGCACCCACGGCTCTGGTAGAATGGGCCTTCAGCCCTGAAGGAATCGGAAGCCCAGAAGAACGGTAGGCTTCAAGAATCGGTTCCTTGATCCACCGAGCCAAGGTTGACCTGGAAGCCTGCGACCCCTTACGCTGGCCAGCGACAAGGACAAAGAGCGCATCCGAACGGCGCAGGGGCGCCGTGCGAGAAATGTAGAGCCGGAGTGCTCTCACGAGATCTAACAAGTGCAAATCCTTTTCACATTGGTGAACTGGATGAGGGCAAAAGGAAGGTAAGGAGATATCCTGATTGAGATGAAAAGGGGATACCACCTTAGGGAGAAATTCCGGGACCGGACGCAGAACCACCTTATCCTGGTGAAACACCAGGAAGGGGGCTTTGCATGACAGCGCTGCTAGCTCAGACACTCTCCGAAGTGATGTGACTGCCACTAGGAAGGCCACCTTCTGCGAAAGGCGTGATAGAGAGACATCCCGCATCGGCTCGAAAGGTGGTTTCTGAAGAGCCGTTAGCACCCTGTTAAGATCCCAGGGTTCCAGCGGACGCTTGTAAGGTGGGACTATGTGGCAAACTCCCTGCAGGAACGTGCGGACCTGCGGAAGCCTGGCTAGACGCTTTTGAAAAAACACGGAAAGCGCCGATACTTGTCCCTTGAGAGAGCCGAGAGACAAACCCTTGTCCATTCCGGATTGAAGGAAAGAAAGAAAAGTGGGTAAGGCAAACGGCCAGGGGGTAAAACCCCGATCAGAGCACCAGGATAAGAAGATCCTCCAAGCCCTGTGATAGATCTTGGCGGACGTTGGTTTCCTGGCTTGTCTCATAGTGGCAATGACATCTTGAGATAACCCTGAGGACGCTAGGAGCCAGGACTCAATGGCCACACAGTCAGGTTGAGGGCCGCAGAATTCAGATGGAAAAATGGCCCTTGAGACAGCAAGTCTGGTCGGTCTGGGAGTGCCCACGGTTGACCCACCGTGAGGTGCCACAGATCCGGGTACCACGACCTCCTCGGCCAGTCTGGAGCGACGAGGATGGCGCGGCGGCAGTCGGACCTGATCTTGCGCAACACTCTGGGCAGCAGTGCCAGAGAAGGAAATACATAAGGCAGTCGAAACTGCGACCAATCCTGAACTAATGCGTCCGCCGCCAGAGCTCTGTGATCTTGAGACCGTGCCATGAATGCCGGGACTTTGTTGTTGTGCCGAGACGCCATGAGGTCGACGTCCGGCGTTCCCCAGCGGCAACAGATCTCTTGAAACACGTCCGGGTGAAGAGACCATTCCCCTGCGTCCATGCCCTGGCGACTGAGAAAGTCTGCTTCCCAGTTTTCTACGCCCGGGATGTGAACTGCGGAGATGGTGGAGGCTGTGGCTTCCGCCCACAGCAGAATCCGCCGAACTTCTTGGAAGGCCTGACGACTGCGTGTGCCGCCCTGGTGGTTGATGTACGCGACCGCCGTGGCGTTGTCCGACTGTAAGCGGATCTGTCTGCCCTCCAGCCACCGATGGAACGCCTTTAGGGCTAGATACACTGCCCTTATCTCCAGAACATTGATCTGAAGGGAGGACTCTGTCGGAGTCCAGGTTCCCTGAGCCCTGTGGTGGAGGAAGACCGCTCCCCACCCTGACAGACTCGCGTCCGTCGTGACCACAGCCCAGGATGGGGGCAGGAATGATTTTCCCTTCGACAAGGAAGTGGGAAGAAGCCACCACTGAAGAGAGGTTTTGGCTGCCAGTGAAAGAGAGACGTTCCTGTCTAGGGACGTCGACCTCCTGTCCCATTTGCGGAGAATGTCCCATTGAAGTGGACGCAGATGAAACTGCGCAAAGGGAACTGCCTCCATTGCTGCCACCATCTTCCCTAGGAAGTGCATGAGGCGCCTCAAGGGGTGTGACTGGGTCCGAAGGAGAGAGTGCACCCCTGTCTGCAGCGAACGCTGTTTGTCCAGTGGAAGCTTCACTATCGCTGAGAGAGTATGAAACTCCATCCCGAGGTAAGTCAGTGATTGGGTCGGTGTCAATTTTGACTTTGGGAAATTGATGATCCACCCGAACCTCTGGAGAGTCTCCAGAGCAATGGTCAGGCTGTGTTGACATGCCACCCGGGAGGGTGCCTTGACTAGGAGATCGTCTAAGTACGGGATCACCGAGTGGCCCTGAGAGTGTAGGACCGCCACCACGGATGCCATGACCTTGGTGAAGACCCGTGGGGCTGTCGCCAGGCCGAAAGGCAGTGCCACAAACTGAAGGTGTTCATCCCCGATGGCGAAACGCAGGAAGCGTTGATGCTCTGGTGCAATCGGCACATGGAGATAAGCATCCTTGATGTCGATTGAGGCTAGGAAGTCTCCTTGGGACATCGAGGCGATGACAGAACGGAGAGATTCCATCCGGAACCGTCTGGTTCTCACGTGTCTGTTGAGCAGTTTGAGGTCCAGAACGGGGCGGAATGATCCGTCCCTTTTTGGCACCACGAACAAGTTGGAGTAAAAACCGCGACCACGTTCTTGAATGGGAACGGGAATCACAACTCCTTCTGCCTTCAGAGTGTTCACCGCCTGAAAAAGTGCATCGGCTCGCTCGGGGGCGGAGATGTTCTGAAGAAACGAGTCGGAGGACGAGAGCTGAGCGCTATCCTGTAACCGTGCGACAGAATGTCTCTCACCCATCGGTCTTGGACATGTGGCCACCAGGCGTTGCAAAAGCGGGAGAGCCTGCCACCGACCGAGGATGCGGTTTGGGGAGGCCGAAAGTCATGAGGAGGCCGCCTTGGAGGCGGTTCCTCCGGCGGTCTTTGGAGGACGTGACTTAGACCGCCATGCAGAAGAGTTCCTCTGGCCCTTCTCTGACCTGTTGGACGTGGAGGAATGGGACCTGGCTGAGGGCCGAAAGGACCGAAACCTCGATTGAATTTTTCGTTGCTGAGGTCTGTTTGGTTTGGACTGGGGTAAGGACGAGTCCTTTCCCTTGGATTGTTTAATAATTTCATCCAATTGCTCGCCAAACAAACGGTCGCCAGAAAATGGCAAACCGGTTAAGAACTTCTTGGAAGCAGAGTCTGCCTTCCATTCGCGTAGCCACATGGCCCTGCGGACTGCCACCGAATTGGCGGACGCTACCGCTGTACGGCTCGCTGAGTCCAGGACGGCGTTCATGGCGTAGGACGAAAAGGCCGATGCCTGAGAAGTCAAAGACACAACTTGCGGAGCAGAGGTACGTGTGACTGCATTAATCTCAGACAGACAAGCTGAGATAGCTTGGAGTGCCCACACGGCTGCAAAGGCCGGAGCAAAAGACGCGCCAATGGCTTCATAGATGGATTTCATCAGGAGCTCTATTTGCCTGTCAGTGGCATCCTTGAGCGATGAACCATCTGCCACTGATACTACGGATCTAGCCGCCAGTCTAGAGACTGGAGGATCCACCTTGGGACACTGAGCCCAACCCTTAACTACGTCAGGGGGGAAGGGGTAACGTGTGTCATTAAGGCGCTTAGTAAAGCGCTTGTCCGGAAATGCTCTGTGCTTCTGGACAGCATCTCTGAAGTTAGAGTGATCGAAAAACGCACTCCGTGTACGTTTGGGAAACCTAAACTGGTGTTTCTCCTGCTGTGAAGCAGACTCCTCTATAGGTGGAGTTGGGGGAGAAAGATCTAGCACCTGGTTGATGGACGCTATAAGGTCATTTACTATGGCGTCCCCTTCAGGTGTATCAAGATTGAGAGCAACGTCAGGATCAGAGCCCTGAGCTGCGACCTCCGCCTCATCCTCCAGAGAGTCCTCATGCTGAGACCCCGAACAGCGTGATGAAGCCGGGGAAGGTTCCCAGCGAGCCCACTTAGCCGGTCTGGGACTGCGGTCCGTGTCGGAGTCCTCCCCGTGGGACCTAGGTGTCACCCCAGGAGCACTCTGCTGCACCGACCGAGAGGGGCCTGGGGGCGATGAACTCACAGTGCCCGGGGCCTGTGTGACCGATCTGGACTGCAAGGCTTCTAGTATCTTAGCAGACCATCTGTCCATAGACTGAGCCATGGATTGTGAAAGCGACTCAGAGTTTCTCAGCCAAAACTGCAAACTCTGTCCCTGCCACCTGGACAGTGGAAGCCGGCGGTTCTACCTGAGCCGAGGGTCCCACCAGTGCCCGAGGCTCCAGCTGAGTGAGTGCCACAGGGGCCGAGCATTGCACACAGTGAGGGTAGGTGGAACCTGCAGGTAACATAGCCGCACAAGATGTACAGGTTGCAAAATAAGCCTGTGCCTTGGCACCCTTGCTCTTTGCGGACGACATGCTGTAGTCTCCTCTGAGAGTGATCACTGAGGGTATATAGCCAAAAGCAAAACAATGCGGCCGAACAGAGAAAATGTATACAAATATATATATATATATATATATACACTTCGGCACCCAAGGGGGGCCAGCACCGGGTGACCGGTGTGGCTTACCGACCGCCCAAAGCGGTTGTGTGTCCACCAGATTCCCTGCCTGGGCCTCCCAGAGCTGTAGAGCTCGTTCTGAAATCCTCCACCGGCAGAAGTGATTGTAAATATGGCTGCCAGAGCTCTCAGGGGAGGAGGGAGCCGTGGGCGTGACTAATAAAGTGCGGGAATCTGGTGCCCCACAGTGCTCAGTGAGGGGGGAGGAGAACACCTAAGTATGCTCCAGCCCTCACTGCCGACGTCCAGTCGACCGTCCCGCCCTTACCCCTGACTGGCAGGCCCGGGGGCGGGAGTTATGGTACTAGGCCGCAGAAGCCGGGGACTAAATTTAATAACGCGGCCGGCAAACAGGCGCGGTCGGCGCGGTAGTCCCGGTCGTCACAAAAAAACAGCAGCCGCTGCAGCGTCTGTAACACAGGCGCTCCATGCACCGTCCCCAAGGGGACACAGAGTACCTTATAGATGCAGGGCCTGTCCCTGATGATACTCAGTCTCCTGTCCGTCAGATTCCCCCAGGGGCTGCGGAGGGAGCCCGGTCCCAGTGAATGGTGACCAGTTAGGATCCCACTTCTCCCAGAGCCTCTAAGGGATGGGGAAGGAAAAACGGCATGTGGCTCCAGCCTTTGTACCCGCAATGGGTACCTCAACCTTAACAGCACCGCCGACTTAGTGGGGTGAGAAGGGAGCATGCCGGGGGCCCTGTTAGGGCCCTCTTTTCTTCCATCCGATACAATCAGCAGCTGCTGCTGACTAAAATGGGAGCTTGAGTGAATGTGTGCCTCCTTCAACACAAAGCATAAAACTGAGGAGCCCGTGATGCACGGGAGGGTGTATAGGCAGAGGGGAGGGGTTACACTTTTTAAAGTGTAATACTTTGTGTGGCCTCCGGAGGCAGAAGCTATACACCCAATTGTCTGGGTCTCCCAATGGAGTGACAAAGAAATCAATGTTTTCTCTGCTGCAGATCTAGCAGTTATACAGAGCTCATCAATATGCTGGACTACCTTGCAGCACACCAAGTAGTCCTCTAATTATAATCTCCTGCTGATTAAACAGTGATTTATATGAAAACTACACTAAGCAGCTCAGTAAGTGACATCACTGGAATCAGGATATCTTCCCCTACATTATGCTGCTGTCAGACTAGGTGGCAAAAACCTGGTGACAGATTTTCTTTAAGTTTATTTTGAGATGTATACAAAACGGACTTACCCACTAAAGTAGACAATGTAAACAAGTTCACGTCTTCCACTCGGGCATCCACCTTCCAGAGAAGGGCCAACTTGCTGTCTTGCTCCCCAGTCAGGGATATAGGAGAGTGTGGGTCTTGTGAGGCCAGCACAGGACGTTTAGCAGCCGCAGGCATCAGACTCAGCACCCGCGAGATACACTCGGCACAGGTATCGGAGAACTCTACTTGCAGCCCTTGCACAGTGGATTCTATGAAGAGTGTGTCGGCTTGCATGATACCGACACCTATTGATTGGTTGTAGCTGCCCTAAAAAGGTACAAAGACCATGGTTATCTCACTGTGCATGTCCACTCTCCGCTGTAATTTTTCACATAAGTGTAGAACCTGAGCAATGCTAAAAATTTTCTTGACATAAGAACATACTTATTTGGAGTACTGATGATGGCAGTGAAAATGCCCTCTTCACTACCAGCATCTGTACTCCAAATCAGTACATTTTTATAGCAATGCAAGCAAATAGATTATGGGAAAAACAGGGGAAAAGAAGCTACTTAGCCAATTACTTTTTTTAAAAAAAATACAAAGAAGTTAGTTTTAAAGATTATGTCCAGCCTGGCAATGTATGAAATGTTGCACATCTTTCTTAATTCTTGTAAAAAATAAAGCATATCTTTTTCTTATTAATTTTTTACAGGAATGAAGAAAAATGTACAGCATTTGATAAATTGCCATGCTGGGCATAATCTTTACAACTAATTTCTTTGTATCTTTGTTTTTTTTTTTTTGTTTTTTTGAATAAGTAATTGGCTTCCTCTCCCCTTCACTGCCAGCATCTGTACTCCAAATCAGTACATTCTTATATCAATGCAGGCAAATGGATTAGGGAAAATTAGGGGAAAAGAAGACACTTAGCCAATTACTTAGTAAAAACAAACAAAAAAACAAAAAAAACAAAAATATATACAAAGAAAGTAGTTGTAAAGATTATGCCCAGCATGGCAATTTATGAAATGTTGTGAATTTTTCTTCATTCCTGTAAAAAATTAATAAAATAAAGATATCCTTTATTTTTTACAGGAATTAAGAAAGATGTACAACTTTTCATACATTGCCATGCTGGACAAAATCTTTAAAACTAACCTTTGTATTTTGTTTTAATAAGTAATTGGCTAAGTAGATTCCTCGCCCCTGCTTTTCCCATAATCTATTTGCTTGCATTGATATAAGAATGTACTGATTTCAAGTACAGATGCTTGCAGTGAATAGGGCATTTTCACTGCCATCATCTGTACTCCAAATGAGTATGTTCTGACATCAATGCAGCTGAAGGCTGGGAAACAGACTGGGGAAAAGCAGTTTGGAAAGACCTTTCATGCAACACAATAAAGTGATTTGCAAAGTTTTAGATCTTTCCATGCTGGTCAAAATTGTTAAAAAAGAGAATTTTGTTACCTTACCGTAAATTCTTTTTCTTATAGTTCCGTATTGGGAGACCCAGACCATGGGTGTTTAGCTTCTGCCTCCGGAGGACACACAAAGTACTACACTTAAAAGTGTAGCTCCTCCCTCTGAGCTTATACACCCCCTGGTAGCCAGTCCTAGCCAGTTTAGTGCAAAAGCTGAAGGAGAATAGCCACCCACAAGTAGAACAGAGTAAGAACCGGAACAACCGGAGACTCTGTCCACGACAACAGCCGGTGATAACACACGGAACAAGAAAATTGCCAACAGGCAACAGGGAGGGTGCTGGGTCTCCCAATACGGAACTATAAGAAAAAGAATTTACGGTAAGTAACAAAATTCTCTTTTTCTTTATCGTTCCTTTGGGAGACCCAGACCATGGGACGTTCCAAAGCTGTCCCTGGGTGGGAATAAACAGAAAAAACTAAGAAGTAGGCGGAGCCTAACTTCACAAGTGGGCGACAGCCGCCTGAAGGATGCGTCTGCCCAAGCTCGCATCTGCCGAAGCATGAGCATGCACTTGGTAGTGCTTCGAAAAGGTATGCAGGCTAGTCCAAGTGGCAGCCTGACAGACTTGTTGAGCCGTAGCCTGGTGCCTAAAAGCCCAAGAGGCACTGACAGCTCTGGTCGAGTGTGCTTTGATCCCCGGCGGGGGAGGCACCTGAGTACTCTGGTAGGCGTCCGAAATGGTCGATCTAATCCAACGGGCCAAGGTCGGCTAAGAAGCAGAGAGACCCTTGCGCCGCCCTGTGGTTAGCACAAAAAGAGAGGTGCACCGCCTAAGCGCAGCGGTGTGAGACACATAGATCCGGAGAGCACGCACCAGATCTAGAGTATGCAGCGCTTTCTCAAAGCGATGAACAGGGGCCGGACAGAAGGAAGGCAAGGAAATATCCTGGTTAAGGTGGAAGGGAGAGACCACCTTAGGAAGAAAGTCCGGGGTCGGACGGAGAACTACCTTGTCTTGGTGAAAAAACAAAAAAGGTGACTCCGAGGAGAGCGCAGCCAAATCAGAGACTCTCCTGAGAGAAGTTATGGCAACTAGAAAGGCCACCTTTTGAGAAAGACGATACAAAGAAACCTCCCTAAGGGGCTCAAAAGGGGGTTTCTGCAATACCGTGAGGACCAAGTTAAGGTCCCAGGGATCCAAGGGCCACCGATAAGGCGGAATGATGTGAGACGCACCTTGCATGAAGGTGCGGACCTGAGCCAGCCGGGCGAGACGCCGCTGGAACAGCACTGATAGAGCTGAGACTTGTCCCTTGAGAGAGTTGAGGGACAATCCTAGCTGCAGACCGGACTGTAAAAAACAGAAGGGTCGGCAACGAGAATGGCCAAGGAGAATGGCCGGAAGAGCGACACCAGGACAGGAAAATTTTCCAAGTCCTGTGATAGATCTTGACGGAGGAAGACTTACGGGCCCGAGTTATAGTGGAGATGACTTCAGGAGGAATACCAGAAGCCGTCAAAATCCAGGACTCAAGAGCCATGCCGTCAATTTGAGTGCCGCAGAATTCGGGCGGAAAAACGGACCTTGCAAGAGCAGGTCTGGACGGTCCGGAAGATGCCACGGCATCTCCACGGACAGTTGGAGCAGGTCCGGATAACAAGCTCGCCTGGGCCAGTCGGGTGCAATGAGGATGACTCGACGGCCCTCCATTCTGATCTTGCGCAGGACCCGGGCAAGAGAGCTAGAGGGGGAAACACGTAGGACAGACAAAACTGGGACCAGTCTTGCACCAGAGCGTCCGCGGCGAAGGCCTGAGGATCGTGGGAGCGAGCCACCTAAACCGGAACCTTGTTGTTGTGACGGGATGCCATTAGGTCCACGTCCGGAGTGCCCCACTTGCGGCAGATTGACTGAAGCACTGCCGGGTGCAGGGACCACTCGCCAACGTCCATGGATTGACGGCTGAGATAATCTGCCTCCCAGTTTTCTACGCCAGGGATGTGGACTGCGGATATGGTGGACTTGGAGTCCTCCGCCCATTGAAGAATGCGTTGGACCTCCAACATTGCCAGGCAGCTGCGTGTCCCGCCTTGGTGATTGATGTAGGCAACCGCTGTCGCGTTGTCTGACTGGACTCGAATGTGCCTGCCCGCCAACAGGTGGTGAAAGGCTAGGAGAGCTAGAAGCAAAGCTCTGGTTTCCAGCACATTGATTGAAAGGGCTGACTCGGACGGAGTCCAAGTGCCCTGTGCTCTGTGGTGGAGATGTACCGCTCCCCAGCCGGATAGGCTGGCATCCGTGGTGAGAATCACCCAGGACGGAGTCAGGAAGGAGCGCCCTTGGGACAGGGAGAGGGGTCAAAGCCACCACTGAAGAGAGCTCCTGGTCCGTGGCGACAGAGCCACTAACCTCTGTAAGGCGGAAGGACGCTTGTCCCAACAGCAGAGAATGTCCAGCTGCAGAGGACGCAGATGGAACTGGGCAAAGGGAACCGCCTCCATGGAGGCCACCATTTGACCCAGCACCTGCATCAGGCGACTGAGGGAATAACGGCGGGGCCTCAGGAGAGAGCGCACCGCTAGCCGGAGAGACTGCTGTTTGATTAAGGGCAACTTCACAAGTGCCGGCAAAGTCTCGAACTGCATCCCTAGGTACGTGAGACTCTGGGTCGGAGTCAGAGTGGATTTGGGAAGATTGACAATCCACCCGAATTGGGCTAGGGTGGCGAGAGTGAGCGAAACACTCCGCTGACAGTCTGCGCTGGATGTACCCTTGACCAGAAGGTTGTCCAGATAAGGAAGCACTGCTAACCCCTGGAGGTGCAGGACCGCAATCACTGCCGCCATGACCTTGGTGAATACCCGAGGGGCCGTGGCTAACCCGAAGGGGAGAGCCACGAATTGGAAATGATCCTCTCCTATCGCAAAATGTAACCAACGCTGATGTGACACTGCGATTGGCACATGCAGATAGGCATCTCTGATGTCGATGGACGCCAGGAACTCCCCTTGGGTCATAGAGGCAATGACTGATCGCAGAGACTCCATGCGAAAATGCCGCACCCGGACATGCTTGTTGAGAAGCTTGAGATCCAGGATGGGCCGGAAGGTACCGTCCTTTTTTGGAACTAGGAAGAGATTTGAGTAAAAACCTCTGAAC
Source organism: Anomaloglossus baeobatrachus (assembly GCF_048569485.1). Taxonomy (NCBI): domain Eukaryota; kingdom Metazoa; phylum Chordata; class Amphibia; order Anura; family Aromobatidae; genus Anomaloglossus; species Anomaloglossus baeobatrachus. The sequence goes on along the minus strand of NC_134354.1, from coordinate 108,665,113 downwards.
CGATCCTGAGCGGGAACTGGGACAATCACTCCGTTTGCCTGCAAGGACGCCACGGCCTGCGAGAAGGCGGCGGCCTTGGAGCAGGGGGGAGTTGAGAGAAAAAATCTGTTTGGAGGGCTGGAAGAGAATTCTATCCTGTAGCCGTGAGATATGATGTCTCTCACCCACTGATCGGAGACTTGCTTTAACCAAGCGTCGCGAAAGTGGGAGAGCCTGCCACCGACTAAGGACGTGGCTGGAGCAGGCCGAGAGTCATGAGGAAGCTGCCTTAGTGGCAGAACCTCCTGCGGTCTTCTGCGGACGCGCTTTTGGGCGCCAGTTGGATTTCTGATCCTTGGCTGAGTTAGCGGACGAGGCGGAAGGCTTAGAGGATGACCAGTTGGAGGAACGAAAGGAACGAAACCTCGATTGATTCCTACCCTGGGCGGGTTTCCTGGTCTTGGTTTGTGGCATGGAAGTACTCTTCCCGCCAGTAGCTTCTTTAATGATTTCATCCAGCTGTTCACCAAACAGCCGTGAACCAGCAAAAGGGAGCCCAGCAAGAAACTTCTTGGAAGAAGCATCTGCCTTCCACTCTCGAAGCCACAAAATCCTGCGGATAACAAGAGAATTAGCTGAAGCCACCGCAGTGCGGTGAGCAGCCTCTAGCATGGCAGACATGGCATAGGATGAAAAAGCTGAAGCCTGAGCAGTTAAGGTAACCATCTCAGGCATAGATTCCTTGGTGAGGGAATGCATCTCCTCTAGAGAAGCAGAGATGGCTTTGAGAGCCCACACTGCTGCAAAAGTCGGGGAAAACGCGGCCCCCGCAGCTTCATACACAGATTTGGCCGGAAGCTCAATCTGACGGTCAGTGGAATCCTTAAGTGAGGTGCCGTCAGCCACCGACACAACGGTCCGGGCTAATAGCCTAGACACCGGAGGGTCTACCTTTGGGGAGTGAGACCACTCCTTGACCACCTCAGGTGGAAATGGAAACCGGTCATCAGAACCACGCTTTGGAAAGCGTTTGTCAGGGCAGGCCCTGGGTTTGGTCACAGCGGTCTGAAAACTGGAGTGGTTAAAGAACACACTCTTCACTCTCTTAGGCGAGGTAAACTGATGTTTTTCTGCCAAAGAGAGTTGCTCCTCTGACACTGGCGGATTGAGATCCAGCACAGAATTAATAGAAGCAATCAAATCACTAAGATCTGAGTCACCCTCAGAGAAATCGATGGGATACATAGCCTCCGAGCCCCCAGTGAGGGCATCCTCCTCATCTTGAGAGTCAGCTCTTGAGACAGAGCCGTGGGATGGGGAGGGGGAGGAAACCCTGCGCCTTCTCTTAGAAGGACGGGGTCTGGGATCAGATGATGAATCCTCCGTGAGCTCCGATGGACGGAGGTCAGAGGATAGGAGTCCTCTGTCAAGAGTATTAGAGGCACCCTGTGAGGGAGGCTGATGCATATTCATCAAAGTCCTGGACAAAAGTCCCATGGACTCAGCAAATGACTGGGATATGGACCTAGAAAAGGACTCTACCCAGGCCGGGGGTTCAGTCACAGGTGCAGCAGCAGCAGCCTGAGAGACCACTGGGGGTGAGACTCCAGGCTGTGGCACCGCCAAGTTAGAGCAGACATCACAATGTAGATAGGTGCTCGGCTCAGGCAGCAGGAGCTTACATGCAGTGCATGTAGAATAAAGCTTTGGAGCCTTGCTCCTTGTGTGAGACATGCTGCTGGCGTGGGGGCTTTGCAGAGAATGAACCCCAGGGAGAATATACAGAGGTCCACAACCGGAGACCGGCTGTGGCTTACCAGACCGCTGAGCGCAGTGTTGTGTGCCCTCCAGATCCCGAAGCCCGGTCCCCCAGTCGCAGCACCTCAGCAGAGATGCAGAATGCAGGATGTCCCAGAGCAGAGTGAACTCTGCCTGAGAAGAGGGCGTTCCTATAAAAGAGCGGGAACTGGAGGGCTATAGAGACCTGCAGGGAAGGAGGGACGCCCCAGCAGTGGGGAGTGTCCCTCCCCTGTGTAGAACGGCCGCCGGGAGGAGCCGAACCTGTCTCTCTGCATGAGTGACATGCGAGGGCAGGAAAATGAAACTAGGCCTCCGGCGAAGCCGGGGCCTAAATTTAAGCGGCGAGGCCGACAAGCAGGCACCATCGGCGCGGTTCTCAGGCAAAAGCTAGAGAACCCGCCGGAAAAGTTAAAACAATCACATACAGCATACTCTCCCCTTACAATAAAGAACCGGGACCCCCAACATAAACGTCTCAGGTACTTAGCTGCTGAGACGCAGGGCCATGTCCCTGGGGATGAGTGCTCTGGTCCAACAGAATCCTCAAGGGGCTGTGGATGGAGACCGGACACCTGCCAGGCATGGAGACCGTGCTGGCTCCCACTTCAAGCCAGAGCCCAGAAGGGATGGTGAAGGAGCGCGGCATGTAAGGCTGCAGCCTTGTAAATCAACCTTAACAACACCGCCGACACAGTGGGGTGGGAAGGGACGTGCCGGGAGTCCAGACATGGACCCGCTTTTCTTCAAACTCTTTCCAAAAGTCAAACAAATCAGATGAGAATGCATGTGTGGATGTGTGCCTCCTGACACAAAGCAATAAACTGGCTAGGACTGGCTACCAGGGGGTGTATAAGCTCAGAGGGAGGAGCTACACTTTTTAGTGTAGTACTTTGTGTGTCCTCCGGAGGCAGAAGCTAAACACCCATGGTCTGGGTCTCCCAAAGGAACGATAAAGAAAAATAAATTTAAGTTTAGCTAATATTTACAAAATAAATATTCATTAAACTCTTCCCACAGCATCGAATTTTATTATCCATATTTCCAGTGGAAAATAACTGAATATTAAGTCCGATAATTCAGGATTAGCAAAACATGGGCGCCTTCTTAAAGAAAAAACTAGTTACTCAATATAATGTTCTTAATTGCATGTGTGAGAGAACATAATCCATTTTGTTCTTTTAGTGTCCATCATGTCTTATAGCTAATGATGTCAGAGGGCTCAGCTAACACTGATGAAGGGGGGTGGGTTCACATTTCTGTTCTCGCCCCTACTGCTCTAATTGGTGCATAGTTCAGAGGGACCTTAACCTTTGTCTGTGACCCTATATAAACTGGTCACATATACGAATAAAGGAGAATTCTTTGAGTACACCATACTAAGCGTGTGTGCTGTATTAATTTTCCGAGCGCTTGTAATGTAAATCTTATTAATTTGAAGTTCAAGAGCATAGAAACAAATAATCCAGAATAGACATTCAGAGGATGCAAATCTTACTTTTTTTCTTACCTGTAAGCTAAAGGAATCAAGCACAAAAGCCTCGCCCCACACATGCGTGTTTGGTGGATGCAGGGCTTGTTGGATATGAGAATCCTTGCCCACTCTCCAGCACAGATTGCTGACAGCGAGTAGCGCCCTCTGGTGGAGATTCTGTGTGCGCAGATGCTTGAACTCTAAAATAAACCAGAAATTATTATTCTCATTACACAAGAATTTCCATTTCAACTGTAAAGAGATCCAGACAAGATGGGTAACTGCGACCAAACAGGACGTACCCAGTGAAACAGATGAAAATCCTACAGCAAAGGGCTGCGCTTCATCAAGCTGGACAGACACATTGACATTTGAGATGTTGGAGTTGAAAATTATTGGGGCTAAAATCACAGGAAGTGGTCTGAAATAACAAAAAAATATAATTCTATAAAACAAAGGCAATAATCATGTAAAATATACAGCCTGAAAATATAAATAAATGCGATTTTTACAAGTAGAGATAGAAATGGCAAACATGTGTGTACAAGCCTACTACCTACAATCACCCTCAGTCCAGTATACCACTGCGCAGCCAGCCCTATCCTCACCTATTGTACTATCACCCATTCATTCCCTGTAGCCTGTGAGCCCTCGCGTCGCGGGCAGGGTCCTCTCTCCTCCTATACCAGTCTGTTTTCTACTGTTAATGATTGTTGTACTAGTTTTTATGTATACCCCTTTTTCACTTGTAAAGCGCTACGGAATTAATGGCGCTATAATAATAAATAGAATAAAATAATAATAATAATAATAATATTATTATTATTATTATTATTATTATTATTAATAATAATAATAATAATGTGGTGGCTTCTTGACTCCCCTCACAGATGAAGAAAGGAAGGGGAGAGCACTGTGCTATACACAGCAGTGAGTTAGCACTGCTGTGTATAGCAGAACTCACAACCTCCAATGACCTCCGTCTCACAGGAGAAACAATGACAGCTATGGGGGTCATCAGCTGATCTCTGGCCGTCATGACCACCCATCGGCGCTCTGATCACCTGCTGGCGAGTGGTAAATGCCACTCTTAGAGACTGACAGCGGCATTTAACTTGTTAACAGCCGCGGGCAGATCTCCGATCCAACCATGGCTGTAGAGGCACATGATGGCTGATTAAATCAGCAGTCATGTGTGGGGAATGATGCAGGCTCGGCATCAAAGGCAGGGACACGACTTTTGACGTATTAAAAGTCATTAAGCGGTTAAAGGGGTTTTATTTTAAGTAACTGAGCTTTACTTGCCCTCCCCAGGTCCAGTGCAGAGTCTCTGCTGCTGCACTGGTGTCTACTATGGTCTGCAGCGCGGATGTCATGTAACTGAGCTCAGCGGCTCTGTGCAACTCATGCAATCAACTTGGAAAGAACTACTGAGCTCACTGATTGTCTGCAGCAGTGTCACAGTGACGTCAGCAATGCAGGCAATAAGACACCAGGAGCAATAGTGGAAACTCAGCACTGGACCCAGGGAGGGTGAGTAAGGCTTAGTTTGTTTGTTTTTTTACAGCAAACGGCAGCTGGGAAAGAGGAGTTTTACAAAACCAGAAAACCCCTCTAATAATAGGACCACATATGCTATAAAGAGAGAGAAGGCGTTGTGAACAATCAGTTCTATTACTCTACTGTAGATTTGATCACCGTTTATAGGAAAGAAGGGAATTTTGTTTACTTACCGTAAATTCCTTTTCTTCTAGCTCCAATTGGGAGACCCAGACAGTGGGTGTATAGCTACTGCCTCTGGAGGCCGCACAAAGAACTACACTTAAAAGTGTAAGGCCCCTCCCCTTCTGGCTATACACCCTCCCGTAGGAGTACGGGTTCCTCAGTTTTAGTACCAAAGCAAGAAGGAGGAAAGCCAATAACAGTTTCAAAAACAAATTCAATCCGATAACCAGATCGGAGAACTTAAGAAACAACATGAACAACATGTGCACCCGAAAAACGAAACCCTAAGAACAAATAGGGCGGGTGCTGGGTCTCCCAATTGGAGCTAGAAGAAAAGGAATTTACGGTAAGTAAACAAAATTCCCTTCTTCTTTTTCGCTCCTAATTGGGAGACCCAGACAGTGGGACGTCCAAAAGCAGTCCCTGGGTGGGTAAAAAGATACCACATGAACGGGCTGTCAGACAGCCTCTTCCTACAGGTGGGCCACCGCCGCCTGAAGGACCTGTCTACCTAGGCTGGCATCTGCCGAAGCGTAGGTATGCACCTGATAGTGTTTGGTAAACGTGTGCAGACTCGACCAGGTAGCCGCCTGGCACACTTGCTGAGCCGTAGCCTGATGCCGCAATGCCCAGGACGCACCAACGGCTCTGGTAGAATGGGCCTTTAGTCCAGATGGAACCGGAAGCCCAGCAGAACGGTATGTGTGAAGAATTGGTTCCTTGATCCACCGCGCCAGGGTGGATTTGGAAGCTTGCGATCCCTTATGCTGACCAGCGACTAGGACAAAGAGCGCATCCGAACGGCGTAGAGGCGCCGTGCGAGCAATGTAAATCCTGAGTGCTCTCACCAGGTCCAACAGATGTAAACCCTTTTCAAATTGGTGAACTGGATGCGGACACAAAGATGGCAAAGTGATATCCTGATTGAGATGAAAGGAGGAAACCACCTTGGGAGAAAACTCTGGAATTGGACGCAGTACTACCTTGTCTTGGTGAAACACCAGGAAGGGAGATTTGCAAGATAACGCCGCCAGCTCGGACACTCTTCGAAGAGACGTGACCGCCACAAGAAAAACTACCTTTTGTGAAAGCCGAGAAAGGGGAACCTCTTTCAAAGGCTCGAAAGGCGGCTTCTGGAGAGCAAGGAGAACCTTGTTCAGATCCCAGGGTTCCAATGGCCGTCTGTAAGGAGGAACGATATGACAAACTCCTTGGAGAAACGTGCGTACTTTAGAAAGCCGTGCCAAGCGCTTCTGAAAGAATACGGATAGTGCGGAGACTTGACCCTTAAGCGAGCTAAGGGACAAACCTTTTTCCAGCCCAGACTGCAGGAATGAAAGAAAAATTGGCAATGCAAATGGCCAGGGAGAAAACCCTTGAGCCAAGCACCACGCTAAGAATATCTTCCACGTCCTGTGATAGATCTTAGCTGAGGATGGTTTTCTAGCTTGTCGCATTGTGGCAACAACTCCCTGAGATAAACCTGAGGCCGCTAGGATCCAGGACTCAATGGCCACACAGTCAGGTTCAGGGCCGCAGAATTCAGATGGAAAAACGGCCCTTGAGACAGCAAATCTGGACGGTTTGGTAGTGTCCACGGTTGGCCTACCGTGAGATGCCACAAATCCGGGTACCACGACCTTCTTGGCCAATCTGGAGCGACGAGTATGGCTCGATGGCAGTCGGACTTGATTTTCCGGAGAACTCTGGGTAACAATGCTAGAGGTGGGAACACATAGGGGAGACGGAATTGCGACCAATCCTGAACTAGGGCGTCTGCCGCCAGCGCTCGGTGATCGTGAGACCGTGCCATGAAAACTGGGACCTTGTTGTTGTGCCGTGACGCCATCAGATCGACGTCCGGCGTCCCCCAGCGGCAACAGATCTGTTGAAACACGTCCGGGTGAAGGGACCATTCTCCTGCGTCCATGCCCTGGCGACTGAGAAAGTCTGCTTCCCAGTTTTCCACGCCTGGGATGTGAACTGCGGATATGGTGGACGCTCTGCTTTCCACCCACGTCAAAATCCGCTGGACTTCTTGAAAAGCTTGGCGACTGCGTGTTCCCCCTTGGTGGTTGATGTACGCCACCGCCGTGGAATTGTCCGACTGAATCCGAATCTGTTTGCCTTCCAGCCATTGTTGGAAGGCTCGCAGGGCAAGATAGATTGCTCTGATTTCTAGAACATTGATCTGCAGGGTGGACTCTTCCTGAGTCCACGTCCCCTGAGCCCTGTGGTGGAGAAACACCGCTCCCCACCCTGAAAGGCTCGCATCCGTCGTGACCACTGCCCAGGACGGGGGAAGGAACGACTTTCCTTGTGACAATGAGTTGGGGAGAAGCCACCAACGTAGAGAGTCCTTGGCAGTCTGAGAGAGGGAAACAGTCCTGTCGAGGGACGTCGATTTCCCATCCCATTGGCGCAGAATGTCCCATTGGAGAGGGCGCAGATGAAACTGCGCGAACGGGACTGCCTCCATTGCTGCTACCATCTTTCCTAGGAAATGCATGAGGCGCCTCAGTGAGTGCGACTGGCTCTGAAGGAGAGATTGCACTCCAGTCTGTAGCGAGCACTGCTTGTCCAGTGGAAGCCTCACTATCGCTGATAGAGTATGAAACTCCATGCCAAGATAAGTCAGAGATTGGGTCGGGGTTAGATGAGACTTTGGAAAGTTGATAATCCACCCGAAAGTCTGGAGAGTGTCTAGCGCCACCTTCAGACTGTGTTGGCATGCCTCTTGAGAGGGTGCCTTTATAAGCAGGTCGTCTAGATACGGGATGACCGAGTGACCCTGCGAGTGCAGAACAGCTACTACTGCTGCCATGACTTTGGTGAAGACCCGGGGGGCTGTTGCCAGACCGAAAGGTAACGCTACGAACTGTAGGTGCTCGTCGTGTATGACGAAGCGTAGGTAACGCTGATGCTCTGGTGCAATCGGCACGTGGAGATACGCATCTTTGATATCTATTGATGCTAGAAAATCTCCTTGAGACATTGAGGCTATGACGGAGCGTAGGGATTCCATCCGGAACCTCCTGACTTTTACGTGTCTGTTGAGCAACTTTAGATCCAGGACGGGCCGATACGATCCGTCCTTTTTTGGGACCACAAACAGATTGGAGTAAAAACCGTGACCTTGTTCCTGAAGAGGGACGGAGGTCACCACTCCTTCCGCCTTTAGAGCGGCCACCGCCTGCAACAGAGCATCGGCTCGGTCTGGTGGTGGAGAAGTTCTGAAGAAACGAGTTGGCGGACGAGAAATGAACTCTATCCTGTACCCGTGAGACAGAATATCTCTCACCCAACGGTCTTTGACGCTTGCTAGCCAAATGTCGCCAAAGTGGGACAGCCTCCCACCGACCGCGGGTGTGGGAACCGGAGACCGCAAGTCAGGAGGACGCCGTCTTGGCAGCGGCTCCTCCGGCTGGTCTTTTTGGGCGTGACTGAGACCTCCAAGAATCTGAGCGTCTCTGGTCCTTTTGAGTCTTTTTTGACGAGGCGAATTGGGACCTGCCCGGTCCTCGAAAGGACCGATAACCAGACTGACCTCTCCTCTGTTGGGGTTTGTTTTGTCTGTGTTGTGGTAAGGAAGAGTCCTTACCCTTGGAGTGCTTGATGATTTCATCTAAACGCTCTCCAAACAATCGGTCACGAGAAAAAGGCAAATTGGTTAAGCACTTCTTGGAATGAGAATCTGCTTTCCAATGTCTCAACCACAGGGCCCTACGCAAAACAACGGAGTTGGCTGACGCCACTGCCGTGCGGCTTGTAGCGTCAAGAACAGCATTAATCGCGTACGACGCGAATGCCGCCATTTGCGAGGTCAATGGTGCTACCTGCGGGGCACATGCACGTGTGACTGAGTCGACTCGCGCAAGCCCGGCCGTGATAGCTTGGAGTGCCCATACGGCCGCAAAAGAAGGCGCTAATGACGCTCCAATCGCTTCATAGATGGATTTCAGCCAGAGCTCCATCTGCCTGTCAGTGGCATCTTTAAGTGCCGCTCCATCTTCAACTGCAACCAAGGATCTAGCTGCAAGCCTGGAAATTGGAGGATCCACTTTTGGACACTGGGTCCAACCCTTGACCACTTCAGTGGGAAAAGGGTAGCGTGTATCTTTAAGCCGTTTAGGAAAACGTCTTTCAGGATAAGCGTGGGGTTTCTGGATTGCGTCTCTGAAGTCAGCGTGGTCCAGAAAAGTGCTTAATGTACGCTTAGGATATCTGAAATGGATTCTCTCGTGCTGCGAAGCTGACTCCTCTACAAGAGGAGCTGGTGGGGAAATATTTAACATCTTATTGATGTTAAATATAAGATCATTAACTATGGCGTCGCCATCTGGTGTATCTAGATTGAGAGCGGTCCCAGGATCAGAATCCTGATCAGTTACGTCCGCCTCATCACCCATAGATTCATCTCGCTGGGATCCTGACCATTGAGATGAATGTGAAGGCCCGTCATAGCGAGCCCGCTTAGGCTGCCCGGGGCCATCGTCCGAGTCAGAGTCTTCACCCTGAGGTGTAGATGCCCGTCCCGGAGCTTGGTAATTGAGCTGAGGGGGACCAGGGGGCAATGATTGCACAGTGTCCGTGGCCTGAAGTACAGGCCTAGCTCGCAAGGTGTCCAGAATTTGTGACATAGTGAGAGACATTCTGTCAGCAAACGCTGCAAACTCAGTTCCTGTCACCTGGACAGCATTCACAGGTGGTACACCCTGGGTCACGTCCAGCAGAGGTCCCGACTGTGCAAGCGCCGCAGGGGCCGAGCACTGCACACAATGGGGGTCCGTGGAGCCTGCCGGTAGAAAAGTCCCACATGCGGTGCAGGAAGCATATAATGTCTGTGCTTTGGCACCCTTGCGTTTTACGGACGACATGCTGCTGGCTCTCTGCAATGTGAGAGAGTTTATAGCCAAAGGGGGACCAGCGCTAAGTAATACCAAGTATTTGGAGTAACAAAATACTAAGACTAGTACTGGCACAAGAGGGGGTGAGCCCTGAGGGCTGCTTACCGCCCGCTGAATAGCGGGTAAGAGGCGCAAAATCCCTTGTCTGGGTCTCCCCGGCTCCCCTCTGCAGCCCAGCGTGTTCAGCAGGAATGGCTGCCGGCGTCTGTGGAGAGGGGCGGTCCGTGGGAGTTACCAAACAAAAGTGCGGGAACAGTGTCCCCTCTGTGCCGACTGTGAGGGCTGGAGTATGTAAAAATGACTCCAGCCCTCTGCGCTGATGCCTTGGCCAGCGTCCCGCCCCTCTCCTGACTGGCAGGCCTGGGGGCGGGAACGAACGGAAGCAGGCCGCAAAAGCCGGGGACTCGAGTTATCAGCGCGGCCGCCGTAAAAGCGCGGGCCGCGCCGAAGTCCCCGGCGCACCACAAGTGCCAGCCGCGCCGCTGTCCCAGCGGCCGGCGCGACCGTTCCTAGAAGTGGCCCGCGTCCCGCCCCTCTCCTGACTGGCAGGTCTGGGGGCGGGAACAAACAGAAGCAGGCCGCAAAAGCCGGGGACTCTAGTTATCAGCGCGGCCGCCGTAAAAGCGCAGGCCGCGCTGAAGTCCCCGGCGCACTACAAGTGCCAGCCGCACCGCAGTCCCAGCGGCCGGCGCGACCGATTCCAATAAGTGTGCCTGCTTCAGCGAAGCTGAATGAGGCCATGGCACAAGCGCCGCAGCGCTGATGTCCCCCGGCGCACTACAACACCCAGCATGCTGCGGTGTGAGCGCCAAATACACGGGGACACAGAGTACCTTGAGGAAGCAGGGCCATGTCCCTGATGTACTCCGCTCCATCCAGCATCTTCTCCAGGGGCTGTAGATGGAGCACGGTCTCAGTGCCTGGAGACCGGTAAATCCCACTTCACCCAGAGCCTTGTAAAAAGGGATGGGGAAGGAATCAGCATGTGGGCTCCTGCCGCCGTACCCGCAATGGGTACCTCAACCTTACAAACACCTCCGACATACAGTGGGGTGAGAAGGGAGCATGCTGGGAGTCTGTATAGACCCTCTTTTCTTCCATCCGACATAGTCAGCAGCTGCTGCTGACTAAAAACAATGGAGCTATGCGTGCGTGTCTGACCTCCTGCGCACAAAGCTAAAACTGAGGAACCCGTACTCCTACGGGAGGGTGTATAGCCAGAAGGGGAGGGGCCTTACACTTTTAAGTGTAGTTCTTTGTGCGGCCTCCAGAGGCAGTAGCTATACACCCACTGTCTGGGTCTCCCAATTAGGAGCGAAAAAGAAAAGAGCTTTCATGCAGCGCTTTTTCCCTAATCAAAATCATGAGTATCCAAAATTTTCTTTTCTCCATCTCTTCACTAGGGAACAAAGGAAACCATGGGACATCCCAAAGTAGCCCTCAAGGATGGGAAGAGAAAAAAAAAGAAAAATGGAAAAAACAGAAGTGGGATTCTCTGGTTGGAAACCAGACACTGTAGTTTTCAAAACCTTTCTGCCCAGGATCAAAACCACCAAGGAAAAAGGAGAAAAGTGTGTACTTGGTAGAAATTGGAAAATGAAGCGACCTGGGGAGCTATCAAATAGAGAGCTGATGAGGAATGGTCCAAGAAGCCCCGGACACAGGTGAGGGGAGCCGAAACCCCAGAAAGGGCGTCCTGATCGGCAAAGCGGATCCAGACCGGAAGACCAATATGATGACTCTCCGGATCACATGTGTGGAATCTGTTTTAGACAGGAAGAAGTGCTGAGACGCTCTCTGACCAGGCACAATATTTCTTAGAAACTAGTAATGGGGATGAGAAGGAACAGAGTGGACAGAAGGCTAGCTCCAACAAGGAAGAAGAGGGAAAGAAGAGGAAACCGAGCGCAAGACCACCATGTCCAGGTGAAAGACAGAAAGGAAAGATGACAAGACAGGATTGCTAGTTTTTCTAAAAAAGAAGAGGTAAGTGTCCACAGACATGGAAGCTGAGGTGATGACATTGCTCGAGGCCACTTGGACTGCGCTGCGTGCAGTTATATTGTCCTGTTAAATTGTGACTCCAACTCACTGGATAGAGGACAGAGCAATACAACCGCTGCTGCCATCATCTATGTGGCTCATGATATATAGTGGATCTGACTCACTGGATAGAGGGTGCAGTACTTGGACCGCTGCTGGGATCAACAATACGGTCTTTGGTAGCTGAGGATCTGACCCACTGGATAGTGGGCAGAATAAATGGACCACAACTGCGATCAGCCATGTGGTTTGTGGTAGGTGATGGGTCTGTTTCACTGGATGGTGAGCAGAACACTTGGACTGCTGCTGTGGTGGGCTATGTGGTTCACGATAAATGGTGGGTTTGACGCACTGGGTAGTAAGTAGCTAGAACATTAGGACCACTGCTGTCTGTCAGCCATGTGGTTCATGGTAGCTGCTGGGTCTGATTTACTCAATAGTAAGAGCACTATTATCCACTTTCACTGGATGGTGAGCAGAGCACTTGGACCGCTGCTGTGAGCACTGATGTGGTTCCTTGTAGATGGAGAATCTGACAAAAAAAGTAGCTGAGGAGAGACAAGATGCACTCAAGTGACAGAATTAACGAGTTCTGTAGGTGGAAACGGGGCTGGGTGCAGTCTCATTTCTGCCTCCTACGGACACTAATCTAAAACTGACCAGCCTGGCACCGGTTGGGGGCTGTATACTACTGAGGAGGAGCTATATTTTCCCTTTTCCTAGTGTCGGCCTCCGAGGGGCACATACACCCATGGTTTTCGGTGTTCCCCAATGAAGTGATAGAAAAATGTATAATAATATTAATCTAAACCATAATTAAAAACTGTACAAGGCCACAAAATCAGTCTAGAAACCTAATTTTAAAAAAACAGAAATTCCTACAACGTCTAATCTTACCGATTATTTTTGGTTGAGGCTTTAGAGACCCTATGTATTTGGCGATCCAGCGCCAGCAAGCTGAACCAATGAGAGAACTCCTGGTGGCGGTAGTGAATGATGCAAGTATTGAGAGCCACGTTAGTCTGGATATCGATAGAGGTGACCTAATAGACGTAAGGAAAGTGATAGTAATCCAACGTCAAGTCACAAGGTTTCCATTGCACTGGGGTTCTCGGGGCAGGCTGATTGCTTATACCTCACCTGGACACCAGCCTTTAGATGATTTAGGCAGACGATCCTTTGCCGGCTCTGCGACAGTAGCAAACCATCTGAAGATGAAGGCCAGAATTAACTCCCATAATAATTCTGCAATTGTATTATTTTCTGCAGTTACTACATTTCACATACCTTCTATTAGGAGCTCAGAGGTCATTTGTGCCAGTTCGGAGGTGCCTATAAACTTTCGCATAGGAAGCTGATCCTCCTCCCGCGTATAAGAGAACTTCAGAAGTTTCAGAGTCCAGTTTAAGAGCCTGAGGAAACAACAGGTCGCTAAAATATCAACCAGACCTAAAGCTTTTATATCTTCTCTATCAGACTTCTGCAGGAATTACCTTTGCTGACTGTTCATAGACAGGACCACGGTACTGCTCTCAAACCCCACATCCAGCTTACAGGGTAATCGCTCTATAAGCTGCAGCCACTTAGGAGTCGCGATTTCTCCTATCAAAAGAAAGGGAAATAGTAACCAATCTGCACAATCAGTTAAAGAGGACCAACCACCGGGATTTTCATATATAAACTAAAGCCAGTGCTACACCGGTGCTATCATGCTGATTCTATACGTACCTTTAGTTGTGAGATCGGATGTATACTTTCTGAAATACAGACAAGTAAAGTTTGTGAAATTCACGGTTACCTGATTGGTAGGTGCTGCAGAATATCTAATAGGTGGGTCGGGTTTTGATTGTTATTCCCACTCCTGTCTTCCTGCCTGTCCTCCTTCCCCCTGTCCTTCCTCCCTCCTTTCTCCCCCTGTAATAACAGAGACAAGAGGAAGGACAGGCAGACAGGGGCGGGAATAATAATCAAACCCGACCCACCTATAAGATATTCTGCAGCACCTGTCAATCAAGTAATAGTGAATTTCACAAACTTTACTTGCCTGTATTTCAGAAACCAAAAATCTGATCTCACAACTAAAGGTATGTATAGAATCAGAATGATAGCGCCACTATAGCACTGGCTTTAGATAATATAGGAAAATTCTGGTGGTTGGGCTTCTTTAACACCTACCTGATCAAACAGATCAGCAGTCCATAAAGAAAAATAAAATTACATTTATGGCACTCTAAATAAAATAAGTAATTTTATATTATTTTGAGAAGAAATAGTCCATATGCAAAGGTAAAGCGATTATTAATCTCAGATTACTGGGGCTACAACACACGGCAACCCCAATGATCAGCTGTATTTAGCTTGGGCGGCAGTGGAATGTAATCGCCGAACATTTTCCTATTCGGCCTCTTAAGTAGGAACTGATCTGTAGGACCCGGCACATTGAACAGAACTGTGCTGCGCAGAGCTGTTCAAAATGTACATCCATTTACCACCAGAGTTAATAGCTAATGGTTGGAGCTGCCAGGTGTTAGACCCCTACTGATCGGATATTGATGATAAAGACGAATCATTAATAGTATACTGCCGGAGTGCCACTTTAAGGTCCGATAGGTTGACCATCTAATATGGTATCGTGGCCTCCAGAGATAGATTATGTCAGAAGAGATAAAGATTGGGCAATGAGAATTGAAACACCCGACCCTTTTGCTCTGGAAGCAGATAAGATGGCAGCTTTTTACTCTGCTCTCCCAAAAGAGAACATGTTCCAAAGGCAATTACCAGTCTTGCGGCGCTCCTGCTACCAATGGTGGAACATATTGGATGATTTTTGGTCATATGACTGGACCAATATACAAATAAGTAAAGAGATATTTTATTTGTAAATTAAAATATGGTTAATAATACAACGCGTTTCAGCTCGGATGTTTTATCCTTCAGCCTTCTTCAGGTATAATTGAGAGAAAAAAAAAGATGTGAATACTAATCAGTTCCTTATCAATTAAGGACAAAGACAATTAAGGGTACTTTACATGCTACTACATCGCTAGCGATCTCGTTAGCGATGTGACACGCCAGATCGCAGATAAGATTTGCCGAGATCGCACATAGGTCATTTTTGTAGCGCCGGTCAATGTGTGATCTTGGCAAATAGTATGTGCGATCTGGCGTGTTACATCGCCAACGAGATCGCTAGCGATGTAGCCGCGTGTAAAGAACCCTTTACGCTTGAAAACTATATTCTCAGAAAGGACTATTGTTAATGATTCTGGTTATATCTGGTGCTAGAACAACCGTCCAAAATGTAAAAACCCTACAAACATCAATATGATTTGTGTTACAAATGCCGTGAAACTAGAGACAGACACTTTGAGCCCAGTCCATCAAGAGTCTTGTCATTGTTCTCGATGGTCTTGATGAGACTATGCCCTATAGTCAGACACTCCTGATTCCTGAAGAGGTGTACGCCTCATCATGTATCAGGAGCACTGGATGAGCATCATGCACCTCTGTATGCGCCTCGCCACAAATCCTACTCCAGTCCCTGCTAAAGAAAGGTCTGTGGCCACTCGTCATGAATTTGATGCAGTCGCCACGTCCCCGTTCACTTTGTGGGAGCTGGTGGAAAATGACAAGAGAAAGCCAGGTCGCATAATTTTAGTGCGGTCTCGAGGTGCGACAAAATTATGTGACGTTTCAAAGCGTTTTACGCCAGAACGCAAATACTGGTGTAAAGGTTTTGATGAACCAGGCCTTTTGTTTGCACGCTGCAGGGTTTTCTGTTTCAGATAGAAAATCCCCAGTGTATTAAATACTGTGTAAAACATCTGCAGAGTAAGTTCCCCTGCGCTGTTGTCAATTTAAAAAGAGAATTTTGTTTACTTACCGTAAATTCTTTTTCTTATAGTTCCGACATGGGAGACCCAGACCATGGGGTGTATAGCTTCTGCCTCCGGAGGACACACAAAGTACTACACTCAAACGTGTAGCTCCTCCCTCCGGGCTATATACACCCCCTGGATGACAATCTAACCAGTTCAGTGCAAAAGCTGAAGGAGGACATCCACCCATAAGTAGAGATAGAGTAAAACTCGGAAAAACCGAAACTCTGTCTACAACAACAGCCGGTGAAAACACACGGAACAACAACTGCCAACAGGCAACAGGGAGGGTGCTGGGTCTCCCATGTCGGAACTATAAGAAAAAGAATTTACGGTAAGTAAACAAAATTCTCTTTTTCTTCATCGTTCCTTATGGGAGACCCAGACCATGGGACGTCTCAAAGCAGTCCATGGGTGGGAAATAAACCAAACTGAGAAGTAGGCAAAACCTAACTTCACAAATGGGCGACAGCCGCCTGAAGGATGCGTCTGCCCGAGCTCGCATCTGCTGAAGCATGAGCATGCACTTGGTAGTGCTTCGAAAAAGTGTGCAGACTGGACCAAGTGGCAGCCTGACAAACCTGCTGAGCCGTAGCCTGGTGCCTGAAAGCCCAGGAGGCACCGACAGCTCTGGTCGAGTGTGCCTTAATCCCTGGCGGTGGGGGCACCTGAGAACACTGGTAGGCATCGGCGATAGCCGACCTAATCCAACGAGCTAGGGTCGGTTTAGAAGCAGAGAGACCCTTGCGCTGACCCGTGGTTAGCACAAAAAGTGAGGTGCACCGCCTAAAAACGGCGGTGCGTGACACATAGATTCGGAGCGCCCGCACCAAATCCAAGGAATGCAACGCCTTCTCAAAGCGATGCACAGGGGCCGGACAAAGGGAAGGCAATGAAATGTCCTGGTTAAGGTGGAAAGAAGACACCACCTTAGGGAGAAAATCCGGAGTCGGACGAAGAACCACCTTGTCTTGGTGAAACACCAAAAAGGGTGACTCCGAAGAGAGCGCAGCCAAATCAGAAACTCTCCTGAGAGAAGTTATGGCTACTAGAAAAACGACTTTCTGTGAAAGTCTGAACAAAGGAACCTCCCTGAGAGGCTCAAAGGGGGGTTTCTGTAAGGCCGTGAGGACCAGATTAAGGTCCCAGGGATCCAAGGGCCACCGGTAAGGAGGAATGATGTGAGATGCGCCCTGCATGAAGGTGCGCACCTGAGCCAGTCGGGCGATACGCCGCTGGAATAATACCGACAGAGCCGACACCTGTCCCTTGAGGGAATTGAGGGACAGTCCTAGCTGTAGACCGGACTGTAGAAAAGACAGGATGGTCGGCAAGGAGAACGGCCAAGGAGCATGGTCGGAAGAGCGACACCAGGACAGGAAAATCCTCCAAGTCCTGTGGTAAATCTTGGCCGAAGAAGACTTCCGAGCCTGAGTCATAGTGGAGATGACCTCAGAGGGAATGCCTGAAGCCGTCAGGATCCAGGACTCAAGAGCCACACCGTCAATCTGAGAGCCGCAGAATTCTGGCGGAAAAACGGACCTTGAGAGAGAAGGTCTGGGCGGTCCGGGAGATGCCACGGCACCTCTACGGACAGACGGAGCAGGTCTGGGTACCAAGCTCGCCTGGGCCAGTCCGGAGCAATGATTATGACTCGACGGCCCTCCATTCTCATCTTGCGCAGAACTCTGGGCAAGAGAGCTAGAGGGGGAAACACATAGGCCAGACGGAACTGGGACCAATTCTGAACCAGCGCGTCCGCTGCGAAGGCCTGAGGATCGTGGGAGCGAGCCACATAAACCGGAACCTTGTTGTTGTGCCGGGATGCCATTAGATCCACTTCCGGAGTGCCCCACTTGCAGCAGATTGACCTGAACACTGCCGGATGCAGGGCCCACTCGCCGCTGTCCACGGTTTGACGGCTGAGATAATCGGCCTCCCAGTTTTCTACGCCTGGGATGTGGACTGCTGATATGGTGGACTTGGAGTCCTCCGTCCACTGGAGGATTCGTTGAACCTCCAACATCGCCAGGCGGCTGCGAGTCCCGCCCTGGTGATTGATGTAGGCAACCGCTGTCGCGTTGTCCGACTGGACTCGAATGTGCCTGCCCGCCAACAGGTGGTGAAAGGCTAGGAGAGCTAGAAACACAGCTCTGATTTCCAGCACATTGATCGAGAGGGCTGATTCGGACGGAGTCCAAGTGCCCTGTGCTCGGTGATGGAGAAATACTGCTCCCCAACCGGAGAGGCTGGCATCCGTGGTGAGAATCACCCAGGACGGAGTCAGGAAGGAGCGTCCCTGTGACAGAGAGAGGGGCCGAAGCCACCACTGAAGAGAGCTCCTGGTCTGTGGCGACAGAGCCACCAGCCTGAGCAAGGAAGAGGTCCGCTTGTCCCAACAGCGGAGAATGTCCAGCTGCAGGGGACGCAGATGGAACTGGGCAAAGGGAACCGCTTCCATTGACGCCACCATCTGACCCAGCACCTGCATAAGGTGCCTGATGGAATGACGGCGGTGCCTCAGCAGAGCGCGCACCGCCAGATGAAGGGACTGCTGTTTGACTAAGGGCAACTTCACAAGTGCCGGCAGAGTCTCGAATTGCATCCCTAGGTACAGAAGTCCCTGGGTCGGGGTCAGAGTGGACTTGGGCAGGTTGACAAGCCACCCGATCTGAACGAGCGTGGCGAGAGTGAGCGAGACACTCCGCTGGCAGTCTGCACTGGATGAGGCCTTGACTAGAAGGTCGTCCAGGTAGGGGATCACTGCCAACCCCTGGAGGTGCAAGACCGCAACCACTGCTGCCATGACCTTGGTGAAAACACGAGGGGCCGTGGCTAACCCGAAGGGGAGAGCCACGAATTGGAAATGTTCCTCTCCGACTGCAAAGCGTAGCCAACGCTGGTGTGAAACCGCAATAGGCACATGCAGATAGGCATCTCTGATGTCTATGGATGCTAGAAAATCTCCTTGGGTCATTGAGGCAATGACCGATCTCAGAGATTCCATGCGAAAGCGCCGCACCTGAACATGCTTGTTGAGAAGCTTGAGATCCAGGATGGGCCGGAAGGAACCGTCCTTCTTGGGGACTAGAAAGAGGTTTGAGTAGAAACCTCTGAACCGTTCCCGGGCGGGAACTGGAACAATTACACCGTTGGCCTGCAGGGATGCCACGGCCTGAGAGAAGGCGGCGGCTTTGGAGCAGGGGGGGGTGGACAGAAAAAATCTGTTTGGCGGGCTGGAAGAAAATTCTATCCTGTAGCCGTGGGAGATGATATCCCGCACCCACTGATCGGAGACGTGTTGAAACCACACGTCGCCAAAGTGGGAGAGCCTGCCACCGACCAAGGACGTTGCTGGCGCAGCCAGATAGTCAAGAGGGGGCTGCCTTAGTGGCAGCGGCTCCTCCGGGCTTCTGAGGACGCGGCCTCGCGCGCCAGTTGGGTTTACGATCCTTGGCTGCGGTAGTGGACGAGGCTGAGGGCTTAGAGGATGACCAGTTAGAGGAACGAAAGGAACGAAACCTCAATTGGTTCCTGCCCTGGACAGGTTTCCTGGTTTTAGTTTGTGGCAAGGAAGTACTCTTCCCGCCAGTAGCTTCTTTAATTATTTCATCCAGTTGTTCACCAAACAGCCGGGACCCTGAAAAAGGGAACCCCGCAAGGTACTTCTTAGAAGAAGCGTCTGCTTTCCACTCTCGAAGCCACAAGATCCTGCGGATCGCGAGAGAGTTAGCGGAGGCCACCGCGGTGCGGTGAGAAGCCTCCAGAATGGCAGACATGGCGTAGGATGAAAAAGCCGAAGCTTGGGAAGTTAAGGCATCCATCTCAGGTATAGAGTCCCTGGCGAGGGAATGTATCTCCGTCAGAGAGGCAGAGACTGCCTTAAGAGCCCACACTGCCGCAAAAGACGGGGAGAACGAGGCTCCTGCCGCCTCATATACAGACTTGGCCAGAAGGTCAACCTGGCGGTCAGTGGGATCCTTAAGAGAGGTGCCATCGGCCACAGCTACGACTGTCCGGGCTGAGATTCTAGACACCGGAGGGTCTACCTTTGGGGACTGAGCCCACTCCTTAACCACCTCTGGTGGAAAGGGAAAACGGTCATCAGAACTACGCTTCGGAAAGCGTTTGTCAGGATAGGCCCTGGGCTTGGTGACAGTGGCCTGAAAACTGGAGTGGTTAAAAAACGTACTCCTAGCTTTCTTAGGTGAGGCAAACTGGTGTATTTCTACCAGAGAGGCTTGTTCCTCTGACACTGGTGGATTGAGGTTTAGTACGGAGTTAATGGACGCAATCAAGTCACTAACATCCGCATCACCCTCAGACAAGTCAATGGGGTACATAGAGGTAGCGTCTGAGCCCACAGTAAAAGCATCCTCCTCGCCCTGCACCTCGGCTCGTGAACCAGAGCCGTGGGACGAGGAAGGAGAAGGGTCCCTGCGTCTCCGTTTAGGAGGACGGGGTCCTAGAACATGCTCTGAGAGCTCTGTAGAGCTCGGAGCAACAGAGGCGCCCTGAGAAGGGGGCTGATGCATGGTCAGCAAAGTCCGGGACAGCTGTCCCATGGAGTCGGCAAAAGACTGGGAAATAGCTCTGGAAAAGGATGCTACCCAATCCGGGGGATCAGCCACCTGGGCTGGAGCGGCCAGAGGAGCCCCTGAGGAGGCTCCAGGCTGAGACACAACCATATTAGAGCAGGCATCACAATGTGGGTATGTGCTTGGCTCTGGCAGAATGAGCTTACATGCAGTGCATATAGCGTACAGCTTTGCAGCCTTGCTCCTAGTGAGAGACATGCTGCTGAGGTGGAAGCTCTGCAGTAAGAATACACTCCTATAGAATGTCCCCTGAGAGTGTATAATAAAGCCCACAACCAGAGGTTGTGGCTTACCATCACCGCTCTCTGTGTGCCCTCCGGATTCCACAGCTCGGACCCCCAGTGAAGCGTCAGCCTTCCTAGAATGCAGCAGCTGCAGCAGCCAGCGCCGATCAGTGAGAACGCTGAGAAAATTGCGCTGGAAGGAGGAGGGGGGGCGGGGACTAGCCCAAGAGCGGGAAACCGGAGGGCCAAGGAGAGATACAGGGGAGGGAAACATCTCCTCAGAGAGGAGTGTCCTCCCCACTGCTGGACGGCCGGTGGGCGGCGCCACACTGTTCCCCTGTGTGAATGACATGCAGGGGAAGCTGAAACCGAAACTAGGCCCAAACTGAAGCCGGGGCCTAGATTTTAACATGCGGCCGACGAGCAGGCACCCTCGGCGCGGTTCTCAGGAAAAACCCCGAGAACCGGCCGGAATTTACAGTAAAGTCAAAAGACACACTCCCCTCTTAATAAAAGTACCCGGGACCCCTGAGAAACGTCTCAATACTTAGCTTTTGAGACGCAGGGCCAGTCCCTGAGGTGAGGGTTAAACGCTCCGTCCAGCAGGAACCTGACAGGGCTGCGGATGGAGACCGGTCTCCTGCAAGCAGAGAGGACCGTGACAGCTCCCACTTCAAACCAGAGCCTCTCAGAGGATGTTGAAGGAGCGCGGCATGTGAAGGCTCCAGCCTTATAAAGTCAACCTTAACAGCACCGCCGACACAGTGGGGTGAGAAGGGACATGCCGGGAGTCCAGACTGGACCCGCTTTTCTTCCATATCTTTAAAATCAAAATCTTAAAAATGAAAAAAAAAAAAAAAAAAAAAAAAAATCAGAATGCATGTGTGTGTGTGACCTCCTGAACACAAAGCATTGAACTGGTTAGATTGTCATCCAGGGGGTGTATATAGCCCGGAGGGAGGAGCTACACGTTTGAGTGTAGTACTTTGTGTGTCCTCCGGAGGCAGAAGCTATACACCCCATGGTCTGGGTCTCCCATAAGGAACGATGAAGAAAGTGTGGATTTTCACTGCTGCATACAGTGAAATTTCCACAACAAAATTCACCCAATTCTTTATGATATCAGTCCCGTCCGGACGAACCATTAAATGAAAATTGCAATGTATTACTGTATTTTTCAGATTATAAAGACGCATTTTGGGAGGAAAATGAGGGGAGAGTCTTAAAGTCCGAATATAGCTTACCGGGGAAGGGGGGTGGAGAGGAGTCAGTGGAAGCAGGACAATATTGCGCCGCTCTGTGCGGCGACCGGCGCGGCTCTGTGCGGCGGCCGGCGCGGCTCTGTGCGGCGGCCGGCGCGGATCTGTGCGGCTGCCGGCGCGGATCTGTGCGGCTGCCGGCGCGGATCTGTGCGGCTGCCGGCGCGGATCTGTGCGGCTGCCGGCGCGGATCTGTGCGGCTGCCGGAGCGGATCTGTGCGGCAAATGGCGCTACTCGGCGAGGTTCTGAGCGGCCGCTCGGTGCTGCCTGGAAAGGCTTTGTGCGGTGGCCTGCTCTGCTGGGTGCTGGTGCTCAAGATATCAGCGGTAAGTTCATCAAATAATGACGCCCATAGTCAGTGCATGCGCAGATTGAGCTCTCGGCTCAAGCTCCCATCTGCGCAAGCGCGACTGCGGCCGCCATTTCTTTGAAGCTCGCACCGCCGACATCTTCAGAATGGCCAGTGCCCGCAGCGAGCACTAGCACACAGCAGCACCGGCCGACCCAGCACACAGCAGCACCGGCCGCCCCAGCTCAAAGCAGCGCAACAGCACACAGCAGCGCAACAGCACACAGCAGCGCCGGCTACCCTAGCACAGCTCTGCAGTGAGCATCTGGGCCCCCCTCTGCACTGCCCGTAGCATGGATCTGCTCCACCACCGCCGCTGCCTCCTGTAACCCCCGCTCCACCACTGCTGCTGCCCCCCACCGGTAAGACACCACCGGATTATAAAACGGACCCCATATTTTTAAATTTTTTAGCTCCAAATTTGGGGTGCGTCTTATAAAACAAAAAATACGGTAAGTACGTGCCTCACTTAGCTTAAAAACCAAGAGCTTCTAAGAGCATGTTCACATGTTGCAGTCATAATGCAATTTTTTTTTATTCCAAGAAGCAGATTTAATTGTTTCTGAAGCAGTCATTATTTATCCCAACCATTCTTATGTCCACAGAAAATACTGGTGGTGATTGATATGGAGTAAATATGTTCTAGCTGTGTCAACATTTAAGTTTTGATGCCCTTGGTGCCGACCTGAGCTTTCTTGCTCCTGTGTACTGTTGCTCTCGTCACTGTTAGTCTGCACTGCCGAAACCAGTCTCTTCTGCAGCAAGTCACTGTGGAACAGACCCTCGTGCATCTCCGCGTTCAGGCTCCGCACCTTCAGACCGATCGCCTGGAGGCTCCTCTCATTGATACTGCACTCCAGGGTAAGAGCCAGGGAGAGCTCGGCCAGACAGGCGTCATCCTGCAATCACAGGGGGTTATACGGTTATACTTCATCCCTCTTCTCTGCGCGATTCCTAAAGCTTAACATGGACAAAACAGAATTCATCGTCTTTCCTCCTCCTCAGTCAACTCCTCCAACAAGCCTATCCATCAAAGTTGATGGCTGCTCGCTCTCCCCAGGCTCACCAGCTCCTGCCTTGGAGTAACCCTTGACTCTGCTCTATCCTTCAAGCCCGTACATCCAAGCCCTCTTCACCTCATGCCAACTACAACTCAAACATATCTCCCGGATCTGTGCTTTCCTTAACCAAGAATCAGCAAAAACATTAGTGCATGCCCTACTCATCTCCCGGCTTGACTACTGCAACCTCCTGCTCTCTGGCCTCCCTTGCAACACTCCTGCCCACCTACAATCTATACAAAACTCTGTGGCCCGCTTAATCTACCTCTCCCTTCGCTATTCCCCAGCCTCATCACTTTGCCAATCCCTTCACTGGCTTCCCATTGCCCAAAGACGCCAAAGCCATCCACAAACTGTCTCCTCCTTACATCTGTGACCTAGTCTCCCGATACCTACCTGCACATAGCCTCAGATCCTCACAATATCTCCTTCTCTACTCCTCTCTTATCTCCTCTTTTCTCAATCGCATACAAGATTTCTCCCCTGCCATCCTCATACTCTGGAACGCTCTACCCCAGCATATCAGACTCTCTCCTACCATGGAAAGCTTCAAGAGGAACCTGAAGACCCACCTCTTCTGACAAGTCTACAACCTACAATAACCCTCAGTCCAGCACAACACTGCGCAACCAGCCCTGTCCTCACCTATTGTACCATCACCCATTCCCTGTAGACTGTGAGCCCTCGAGGGCAGGGTCTTATTGCATTCTTATGTGCCGATGGACAAAATGTAATTAGCTTTCAGGAACAACACACATTTCCGCATCATGTGAATGAATATTCCACTAGAAGAGGTAGGAAAGGATTGAACAAGCAATAATTAACTTTGATGGCTTCCCAGTGGAAAACTCTAATGATGTCCAAAAGGATTTGTCCATGTTGGAAATCTATTAACAGCACTTAGCAGCTCAGGATGAAGATGGACCATGTTGTAAGTGTAGCTGAGGGTTTCGGAAAGGAGATGGCACTCATTAGCCGTTTCTGCATAATACGCACCTGATTACTGCTCTTAAGTAACTTGCTGCTGAGTTGGTTAAGGCTCAGTGTACAGTCCATTCTGCAAGAAGTGAAGGAAATTAATAAAGCGTTTGTTTGTATTATTTAATCTTTAGGCATAAAAGTGTGAACACATGATATATTTTCAACAGAGAACACCATTATATTAAGAAACAGATACCGACCTCAGACTCTGTTCACACTTGAGATGTGGTTTCTGCAAATCACTGAAGCCACATCTTGCTGGATCCGCCTCATCATCCACCCCACTGGCACTGAATGAATCCCAACTGATTGCGAATAGGATCAATCACACGAGCGATGTAACTAATAAATCTAAAAGCCCCCTACACAGAGCATAGTTGCCCGAATCGGCCAACAACGACAGGGTCTCCTGACTCTCCCCTGACAGATAATGTCAAAAGAGAGAAGGGTCTGGTCTGATGAATTTCAGCAGCTGACCGCTTTGTCCATACTGGAAACAAGCTACCCCCCAGAGGGTCTTCAGCAGCTCTTTTACGCCACGTGCTCACGGTGAGTATGGCTGAGCATACTTGCATATGGAGGAGTTGGAAGTGATAGCGGATACCTGAATTTTCAGGCAGGTAGTTGCCAATTACATGCTCTACCGGCTTAAAGAGGGATTCTTCGGCTTCTGGTGACGTTGTGTCAACAGAGAAGCTTCTTCATTTCCTCTTATCTGCCGAAAGGGCATCTCTACAGATGTCATGCTAATTCAAAGATGGCTCTCCGCTGCCTCACTGCGGGGATCAGGCTGGCAATCAGCATGATGTCTGTAGGGACACCCCTTTCAACAGAGCAGAGTGGAAAAGGAAGAGCTGCTCTGCTGATGTGAGGCCAAAAGATGCAGGAGGGTCATTGTCTGAAAACTGCAGAGACAGTCGCCGGGTAGCACAGGCAACTACCTGCTGGTAAGTTCTTAACTCATAAGGAAAAAATTCTAAATCCCGGACAACCACTTTAAGGCTTTCATGTGTTGAGCTTATATGACTGTTATACAGAATAGCATAATAACTACTGATGCGCAGGCACTACCATGCTCGGGTGCTCGGTACTTGTAACGAGCAGTTGACACTCAGATGAGTGTGACACATGTACCCAAGTATAATGGAAGTCAATGGGGACTCAAGCATTTTTCCAGAAGATGTTATTTTTGTCCTGATGAAGGAGAATCAGTCGCAGAAACGTTTTGACAAATTAAAATAAATAAATCACAATTTCTACTATCTCTGGATCTGTGTTTCTTCTACGGCAGCACGGCTTTTCCAGTTCATCCTCCATTTCTAACCATAGACTGGAAAATTGCATTTTTACATGCTGCACAAAGGGCATCCAAAAGCATTCATACAAAAGTAATAGCTTGCATTAAGGAGTAATTATTAGTTACAAAAGTAAACGGTTACCTCTTTCCATCGCTGTCCAGTACAATGGCTGTCTTTGTGAAGGTCATGTGCCACAGAGACTCGGAGACGGCCACATTGAGAACCATGATATTTACTGAGTCCAAGTGCACAGACAGCAGCTGCAAAACAAACAGATCGGAGGAAAAACGTCACCTCACTTACCACGATAGGGACACACACGTCCCAAACAGGATAAGTTCACAGCAGAGGTGATCACAAGTTCGAAAATGATAGGTGATAACTTACTGATTGGTGGGAGTCCGATTGCTGAGACCGGCAATGATCAGCAGAGCGAGCGGCTTTTACACCCATCTAGGCGCATTTATCAGAGGATTGACCTCCGTTCCATATAGGGGCTGCTGTAAAAAGCAAAGCGCACCACTCTGCAGCCCCATAGGGAATGAATGGAGCGCAGCAGATCTCCACTGCCTCAATAAATAACATGGGTCTGCGATCAATCCATTTTTTTCTTGCACTGCACTCGTCCAAGTTATACGCTAGTGTGAGCGAGTCCTTAGAATGTGTTTTATTCTGGAGGCAGCTGCCCCAATAAATGCACCAGGGGCAGTCCCCAATGCTGACATGTCCGGTGTCTTGACACTTCCCATCTGCTCGCGGTCAATCAGGAGGAGTGGGAAGAGGTTTTGTAGCGCTCACAACAGAGATCTGATATCATTTCAGAGTTAGCCTGCGCCTGTGGTGGACTCAGGGGCGCAACTGGCACTAGATAACATTCAAAAGTCACGCTGAGACTAAAGTACTCCACGCAGGTATAGTTCGGAGAGGTCTAATACCCGTCCGGTCAGCAGTTTTGTACCATCAAAACTGCTGACAGTTTACACTTTAAGCACAAAGGGAAAAAAGACAAAGTAGCCGGGGATGTGACAACTACAGAATTTACAGATGCTACGTACCTGAGATAAGATTTTCAGTATTGATGGATTAAAGGACGTTTTCCCAACATGTTCTGATATGACGTCAGACGAAGTATCAGGCCCCTGCGTTTGTGGTGGTGAAAACCCTTGTAGATCTGTTCGGATGCGCACTTCACCAAAACACAGCGCAAAGTAGTGACTGGAAATAAATGAAAAACATGATTGTTGCATCAGATCAGAAGAACTAAGGCTATGTGCCCAAGTGGAGTTTTTCCTTACTTTTTTTTAATCAATAAAAGCAAGAAAAAGCATCCCAGCAAAGTCTATGAGAATCTTTACTTGCTGTGCACACGCTGCTTCTTTATTCCTTGCAGATTTTGTTGCTGAAAGGAAGAAGCAGCCTGTCAATTGTTTCTACGTTTATTTCCTGCGTTTCTATAATCCCCTGCAATGCTTTATCACTACGGGGGATTAGATCAAAGCACTGACACTTCGCCTCACACACCCTGCATACAGCATGGTGTGTGAGGCTCTCCGTAGCTCAGTAACCCGGGGTCATCATGATGAGAACCCAGGGTTACCATGTCAGCGATCAGGTCCCTGTGATCGCATTACAGGGACCCGATCGCCAGGGAGAGGTAAGCGCTTCCTTTCGCTGCCTCCTGAATGCTGAGATTGCACTGATCACAACATTTAGGGGGTTAAACTTCCGGGAGTGGCGTGGGCACCGCTCCAGTGAGTGAGAGCCAGGTCCCGGCTGTAACATCAGCCAGAGACCCGGCGGCGATCACGGGTGAACAGAACCTGAACTCCCAAGATCACCATGACAAAAAAAAAAACAAGAAAGCACAAAAAGCAGGAAAAAGCGTGCAAAGGCAATTAAAAACGTGTGTTTTTTCAGCTGCTTTTTTACTGCCAAAGAAAGCTTTTTTGTGTGTAAAAAAGAAGCAGCCAAAAAAGCAACATGGGCACATAGCCTTACGGTCATTACCTTGTAAGACAGAACTGGCTCCTGAATTACATAGCTATAAAATGTATTGAGATATTGCATGTTGGGGGATAAATAGTTATTTCACAAACAGTTAAACCACTAATCTAGTCCAGACTAACGTCTAATCCGTAAGAGCCCGTGTGCTAAACCCTCCAACATCAAAGGCGACCCATCAGCCAGACCCTCAGGGCATTGCCGTCACCCTCCTAACCCACAGATTTTGGTACTTACGGCAGCTCATGGTTCAGCAGCTTGCTCGATATCCAGATACTGTCAATTTCCTTAAATAAGCAAAGAAATATTGATTTAGAACATTTACTGATCATTTTTATTTTAAAGCAGCTCGACCTGACTCCTAGAAGACGTGAGAAAACTAATTCTTGCACAGTTTTAGCGGTCTGTCACAGAGATATACAGAGCCGACGACAGGCCTGCAGGTTACTGCTCGTCTCCGCTGTGAAGGAGCAATGTTCAACCAGTTCAAGACCACACATATCCCCCACTTACATTATTTTCAGATCGCGCTCCCTTTCCATTGCGATTATTTTTATATATGGGATATTTCGTCTGTTTTTTGGGGGGTTGAGGAGTGAACTAGACACTGCAATTTAGATTAGTGATGATTTTATTTTGTTTTATTTATTTTTTCTTTTTTTGTTTTGTTTTTTTTTTACCCATGCTGTCCCCCATAAGGTTAGAAAAGACCTGTAGGAGGCAAATCAATATTAATGTATTTTTTTATTGCTGATTTGCTATCTAAGTGGTATGAGGGAATATCCCAAATTATGAGCCATATAGTAAATACTCCGCCAGCACACTTGCGTTGGCGGAATATATGCACCACTCGCAATAGAATTCAACAAATAGAGAAAAAACGAGTGTATATGCAGAAATTTATTTATTCAAAAAAAGACACAAGCAAAACAGCAATAGAACAAGGATTAAAAGTGGTGCAGGCATATTAGCAAGAGTTACCGTATATTTCGGACTATAAGGCCCTGTGCGCACTTACCGGTTTTTGCAGCAGATTTTCTGCGGATTTGCTGTATGTTTCGCTGCAGAAAATGTTCATAACATCTCTGCAGTGATTCACCAGCAAATCCTATGGGAAACAAAAATCCTGTGCGCACTATGTGGATTTTGACAGTTGCATGTTTTGCTGTGGGATTCCCGCAGCAAAAACAATTGCATGTCACTTCTTTTCCACACGTCGCTGCGGCATTTCACTCCATTGACTGCCATGTAATCGTGAAATCCCGCAGGGAATAACGCAGGCAGCAAATGCTGTGCGGTTCATTGCGTTTTCCTGCGTTATTCCCTCCGGTATTTCGCGGTTTACCTGCGGTAATGTATATCGCTGCCTGCGGTTTGGAGGGAAGTGATGTCACTATGACAGGAAGAGGAAACGGAGCAGAGTAAACACACTCCCACACAGACATATAAAATACACATAGAAATCAAACGGACATAAAGAAAAAAAAACGTGTGCTCCGCTGTATTTTTACCGTCCAGCCGAGGTAAGCACACAGCGGCGGCCCGGTATTCTCAGGCTGGGGAGGACGAGGGCCAGGGTTAATGCCCCCATCCCTCCCGCAGCCGAGAAAATCAGCCCGCCGCTGCCCCGGGACTGTCGCATACATTAGGCGGCAGTACCGGAGTGTCCCCGGCTCTTCCTGTTGCCGTGATGCGGTGGCAATCAGGGTAATATAAGGAGTTAATGGCAGCGGATCGCCACCACTAAGTCCAGGCTTGATCATGGCAGCGTCTATGTGACAGCTGACATGATCAACCCGTAAGTAAAGTGAATAAGCACACACACCGAAAAATCCTTTATTTTAAATAAAACACAAAAAAGCCCCTGGTTCACCCCTTTATTAACCACCCCCCCCGAAACACACATCTCCGGCGTAATCCAGGAGGTCCTCCGATGTTTGCATCCAGCTGCGACTGACACTGCTGAATGCAGATCGCAATGAGCCTGCAGAGGTAATTACCGGTCATTTCCCACGGCCGGTAATGTGAACAACACATTACCGCTCGGGAGAAATGCAGCGTGTGCTCACAGGGACTCTGTCTATTTATCTATCCGCTATATATCTCTGAAGGAAATGAATTTTTTTTTTATTTTTTTTAATGTGCTTTATTGCATTGAATGCATTAAAGCACATGTACCAACCCGCATGTGGCAAAACCGCGGCAATACCGCGAACAATACCGCGGTAAAACCGCAAACCGCATGCGGTTTTCGGGTGCGGTTTACCGCGGTATTTTACCGCGGGTGCAGTAATCTTTCAGACCCTGCGGAATTTTAAGAAAGAAGGGAATTTTGTTTACTTACCGTAAATTCCTTTTCTTCTAGCTCCAATTGGGAGACCCAGACAATTGGGTATATAGCTATGCCTCCGGAGGCCACACAAAGTATTACACTAAAAGTGTAAAGCCCCTCCCCTTCAGCCTATACACCCCCCGTACTGCTACGGGCTCATCAGTTTTGGTGCAAAAGCCAGAAGGAGGAAAAAATTATAAACTGGTTTAAAGTAAATTCAATCCGAAGGAATATCGGAGAACTGAAACCATTTAACATGAACAACATGTGTATACAAAAAACAGGGGCGGGTGCTGGGTCTCCCAATTGGAGCTAGAAGAAAAGGAATTTACGGTAAGTAAACAAAATTCCCTTCTTCTTTGTCGCTCCTAATTGGGAGACCCAGACAATTGGGACGTCCAAAAGCAGTCCCTGGGTGGGTAAAAGAATACCTCGTGATAGGGCCGTCAAACAGCCCTTTCCTACAGGTGAGCCACCGCCGCCTGAAGGACTCGCCTACCTAGGCTGGCATCTGCCGAAGCATAGGTATGCATCTGATAGTGTTTCGTGAAAGTGTGCAGGCTCGACCAGGTAGTTGCCTGACACATCTGCTGAGCCGTAGCCTGGTGTCGCAAGGCCCAGGACGCTCCCACGGCCCTGGTAGAATGGGCCTTCAGTCCTGAGGGAACCGGAAGCCCCGAGGAACGGTAAGCTTCGAGAATTGGTTCCTTGATCCACCGAGCCAGGGTTGATTTGGAAGCTTGTGTCCCTTTACGCTGGCCAGCGACAAGGACAAAGAGAGCATCGGAGCGGCGCAGGGGCGCCGTACGAGAAATGTAGAGTCTGAGTGCTCTCACCAGATCTAACAAGTGCAAATCCTTTTCACATTGGTGAACTGGATGAGGACAAAACGAGGGTAAGGAGATGTCCTGATTGAGATGAAAAGTGGGCAAGGCAAATGGCCAGGGAGAAAACGCCTGAGCAGAGCACCACGACAGGAATATTTTCCACGTCCTGTGGTAGATCTTGGCGGACGTTGGTTTCCTAGCCTGTCTCATAGTGGCAATGACCTCTTGAGATAATCCTGAAGACGCTAGGATCCAGGACTCAATGGCCACACAGTCAGGTTGAGGGCCGCAGAATTCAGATGGAAAAACGGCCCTTGAGACAGCAAATCTGGTCGGTCTGGCAGTGCCCACGGTTGGCCGACCGTGAGATGCCACAGATCCGGGTACCACGACCTCCTCGGCCAGTCTGGAGCGACGAGGATGGCGCGGCGGCAGTCGGCCCTTATCTTGCGTAACACTCTGGGCAACAGAGCCAGAGGAAGAAACACATAAGGAAGCTGAAACTGCGACCAATCCTGAACTAAGGCGACTGCCGCCAGAGCTCTGTGATCTTGAGATCGAGCCATGAATGTTGGGACCTTGTTGTTGTGCCGTGACGCCATTAGGTCGACGTCCGGCATCCCCCAGCGGCAACAGATCTCCTGAAACACGTCCGGGTGAAGGGACCATTCCCCTGCGTCCATGCCCTGGCGACTGAGAAAGTCTGCTTCCCAGTTTTCTACGCCCGGGATGTGAACTGCGGATATGGTGGATGCTGTGGCTTCCACCCACAGCAGAATCCTCCGGACTTCCTGGAAGGCTTGCCGACTGCGTGTCCCACCTTGGTGGTTGATGTAAGCCACCGCTGTGGAGTTGTCCGACTGAATTCGGATCTGCTTGCCTTCCAGCCACTGCTGGAATGCTTTTAGGGCAAGATACACTGCCCTGATCTCCAGAACATTGATCTGAAGTGAGGACTCTTGCTGAGTCCACGTACCCTGAGCCCTGTGGTGGAGAAAAACTGCTCCCCACCCTGACAGGCTCGCGTCCCTCGTGACCACCGCACAGGATGGGGGTAGGAAGGATTTCCCTTTCGATAATGAGGTGGGAAGAAGCCACCACCGAAGGGAAGCTTTGGTTGCTTGAGAGAGGGAGACGTTCCTGTCTAGGGACGTCGGCCTCCTGTCCCACTTGCGTAGGATGTCCCATTGAAGAGGACGCAGGTGAAACTGCGCGAAAGGGACTGCTTCCATTGCTGCCACCATCTTCCCCAGGAAGTGCATGAGGTGCGTCAAGGGGTGTGACCGACCTTGAAGGAGAGATTGTACCCCTGTGTGTAGTGAACGCTGTTTGTCCAGCGGAAGCTTCACTATCGCTGGAAGAGTATGAAACTCCATGCCAAGATATGTCAGTGATTGGACCGGTGTCAGATTTGACTTTGGAAAATTGATGATCCACCCGAAACTCTGGAGAATCTCCAGAGTAACGTTGAGGCTGTGTTGGCATGCCTCTTGAGAGGGTGCCTTGACCAGCAGATCGTCTAAGTAAGGTATCACTGAGTGACCCTGAGAGTGGAGGACCGCAACTACTATAGCCATGACCTTGGTGACAACCCTTGGAGCTGTCGCCAGGCCGAACGGCAGTGCCGCGAACTGAAGGTGTTCGTCTCCTATGGCGAAGCGCAAGAAGCGCTGATGCTCTGGAGCAATTGGTACGTGGAGATAAGCATCCTTGATATCGATCGATGCTAGGAAATCTCCTTGGGACATTGAGGCGATGACGGAGCGGAGGGATTCCATCCGGAACCGCCTGGTCCTTACGTGTTTGTTGAGCAGTTTTAGGTCCAAAACAGGACGGAAGGACCCGTCCTTCTTTGGAACCACAAACAGGTTGGAGTAGAAACCGTGACCCTGTTGCTGAAGAGGAACCGGGACCACCACTCCTCCTGCCTTCAGAATGCCCACCGCCTGCAGAAGAGCCTCGGCTCGCTCGGGAGGCGGAGATGTTCTGAAGAATCGAGTCGGAGGACGAGAGCTGAACTCTATCCTGTAACCGTGAGACAAAATGTCTCTCACCCAACGGTCTTTTACTTGTGGCAGCCAGGTGTCGCAAAAGCGGAAGAGCCTGCCACCGACCGAGGATGCGGTGTGAGGAGGCCGTAAGTCATGAGGAAGCCGCCTTGGTAGCGGCACCTCCGGCGGTCTTTTTAGGGCGTGATTTAGACCGCCATGCGTCGGCGTTCCTCTGATCCTTCTGAGGCCTTTTGGACGAGGAGAATTGTGACCTGCCCGCACCCCGAAAGGACCGAAACCTCGACCGTCCCCTCCTCTGTTGGGGTGTTTTTGGTTTGGCTTGGGGTAAGGATGTTTCCTTTCCCTTGGATTGTTTGATGATTTCATCCAATCTCTCACCAAACAAACGGTCGCCAGAAAATGGCAATCCAGTTAAGCACTTTTTGGAAGCCGAATCTGCCTTCCATTCCCGCAGCCACAAGGCCCTGCGTATTACCACCGAATTGGCGGCTGCAACCGCCGTACGGGTCGCAGAGTCCAGGACAGCATTAATAGCGTAGGACGCAAATGCCGACGTTTGAGAGGTTATGGACGCCACCTGCGGCGCAGACGTACGTGAGTGCGTCAATTTGCGCCTGACCAGCTGAGATAGCTTGGAGTGCCCATACGGCTGCGAATGCTGGAGCAAAAGACACAACGATAGCTTCATAGATGGATTTCAACCAGAGCTCCATCTGTCTGTCAGTGGCATCCTTGAGTGAAGCTCCATCTTCCACTGCAACTATGGATCTAGCCGCCAGTCTGGAGATTGGAGGATCCACCTTGGGACACTGAGTCCAGCCCTTGACCACGTCAGGGGGAAAAGGGTAACGTGTATCCTTAAGGCGCTTGGAAAAACGCTTATCTGGATAAGCTCGGTGTTTCTGGACTGCCTCTCTGAAGTCAGAGTGGTCCAGAAACATACTCTTTGTACGCTTGGGAAACCTGAAACGGAATTTCTCCTGCTGAGAAGCTGACTCCTCCACTGGAGGAGCTGAGGGAGAAATATTCAACATTTCATTGATGGACGCAATAAGATCATTCACTATGGCGTCCCCATCAGGAGTATCAAGGTTGAGAGCGGCTTCAGGATCAGAATCCTGATCAGCTACCTCCGCTTCATCATACAGAGAGTCCTCTCGCTGAGACCCTGAACATTGTGATGATGTCGAGGGAATTTCATAGCGAGCTCGCTTAGTCGGTCTGGGGCTGCGGTCCGTGTCAGAGACCTCACCCTGGGATCCATGAGACACCCCGGGAAGACATTGCTGTTCCAACTGAGGGGAACCAGGGGACAATGATAACACAGTGCCCCTGGCTTGAGATGCCGGCCTGGACTGCAAGGCTTCTAATATCTTAGCCATAGTCTCAGAAAGTCTTTCAGTAAAAACTGCAAACTCCGTCCCTGTCACCTGGACAGTGTTAACAGGTGGTTCTCCCTGGGCCACCCCTAGCAGAGGCTCCGGCTGAGAAAGTGCCACAGGGGCCGAGCATTGCACACAATGAGGGTCAGTGGAACCTGCCGGCAGTATAGCCGTACATGCTGCACAGGCAGCATAGTAAGTCTGTGCCATGGCACCCTTGCTATTTGTGGACGACATGCTGTTGTC
The DNA here is from genome assembly GCF_048569485.1 of Anomaloglossus baeobatrachus. NCBI lineage: Eukaryota > Metazoa > Chordata > Amphibia > Anura > Aromobatidae > Anomaloglossus > Anomaloglossus baeobatrachus. The sequence goes on along the minus strand of NC_134354.1, from coordinate 108,630,739 downwards.
TCCTCTGAGCAATACAGGAGGGGATATAGCCACAAATCAACAGTGCACCCTACAGTGTAAAGTATAGACTATAATCATATAAACTATAAATACACTTCTGCACTAGTGGGGCCAGCACCACAGGTGCTGCTTACCGCCTGCGCAAAGCGTTTGTGTGGGCACCAGAATTCCTGCCTGGGTCTCTTTGAGCTTGTCTCTCCTCTCCAGCGTTAGCAGAGCTGAGAGGAATGGCTGCCAGCGTCCTGGGGAGAGGAGGGAGCCGTGGGCGTGACCCAGAAAAGTGCGGGAACTGGTGCCCCACTGTGCAGAGTGAGGGGGGTGGAGTATGCAAAGCATGCTCCAGCCCTCAGTGCTGCCGACCTGTACAGCGTCCCGCCCTTCCCCTGACTGGCAGGGCTGGGGGCGGGAAAAGAATGAGACTAGGCCGCAGAAGCCGGGGACTATAGTTATAAGCGCGGCCGCCGTATAAGCGCGGTCGGCGCGGAAGTCCCCGGCGCACTAACAGTCCCAGCCGCGCCGCAGGCATAACCATGGCAGCGGCGGTCAGCGCGGCAGTCCCCCTATACAAATACACTCAGCGACGCTGAGTGTATAGTAGCACACATGCAGCCAGCGCTGCTGTCCCCGGTGCACTAGCACACCCAGCAATGCTGGAGTGTTGCTGTGCGCAGTCCCCACGGGGACACAGAGTACCTCCAAGTAGCAGGGCCATGTCCCTGAACGATACTCGGCTCCTATCCAGCAGGGTCCTCAGGAGCTGTGGATGGAGCACGGTCTCCTGTGCCTGGAGACCGATGGGATCCCACTTCACCCAGAGCCCTAATTGAGGGATGGGGAAGGAAAGCAGCATGTGGGCTCCAGCCTCCGTACCCGCAATGGATACCTCAACCTTAACAACACCGCCGACAAAAGTGGGGTGAGAAGGGAGCATGCTGGGGGCCCTGTTATGGGCCCTCTTTTCTTCCATCCGACATAGTCAGCAGCTGCTGCTGACTAAGCTGTGGAGCTATGCGTGGATGTCTGACCTCCTTCGCACAAAGCATAAAAACTGATGAGCCCGTAGCAGTACGGGGGGTGTATAGGCTGAAGGGGAGGGGCTTTACACTTTTAGTGTAATACTTTGTGTGGCCTCCGGAGGCATAGCTATACACCCAATTGTCTGGGTCTCCCAATTAGGGGCGACAAAGAAATTCCGTTTTCCAGTGCGCACAGGGCCTTAGACGCAGCGGACCATAAGACGCAGCCTGGTTTTAGAGAAGGAAAATAAGAAAAAAGAGAATTTTGTTTACTTACCGTAAATTCTTTTTCTTATAGTTCCGACATGGGAGACCCAAACCATGGGTGTATAGCTTCTGCCTCCGGAGGACACACAAAGTACTACACTATATACACCCCCTGGATGACAATCTAACCAGTTCAGTGCAAAAGCTGAAGGAGGACATCCACCCATAAGTAGAGATAGAGTAAAACTCGGAAAGACCGGAACTCTGTCTACTAACAACAGCCGGTGAAACACACGGAACAAAAAACTGCCAACAGGCAACAGGGAGGGTGCTGGGTCTCCCATGTCGGAACTATAAGAAAAAGAATTTACGGTAAGTAAACAAAATTCTCTTTTTCTTCATCGTTCCTTATGGGAGACCCAAACCATGGGACGTTCCAAAGCAGTCCATGGGTGGGAAATAAACCAAACGGAGAAGTAGGCAAAACCTAACTTCACAAATGGGCGACAGCCGCCTGAAGAATGCATCTGCCCAAGCTCGCATCTGCCGAAGCATGAGCATGCACTTGGTAGTGCTTCGAAAAAGTGTGCAGACTGGACCACGTGGCAGCCTGACAAACCTGCTGAGCCGTAGCCTGGTGCCTGAAAGCCCAGGAGGCACCGACAGCTCTGGTTGAGTGCGCCTTAATCCCTGGCGGAGGAGGCACCTGAGAACACTGGTAGGCATCGGTGATAGCCGACCTGATCCAACGAGCTAGGGTCGGTTTAGAAGCAGCGAGACCCTTGCGCTGACCAGTGGTTAGCACAAAAAGTGAGGTGCACCGCCTAAAAACGGCGGTGCGTGACACATAGATTCGGAGCGCCCGCACCAAATCTAAGGAATGCAACGCCTTCTCAAAGCGATGCACAGGGGCCGGACAAAGAAGGCAATGAAATGTCCTGGTTAAGGTGGAAAGGAGACACCACCTTAGGGAGAAAGTCCGGAGTCGGACGAAGAACCACCTTGTCTTGGTGAAATACCAAAAAGGGGGATTCCGAAGAGAGCGCAGCCAAATCAGAAACTCTCCTGAGAGAAGTTATGGCTACTAGAAAAACAACTTTCTGTGAAAGTCTAAACAAAGGAACCTCCCTGAGAGGCTCAAAGGGGGGTTTCTGTAAGGCTGTGAGGACCAGATTAAGGTCCCAGGGATCCAAGGGCCGCCGGTAAGGAGGAATGATGTGAGATGCGCCCTGCATGAAGGTGCGCACCTGAGCCAGTCGGGCGATACGCCGCTGGAACAATACCGACAGAGCCGACACCTGTCCCTTGAGGGAATTGAGGGACAGTCCTAGCTGTAGACCGGACTGTAGAAAAGACAGGATGGTCGGCAAGGAGAACGGCCAAGGAGCATGGTCGGAAGAGCGACACCAGGACAGAAAAATCCTCCAAGTCCTGTGGTAAATCTTGGCCGAGGAAGACTTCCGAGCCTGAGTCATAGTGGAGATGACCTCGGAAGGAATGCCTGAAGCAGTCAGGATCCAGGACTCAAGAGCCACGCCGTCAATCTGAGAGCCGCAGAATTCTGGCGGAAGAACGGACCTTGAGAGAGAAGGTCTGGGCGGTCCGGGAGGTGCCACGGCACCCCTACGGACAGACGGAGCAGGTCTGGGTACCAAGCTCGCCTGGGCCAGTCCGGAGCAATGATTATGACTCGACGGCCCTCCATTCCGATCTTGCGCAGAACCCTGGGCAAGAGAGCTAGAGGGGGAAACACATAGGCCAGACGGAACTGAGACCAATCTTGAACCAGTGCATCCGCTGCGAAGGCCTGAGGATCGTGGGAGCGAGCCATGTAAACCGGAACCTTGTTGTTGTGCCGGGATACCATTAGATCCACTTCCGGAGTGCCCCACTTGCGGCAGATTGATCTGAACACTGACGGATGCAGGGCCCACTCGCCGCTGTCCACGGTTTGACGGCTGAGATAATCGGCCTCCCAGTTTTCCACGCCTGGGATGTGGACTGCAGATATGGTGGACTTGAAGTCCTCCGTCCACTGGAGGATTCGTTGAACCTCCAACATCGCCAGACGGCTGTGAGTCCCGCCCTGGTGATTGATGTAGGCAACCGCTGTCGCGTTGTCCGACTGAACTCGAATGTGCCTGCCCGCCAACAGGTGGTGAAAGGCTAGGAGAGCTAGAAACACAGCTCTGATCTCCAGCACATTGATCGAGAGGGCTGATTCGGACGGAGTCCAAGTGCCCTGTGCTCGGTGATGGAGAAATACTGCTCCCCAACCAGAGAGGCTGGCATCCGTGGTGAGGATCACCCAGGACGGAGTCAGGAAGGAGCGTCCCTGAGACAGAGAGAGGGGCCGAAGCCACCACTGAAGGGAGCTCCTGGTCTGTGACGACAGAGCCACCAGCCTGTGCAAGGAAGAGATCCGCTTGTCCCAACAGCAGAGAATGTCCAGCTGCAGGGGACGCAGATGGAACTGGGCAAAGGGAACCGCTTCCATTGATGCCACCATCTGACCTAGCACCTGCATGAGGTGTCTGATGGAATGACGGCGGTGCCTCAGCAGAGAGCGCACCGCCAGACGAAGGGACTGCTGTTTGACTAAGGGCAACTTGACAAGTGCCGGCAGAGTCTCGAATTGCATCCCTAGGTAAAGAAGCACCTGGGTCGGGGTCAGAGTGGACTTGGGCAGGTTGACAAGCCACCCGAACTGAACGAGCGTGGCGAGAGTGAGTGAGACACTCCGCTGGCAGTCTGCACTGGATGAGGCCTTGACTAGAAGGTCGTCCAGGTAAGGAATCACTGCCAACCCCTGGAGGTGCAGAACCGCAACCACTGCTGCCATGACCTTGGTGAATACTCGAGGGGCCGTGGCTAAGCCGAAGGGGAGAGCCACGAATTGGAAATGTTCCTCTCCGATTGCAAAGCGTAGCCAACGCTGGTGTGAAACCGCAATAGGCACATGCAGATAGGCATCTCTGATGTCGATGGATGCCAGAAAATCTCCTTGGGTCATTGAGGCAATGACCGATCTCAGAGATTCCATGCGAAAGTGCCGCACCTGAACATGCTTGTTGAGAAGCTTGAGATCCAGGATGGGCCGGAAGGAACCGTCCTTCTTGGGGACTAGAAAGAGGTTTGAGTAGAAACCGCTGAACCGTTCCCGGGCGGGAACCGGAACAATTACACCGTTGGCCTGCAGGGATGCCACGGCCTGAGAGAAGGCGGCGGCTTTGGAGCGGGGGGGGGGGTGGACAGAAAAAATCTGTTTGGCGGGCTGGAAGAAAATTCTATCCTGTAGCCGTGGGAGATGATATCTCGCACCCACTGATCGGAGACGTGTTGAAACCACACGTCGCCAAAGTGGGAGAGCCTGCCACCGACCAAGGACGTTGCTGGCGCAGCCAGATAGTCAAGAGGAGGCTGCCTTAGTGGCAGCGGCTCCTCCGGTCTTTTGAGGACGCGGCTTCGCGCGCCAGTTGGGTTTACGATCCTTGGCTGCGGTAGTGGACGAGGTCGAGGGCTTAGAGGATGACCAGTTAGAGGAACGAAAGGAACGAAACCTCGATTGGTTCCTGCCCTGGACAGGTTTCCTGGTTTTAGTTTGTGGCAAGGAAGTACTCTTCCCGCCAGTAGCTTCCTTAATTATTTCATCCAGTTGTTCACCAAACAGCCGGGACCCAGCAAAAGGAAGACTCGCAAGGTACTTCTTAGAGGAAGCGTCTGCTTTCCACTCTCGAAGCCACAAGATCCTGCGGATCGCGAGGGAGTTAGCGGAGGCCACCGCCGTGCGGTGAGAAGCCTCCAGGATGGCAGACATGGCGTAGGATGAAAAAGCCGAAGCTTGAGAAGTTAAGGCATCCATCTCAGGCATAGAGTCCCTGGTGAGGGAATGTATCTCTGCCAGAGAGGCAGAGACTGCCTTAAGAGCCCACACTGCCGCAAAAGACGGGGAGAACGAGGCTCCTGCCGCCTCATATACAGACTTGGCCAGAAGGTCAACCTGGCGGTCAGTGGGATCCTTAAGAGAAGTGCCATCAGCCACAGCTACGACTGTGCGGGCTGAGATTCTGGACACTGGAGGGTCTACCTTTGGAGACTGGGCCCATTCCTTAACCACCTCTGGTGGAAAAGGAAAACGGTCATCAGAACTACGCTTCGGAAAACGTTTGTCAGGACAGGCCCTGGGCTTGGTAACAGTGGTCCGAAAACTGGAGTGGTTAAAAAACATACTCCTAGCTCTCTTAGGTGAGGTAAACTGGTGTATCTCTACCAGAGAGGCTTGTTCCTCTGACTCTGGTGGATTGAGGTTCAGTACGGAGTTAATGGATGCAATCAAGTCACTAACATCCGCATCACCCTCAGACACGTCAATGGGGTACATAGAGGTAGCGTCTGAGCCCACAGTAAACGAATCCTCCTCGCCCTGCACCTCGGCTCGTGAATCAGAGCCGTGGGACGAGGAAGGAGAAGGGTCCCTGCGTCTCCGTTTAGGGGGACGGGGTCCTAGGACATGCTCTGAGAGCTCTGCAGAACTCGGAGCAGCAGAGGCACCCTGAGAAGAGGGCTGATGCATGGTCAGCAGTGTCCGGGACAGCTGCCCCATGGAGTCGGCAAAAGACTGGGAAATAGCTTTGGAAAAGGATGCTACCCAAGCCGGGGGTTCAGCCACCGGGGCCGGAGCAGCCGGAGGGACCCCTGAGGAGGCTCCAGGCTGAGACACAACCATGTTAGCACAGGCATCACAATGTGGGTATGTGCTTGGCTCTGGCAGAATGAGCTTCCATGCAGTGCATATAGTGTACATGTTTGCAGCCTTGCTCCGGGTGACAGACATGCTGCTGAGGAGGAAGCTCTGCAGTAAGAATACACTCGTATAGAATGTCCTGAGAGTGTATAATAAAGCCCAAAACCAGAGGTTGTGGCTTACCAGACCGCTCTCTGTGTGCCCTCCGGATTCCACAGCTCGGACCCCCAGTAAAGCGTCAGCCTTCCTAGAAAGCAGCAGATTCAGCAGCCAGCGCCGATCAGTGTGATAAACGCTGAGAAAATGGCGCTGGGAGGAGGAGGGGGGGCGGAGATTAGCCCAAGAGCGGGAAACCGGAGGGCTAAGGAGAGATGCAGGGGAGGGAAACATCTCCTCAGAGAGGAGTGTCCTCCCATCTGCTGGATGGCCGGTGGGCGGCGCCACTCTATTCCCCTGCATGAATGACATGCAGAGGAAGATGAAACCGAAACTAGGCCCAAACAGAAGCCGGGGCCTAGATTTTAACATGCGGCCGACGAGCAGGCACCTTTGGCGCGGTTCTCAGGGGAAACCCCCAGAACCGGCCGGAATTTACAGTAAAGATAAAAAACATACTTTCCCCCTAATAAAAGTACCCGGGACCCCTGAAAAACGTCTCAATACTTAGCTTTTGAGACGCAGGGCCAGTCCCTGAGGGGGGTTAAACGCTCCTTCCAGCAGGAACCAGACAGGGCTGCGGATGGAGACCGGTCTCCTGCAAGCAGAGAGGACCGAGACGGCTCCCACTTCAAACCAGAGCCTCTCAGAGGATGTTGAAGGAGCGCGGCATGTGAAGGCTCCAGCCTTGTAAAGTCAACCTTAACAGCACCGCCGACACAGTGGGGTGAGAAGGGACATGCCGGGAGTCCAGACTGGACCCGCTTTTCTTCCAAATCTTTAAAATCAAAAAATAAAAATGAAAAAAATCAGAGAATGCATGTGTGTGTGACCTCCTGAACACAAAGCATTGAACTGGTTAGATTGTCATCCAGGGGGTGTATATAGCCCGGAGGGAGGAGCTACACGTTTGAGTGTAGTACTTTGTGTGTCCTCCGGAGGCAGAAGCTATACACCCATGGTTTGGGTCTCCCATAAGGAACGATGAAGAAATAAAATTTTAATCAAAAAATGTGGTCATGACACACTGTTATGGGGCGAGGATCTGCTGCTGACACTATTATGGGGGTAATGTCCCCAAATTGTCTACTAGGGTACCCCATCCTGGTAATGATCCTCCTGCCTTATATATATATGTCCCTCATCCTGGTATAGCCCCATCTTGCTATATACTGCCATCCTGGCATATGGCCGCATCCTGTCCTGCTATATACCCCATCCTGGCATATGACCGCATCCTGCTATATACGGTACCCCCATCCTGGTATGTGCTCCCATCCTGCTATATACCCCCATCCTGCTATATACCCCCATCCTGCTATATACGCCATCATCCTTCTCATATACCCCCATCCTGCTATATGTCCTGCATCCTGTGGCACACAAAAAAAAAATAAACGTTTATACTCAACCTTTCCTCGCTCCACGCAGCATCGCTCCTCCTCCGTCTGTGTCAGCAGCAGCAGCGCTGTGTGGAGCCGGACACGATCCCTGCAGAATCGCGATGTCCTCCTGTCTGTGCCGGCGTGGTTGCATGTGGACACGTGCGCACAACAATGACGTCATCGCTATGCGCGCCACTAGTCTCCACACAGCCGCAGCCGGCAGACAGGAGGAGATCGCGGTGCTGCAAGGATCGTGGCCAGTGAGTATACTGATTCACTGCACCCCGCGCTGATGATGATGCGGGGGGGGGGGGGGGGGCGGTGAATACAGCCGCATGATCACTCCAGGCTGTAGTTGCCAGGGGTAATCACGCTGCCAGCTGTTTAGTAAGAGCGCAACCCCCGCCCATCATCCCGCCCACTTGTCAGCGCCGGCTTCAGCGCTGAGAGATGGGCAGGATGATGGGCGTGCATATGCAATGAGCGGGCCCACGTGGTCACGGCAGGCGCTGCTACAGCCTGCTCGTGCCCCCGATGACCCGCTCCACCACAGCACCCTCATTCCCCGCAGCCCTACATTCAGACTATAAGACGCACCCCCACTTTTCCCCCAACATTTGGGGGGGGGAAAAGTGCGTCTTATAGTCCGAAAAATACGGTAGGGTGCGTGCGCACGGTGCGCTTTTTTTGGTGCAGTTTGTGGCCCAAATCCGCATGCCTATCCTTATGCCAGAAAAGTCAATGAGAATTTTGAAGTGCTGTGCGCTCACTGCTTATTTTTTAATTGCAGATTTGATGCAGAAAATAATCTGCAGTGTCAATTGTGCTTTTTTTTTGTTAGCCCTTCCACCCATTGATTTACTTAAAAAAAAAAAAAAAAACATATGGCAAAAACAGGTCACAAAACGCAAGTCTGTCACCAGGGTCACGAAAACAATGTGAGGCCCTGGAACTAGCGAGGGGTAGGTTGGCACCTACTGACTTCACCTGCAACTGTCCCTTCTCTCCCTCCCAGTCCCTATACAATGTACGCAACTGTCGTTGAACAGGAACCTGGGATCCTTGGAAGACCCTATAGTAGCCCTGACTAATGAGGGGCAGGTGGGGTTCACTAGTCCTCTCCGCTGCACTAACAACACACCAGGGAAGGACAAACAGGGGGGAAATTAAACTAAAGGATATAGCCTGAGCACAGGAAATTGACTTGCAGAACTTTCCTCAAAGGCGGCCAGGACACAAATGACTTTGTATTTTCACAAATGACTTTGTATCTTCAGCAGGGAATGCTGGGATACACCACTATTTAAAGCTGAAGGGTGTGACTACTTAGTAAATGCAACTGATCACTCAGCAAGGAACTGTTTTGGAAAAGCTGCAATAGAAAAACTGGCACTTAACCACTTCAGTGCCAAGAGAAATGAAACCCATTTAAATGAAGAGACACAGATAAGAGGCTCCAGACCAAAATTGTCACATGCAGGGAGACTATCATGACAATGTGTTTGTTTAATGCGCTTTTCTGCCAGAAGGTGCAGATTTCATGCAGAAACTTTCTGCAACGTGCACACGTAGCCTTAGGGTATGTTCACACATCAGCTTTTGGCTGTGCAGCACAATCCGGCACTTTTCTGAAAAACCGGATGCGGCAACAGCTGTTGCCGCATCAGGTTTTTCCCCCATAGACTTGCATTAGCGCCGGATTGTGTTGCATGGCCTTGCAGTGCGTCCTCTTTTTGCCGTATGCGGCATATTTAGCCGGTGCGTAGGCTGGATAAAACGTTGCATGCTGCGTTTTTTGCTGCGAAAAAAAACGCATCGTGCCGGATCCGGCACAATGCGGCGCCATTTACAATGCAAGCCTATGGACACTGGATGCAGCGTCCTGCGGCAAAAAAACGCATCTGGCCGCTGAATGCGGTTTTTTGAACTGCGCTTGCTCAGTATCAAACAAAATCCGGCAAAAAATGGACGGGCCGCATGGAAAAACTTCTGCAACGCATCCGTTTTTTTTGCCGCCTCCGTTGCATAGGTTTTTGAGCTGGATTCGGCCAGACAGAAAAAACCTGATGTGTGAACTTAGCCTTAATGGGCAAATTAAGCCTTCATTGCAAGCTATTCCTACATCTTCCTGGCACGCATTGATCACATGAATGCTGGAACGGCAGCAGGAAGCATTGTATCCTGAACCGTCGCCAACCATGCTTACTCAGTACTGAAATACAGTGATAAGAACGAAAGGAACTATAAAAATGGCCTTTTTTTCTGTATGGGGGGATTCATTGCAGCTCCCCACTTCTACAGCTGTGCGATCTCCATGCAGCTGCTGACTCTGAAAGAATGTCTAAAATAATATTGCAACGTTATTTGCAGATTGTACCAACGCTTTAAGACGCGGGGAGGTCGTCAAGTAGTTTACTAAAACTTAAAGGCGCTGCTCAGCTCCACTAACGTCTGCATCAGGTAAACAGTGCCAATAATGTCGCATCCCCACATTCTTGCTGGACATCCCAGCCAGTACATGGGAAACAAACACACAAAAAGTACCGTATTTTTCGGACCATAAGACGCACTTTTTTTCCTCCAAATTTGGGAGGAAAGTGTGGGGTGCGTCTTATGGTCTGAAGCTGTGGGGAGTCAGCGCTATGCAGTCTGATCACAGGAGGCAGGGAGGGTCGCTGCTGCAGGAAGCCGGCACTGGAGAAACCACATGTGCCCGCTGCTTAAAGTAAGTGAATATTCATCAGCTGCTCCCCGCCCACCTCTCTCTGCAGTCAGCGGGGGTGAGGAGCAGCTAATCAATAGTTTAATGTAAACAGCGGTCACACGTGGGAGCTCCAGACGCCGGCTTCCTGCAGCGGCTGGGAGACTGTGTGCCCGCTGTTTAGGAGGCAGGAGCAGGGTGCCGCTGCAGTCATGTCTGGCCCAGGGGGATGTGCAGATCACTGCAGTGTCCGGGCCAGAGCACGGCATACCTTCACAGCACAGCCGCAGTCTCTGTGCTGAGGGCTCAAATTACTTTCACTTTGATCCTTCCTCTGCTCAGTCTCCTGTAGCTGACAAGGACCTACAGTGATGTAATGCAGAGGGGTGGCCTGAGCAGCACAGAACAGCACAGGACAGCACAGTGCCCCGCCTCTTCTTTACATCACTGCAGGTCCTCGAGCACATCAGTAAAAGTAAGGCAATAAATAATATAGTATATAAAGACATTACTGTACACCTGGATGGGGTTGGATCATATATATATATATATATATATATATATATATATATATATATATATATAACACACACACACAGTATATAACTATATATGCGCACACACACACTATAATTATATTATATATATATATATATATATATATATATATATATAATATAATTATAGTGTGTGTGTGCGCATATATAGTTATATACTGTGTGTGTGTGTGTGTTTATATATATATATATATACATACATACATACACACACACACACACACACACTATATAACTCTATATATGCACACACACGCACACAATATAACTATATACATACACACACCAGATTGGAGGATCACACATTTAATGATGGGGAACATACATATTCCACGATGGGGGCCATATATACCTGGATGGTACCCAGAATGGGGGATATGAGGACAGAATTTGGGGATATTATTACCTCAGTAACACTGTCAGCAGTAAAATAACAGTGTGTCATGACCACATTCTTTTACTTTAATTTTATTTTTTTTCTATTTTTTCCTCCTCTAAAACAAGGGTGCGTCTTATAGTCCGGTGCGTCTTATAGTCCGAAAAATACGGTAATCATTTCAACAACAAAGAGCATATATATGATGATCACAGTATTGTGCATCAGTGGATATTATTGCAACATTCAGAGCGAAGGCAATAAATCAGTGTGATAACTCCCTGCCTGAGCTCAATAACATACTATGAGTATGTTATAGGGGGTTTTTTGTGTTTATTGTTAAATGGTTTTGTGCAATGACTGATTTCCTTTAAATTGATCTATATTCTTTCAAAAATCTAGGACACCCCTCCACAATTGGTATCTGACACTCCCAGACTTCTCTCATGCTGCACCAGTTGTCTGGAATGCGCCACACCCGACAATCAAATTAATTCTCAACAGCCACAGTTTTAGATATTCCATAAACTCCAGCTCTTTAGGTCAGCCTAATTTTTTTTTATTACAAGTAACATCTGAAATATAAAAGGTCATCAAATATTCTGACACTTCATAAGATTATTGTTATTACTGAGTAATTAAGAGAAGTAATATAAAACTGCTACCACATGCAAAATGTGAAAACTGTCACACAAGGAAAAAGAATTCACAAAATGGTAAATGTTGTGTAAATATGATATGTATGATTTCACAATTCTCTACATTAAGGGGTTGTTTACTTTAAGGCCATGTGCCCATGGGAGATAGCACCTGCGGACTTTTCTGCAGGTATTTCCGCAGGTTTACTGCAGCAGCTCCCCGGAATCCGCAGCTATCCATTGCTGTTGTATATCTGCGAAGTTGTTGCGGTAAACCTGCGAAAACAGTGCAGATTTCGTGCGGAATTCCGCAGGAATAATGCAGTTACGTGCGGCTGCGGGACATCCGCAGCATTTTCCGCAGCCGCAAATACCGCCGCATTGATACAGCACTCCCCAAATCCCATAGGATAACATGGGGAGTGTCTGTACTTGCGTAAACCTGCGGATTTATCTGGGAAATCTAGAAAATCCGCCGGTTTTCCGTGGCAATATCTGCGATTACTTTCTCTCGTGGGCATATGGCCTTATAATGATTACTTATCCCTAGGCTGTTATCACCTCTGGCAGAGGGTGGATGTAAACAGTGTGCGCAATGGAATAGTGCAGGTGGGTGCACAATTTAGTGGTTGCGGCCTCTCAGGGGGACCTATGACACTGTGGTGGAACACATCGAGGACCTGCAGTGGAACGCATTGATGCGTTCCACCGCAGGTCTTCATGAGTTCCACTGCGTCCCAGGTCCCCGGAGCAGTACGGTGTGTGTGTGTTTCACCGCAGGTGCTCGATGAGTTCCACGTCGCAGGTTCCACAGCCTCCCATTCAGGGTCTGGCAAGTACGATTGCGGGGTCTGTCTTCTCTCTTTTGGGGGTCCCTGCTTTCTATAATGAAGTGTCCTGCAGAAACTTTTTAAGCTGCATGGACACTTATTATTGAACTGCAACTAGGGCTTATTTTCAGGTTTGAGCTTATATTCAAGTCTTATTATTATTGGGGAAACATTGATAGATCACCAATGTAAAAGTAACGGACAAACCCTTTAAAAGGTGTATTCCCCCTCAGTTATAAGTACACAATATACCATAATTGTCTGAGAGACGTAGATCCTACCTCTGAAAGCAGAAATAGTCTCATGAATATGACCCCATCTTGTGCCGAATTTTTTAGGAGACCTGGCTGCCCATTCGTGGCTTTCTCCATTCACCCCTACTGGCGTTCCAGAAAAAAATGCCAAGTAAATCAGCCATTTTCAGACCTCCAACAGATATGCATGTTGTGTGCCGTGCATGCCTGGCCACTTTTTTATGCACAGGGTGGAGGACGGGGGCTTGTATTCGATAAAGGTCAGTCTCCCTTACATCTAGCAAATATTTATGGTGTATATTGGTTATTTGATGAATGTCTGAGATGAGAATACTATTTTAAAAAGCCTTTCCTTAAAAAATGTCTAACAGTATGCCCCACAGTCTATATTGATGCAGTATAATCTTTCTAAGCTGCATTATACAAGACATAGCTGATATTTAGCTGCAGGCTACTACTCCTCAGCATTTCAGAGTGAAGGTCAGTCACCCATTACATTGCTGTATAGAGACGCAATGTACAGGAGGAAAACAAGAACACTGCCGTCACAGGACGCGGAGCACAGGAAAGAAGGAAGCAGCAAGCTAAGCCCACGAGAGACGTTCCTTATCTACAGAGTGCTACTGGAAAATGGATTTAGGAAGTGTCATTCCCGTCCTCCTCCGGATGCACCTCCGGACGCACCACTCACCAGTGTCTGCTGCTGCTGCTTCCCAAACTTCAAACTGATGTTCTGAAACCAGAAGAATCCCAGGCTTCCAATCTTCAGTTCTGCTCCCAGTTTCCTCTGACACCAGCTACTGGCCAGGCGATAAAGCAGCCATCTATGGAGGGATACATATATATACATATTATGTGTCATTCATATTGTAAGAAGTCCTTCCACCTACAATCTCTACAGTAAATATCATCTATCGATCTGTTACAAATGGTAAAAATAAACAAATACACTAATCTGCCTTTTTCTTAAAGGGATTGTCCAGGCTCGGGGTGAAGGATTCACGCTGTGTGACTCCAGACTTATCAATTTTCACAGTGTGCACGCTGTCAGGATTTGCACACATGCGGTCATGTACCGACAAGACTTTTGCAGCCTCACTTAAAGGGAACCTGTCACCTGAATTTTTGCTATTAAACTAAAAGATTCCCCTTCTGCAGCTCCTGGGCTGCGCTCTAGAAAGATTCATCTTGCTACTGGCCCCCCTTTCAGACCTAAATAAACACATTATAAAATCTTATCTTTTGGTATGCTAATGAGGTTTGCTGGCCACGGGGGCGGGCTGTATTTCTTCCATTATTCGCCCTCCTGCCGCTGTTCGCCGTCCCCCTGTGTTGATTTACATTGATGAGGCTGCTGCCCTCATGTTACGCAAGGGTCCTGAAGTCTCGCGCATGCCCAGTGGCTCTATCGCAGGACTAAGAGCTGTTCAAATCGCGAGCGGTGGTGATGTAATTGCGCAGGCGCGAGATTATGGGCGGCGCTGTGAATGTCATCACCAGCGTCATCCAAGTACCCACCCATAATCTCGTGCCCGCGGTAATAGGTAACGTGGATGATATGGCTAGCGCTAGCGCATAATGGGGGAGGCAGAGGGAAAAGCGCGGGAGGGTACTTGGATGACGCTGGTGATGACATTCACAGCGCCGCCCATAATCTCGCGCCTGAGCAATTACATCACCGGCGCTCGCGATTTGAACAGCGCTCAGTCCCGCGATAGAGCCACTGGGCATGCGCGAGACTTCAGGAGCCTTGCGTAACATGAGGGCGGCAGCCTCATCAATGTAAATCAACACAGGGGGACGGCGAACAGCGGCAGGAGGGCGAATAATGGAAGAAATACAGCCCGCCCCCGTGGCCAGAAAACATCATTAGCATACCAAAAGGTAAGATTTTATAAAGTGTTTATTTGGGTCTGAAAGGGGGGCCAGTAGCAAGAGGAACCTTTCTAGAACGCAGCCCAGGAGCTGCAGAAGGGGAATCTTTTAGTTTCATAGCGAAAATTCAGGTGACAGGTTCCCTTTAATACAGGTCTAGTCGGACTGTGGTCAGAAGTATGCAAATCGCATAGCTCCTGACACCACACAATCCTGACAGTGCGCACACTGAACGCTTTGAGGATTGATTGCAGACTTGCACCAAAAGCCTAGACTACCCCTTAAGGTTTTTTTCACAATTTTTTCCTTGGTTTCCCTTAAGGCTACATGCGCACACTCCAGTTTTTTCTGCACACTAACTGCATCCAAAACCGCACCTTGTCAGAGAGCCTGGAAATGTAAAAAAAAAAAACGCTTGTAATATAGGTGCGTGTTTAATGTATTTTTTGTGACAAAATGCACCAAAAATACACCAAAAAGGCATAAAAAACGCACCAAATTGACAGCATGCGTTTTTGATGAGTTTTTTTTGTGACAAATGTTGATAAAAACACTAGAATGAACATGTTGCTTCTTTTTTGTCACAAACTTTTGTCAAAGAAAACGCTGACAAATAAACTGCAATGTGCGCACAGCAAATCTGACTTCTCATAGACTTTGCTGGGAAGTTAAATGTCAGAAAGTTCTGACAAATAAACTGCACCAAAACCGCGACAAAAAACGCAGCGTGCGCATGTAGGCTTAGGCTGCTTTCACACCTCCGGTTTTAGCAGAGCCGGCCAATCCGGCTCTAAAACCTATGCAACGGATGCGGCGACAATACCGCATCCTTTGCATACGTTTTTGACATGCTGCCCGTCCGTTTTTTCCCGCTTGCGGCAGGATATTGAGCATGCGCAGTGGAAAAAACCGAATGCGGCGGCCGGACGCGGTGTTTGCCTGCATTGCAAATCGCGGGGCATCAGCCGGATGCGGAACGATGCGGGTTTTTTTGCCGGACAAAAAAACGTGCCAGGCAACGTTCCATCCGGCCGCCGCATCGGCTAACTCTGCCGCACGCGGCAAAAACCGGACCGAACGCAAGCCCATGCGGCACAATCCGGCACTAATGTAAGTCTATTAAAAAAAAAACGCAACCGGCGGCAAAAAAAAACGGTTGCGGTTTTTCTGCAAGGCGCTGGATTGTGCCGCACAGGAAAAAAAACGGATGTTTTCCAGACTGAAAAGTCTGCAGTCACGCCATGAGATTGCAAACTGATGAATTGTGACACTGTGCAATGCACACACTGTCAAGACTCCTCTGTATTTTCAGCGTGAGGGGACCGTCACATACATACTTGTGGTCAGGTGCATTTTTCTCAAAAGAATATTAAGAAAAATGCAGGAGACTCATCTAAATTATGCAAATTGCATGCATGTAGTCACGTGACTGTCCACTTGCATTGCGAATACAGGGGACTCATGACAGTGTGTGTACTACACACTGTCACAATTCTGCGGTCATATAGAATGACTGTAGACTTTTCATTTCAGCTCGAAAAACCCCTTTAATTACATCTTTTACTTGTAAAGCTGAGTGACATCCATTACAGCTTTTAAAGTAATGAACACTCAATGCATAAGCAGATAGAGGAGCATAAGAGCGATATGCTTTATCCCCATGTCATCAGTGGCCCAACCACCTCCAGAAAAAGTCAATTGGAGCCAACATGTTCACACAAATTTTTTTATCATTACTGCCATGTTTTCCTAGACAGTGATTTTACCAAAACTACACTAAGCAGCCCAGTAAGTGAAACACCACTGGAATCAGGATCTCTGCCCCTACGATATGCTGCTCTCAGATTGGGAAGCAAAAAGCCGGTGACAGATTATCTTTACGTTATATACGGTTCATGCTACTGAAATGAAAAATAGCAACATCAAACAATGATAAACAATACAAGTCCTAATAACACCACCAAATAAAAGTGTCTATCCAGAAACACATAATGAGTGTAGGCTTGGTCCTGCCAATTTCACATTACATAGATAGATCAATAGATAAGTGGCACTGCATATGTGAGCAGCTGATATAAATAAATTATTACAAATTCAATACCAAACTAAAACAGGAGGATAACAAAAAGGATTAAGACAATTCCACACAGCAGCTAATGAATAATAGATCAGGCCGGCAGCATTCATACCCTGCGGTATCAGACTCAGCCCCGACACGCGTTTTGCAATAAGCTTCTTCGGAAGGGTGATCTTATAATCCTTTTTGATATCCACCTATGTTTTGGCTTAGTATTGAATTTGTAGTAATTTATGTATATATGCATTCATCAATTGTTGTCTAATGAACACAAGTTATCCCCGTCAGAATGGTGCATGTATTGGGCAGCTGCTCCATTCATTCCCCATAGCGCTGCACTCTGCTTTTTCTGGCAGCCCCCTGGGGCGGGGGGGTCACACATCCCCCCCAGCTGATCCACCTTATAACTGGGAAAAAAGGCCCTTATTCTGGATAAGACATCTTCGTTCTGCCGATCAGTGCGGATCTCAGCGGTCAGACCCCAACAACACTATAAGTTATTGCAAGAGGGATGACACTTTTCAAAGTATCTTGTCCCAGAAATGCTGCAGGATTTCAGAGGTAGGCTATGTGCGCACGTTGCGTACAGTTCATTGCAGAAATTTCTGCAGCAATCTGAAGAGCACATGTGCGCTTTAAATCGCTGCAGAAATGTCCGTAGTGAAGCCGATTCCATGCGCTCTGCCTGCAGCTCCTGCCATAGACAGAGCAGGAGCTGCCGGCAAAGCGCAGGAAAGAAGTGACATGTCACTTCTTTTTACGCAGCGCTTCGGCCACGTGCGCACGGCCCCTGCACAATCTCCATAGACTGTGCAGGGGACGCAGGACGCATGCAGTTACGCTGCGCTACAAAGCGCAGCATAACTGTATGTATTTACGCAACGTGCGCACATAGCCTAAAGGACGCATGGCTGTAATAATGCAGGCGGTATCCGATTTATTGTAAAGTTCGCGGCTGGTGTAGGGGCAGCAAGCGGGGATAGTGGACCCACAGGGGAACCCAGGCTTACCCTCTAGTAGGAGGGGCTTAACTAAGCGCCCATCGCGGGGAGGACGCCAGGTACCACTCCCAGGGAAGTGACCAGACAGTGGCAGCTGACGAATACAGGAATAGCCAGGTACAGGCGGGGTGACTGAGGCAGGAGGGTATGGAAAGGAATGGTGGGCACGGCAGAGATAGACAAGTATGGGAAGGCAGATACTGGAGACGGACACAAGGATAACCAGGCAGGAGCACAGGCCCTGATAACTAGCTAGTTAGCAGACTGGTGACTAACTAGAGGCATTACGCAGGCACCTTCCCTAATGGGAGGATGCCTTAAACAATAGTGCCTCTCAGCCATAGGCAGAAAGACATTTCCTGACAATAGCATGCCGGCCCTTTAAGAGGAGGGCCAGAGTGCACGCGTCTTAGGTGCACTCCCGGGAACCCTGTGTGGCATGTGTGACGCCCCTGGACTAGTCAGGTCGTCACAGGGTAATGAACGCTCTTTATCCTTAGTGCAGGACTCAAACCCCCATGGGTCTGGGTTCCTAACCTGTAGTACTTCCTCCACCAGCATCCAAAAATCCCAGTCACACTGAAATAGGGCCGCCCACCTAGGGGTCAGGCAGACTGGTAGGAGGGGTTAGAGTAGTTGGCTCCAGGGGAGCAAAGAGAGGAGTGTAGCCCTCGAACAGTGAGGAACTAGGGGAGTGTATGGCTCACAGTAACTAAAGGTTGGGTTGCAGACGGTGGTCTGGGCCCGGAGGAGTCGGAGACCCGATCGCGGGATATTGGGACTGGGTGTCTGGACCTAGTCTTGTAGAATGGTCAGCAGCTTGAGTACAATAGCCGGTCTGGGACCGAAAGCACGGCGGGGTCCTGGACCCTAGGTCGGGGAGTAGCTTCAATCAACCCGGCAATTAAACTACAGAGGATAGTGACTTTATGGACTGTCCCCACGAAGCTCAGAGATCAGGGGCACTAGCGCAACAAGGGGGATGGGGCTTTCCAATTCAAGCACCCAACAGAAATCACACGCGTGAGCCCTTGAGAGCACAGCTCTTCTTCTATCCATAGTAGAGAGCGGGGCCCGGTCAGCTTTATACTTACGGGCCACTTGGACACTTTTAAAATTGTGCACGAAGGCAGGCTCCGGACCATCAGGCAGTACGGCAGGGGACGGATACCCGGACGAGCTTCCCCAAGAGGACATCGGCACCCAGAGACTTGGTTTACCTTGTTGTCAGAGTCTGTTTTCATCACCGATGCTGTCTGAGTGAGTACCTGGTCATCACCTGCTTCTAGCAAGTCTGCGCTTCCCTGCACCCCACAATCCAGAGTCCCAAGGCCTCCACCAACCCGTGGAGGGAAAACGTCATCTAGCTGCCCCCATTCCATCAACCCCGGTACTCCAAATGGCAGTGGCGCTACTCTCCGTTACTGCACACCACGGGTGGCATCACAAACTATATCTCCCCTGTAAATACCCCCCCCCTTTTTTTACATTTAAGAGTGGCCACTAGCCCCCGGGTCCGGAGACCCTCGAGCCACGAGTAATCACCCCCGTATCCGAGTGGTTCGACCGCTGCTGGGACGGCACACATGTACAGGGCCCAGGAGGGGAAGGAGGCAGCAGCACACGTGGATGGCCGGGGGGCGTGCAGGGGAAGACGCAACCCGGATGGGGCGGTGAGTAAGTCGGCGTTTCTGCAGAAATGCCACAGCTAGTTATGCTTCCAGTAGTTGGGAAAGCATGGATCTGATGACAGATTCCCATTAAGGCTTTGTTCACACAGTTTTGGTTTTTTTTAGAATACACTTTGATGTTGATTTTGAAGCCGATCTATTTAAAAATGCACATAAAAAACCCAGTGTGAACATAAAGCAATGGTAAGTAATAGAGAAAAGTCATATACACCGTACAGTGACCTATGGTGTGTGCACCACAAGTGATCCATAGCAAAGTCCTGTGTCAACACGAGGCACACAGCGCAGCACTGTGTGCAGTACAGGGTGGACCCACGGTACATAGAATTACACCCTGAGATATCCACGGCCCAAAATACCCGTCATCTCACTACAATGCAAGATACCTGCGAAAGAACATGTGATAGAGGAAAACTGGGTGTGAGCCCGTCATAAACTGAAGTCCACTTCTATCTCCAGGTGACATGTGATGAGCGAGCACTACCTCCCTCGGGTGCTCAGATGGGCACAGCTCAAGTACGAGTATCATGGAAATCCTCCAGAAAAATACTCAAGTTCCCCATTGACTTCCACTATACTCAGGTACTCGAGTCACCCCATCCGAGCATCCAACTGCTCGTTACCAATACTGAGCACCGGAGCATGGTAGGGCTCGCCCATCACAAGTGATATATACAGAGGCTGGGAGACAGAGAGATATCACAGGTGAAATAAGTACTGAACACGTCACCAATTTTCAAAATAAAAATGTTTCTAAAGGAGCTATTAACATGAATTTCCCACCAGATGTTGGTAACAACTCATCTAATTCACACAGGCCAAGAAATCAAACCATAGATGTCCATGAAGTAAGTTATGTGTAATAATGAGATATGACAAAGGGAAAAAGTATTAAAACACATGAAGAAAGAGAGGTGCAAAGATCCATGGAAAGTCATGACACCAGCTGAAATCTATCAGTAATTAGAAAGCAATCCTACCACTTAGTGAAAATTATTATCAGCTGGTTCAACTGATGGACTATAAAAAGGTGCCACACAAGAAACATCTCATGATGGGTAAAAACAGTGAGCTGTCTCAATACCTTATTGTTGCAAAACATACTGATGGCATTGGTTACAGAGGAATTTGTAAACTACTGATTGTTTCAGTGAGCACTGTAGAGGCCATAATCCAGAAGTGGAAGGAACATCATTTCATCATAAAGCGGCCACAACAAAATGCTCCACGTAAGATTTCTGATAAAGGAGTGAAAACAGTTATGAAAAAAGTTGTCCAAGAGCCAAGGACCGCCTGTGCAGAGCTACAGAAAGACCTGGAGTCAGCAGGTAGAATTGTTTCAAAGAACGTATGCACGCTCACCACACAACACTGCATTCCTGAACAAAAACATGTCCTAACGTGTTTAACATCTGCAAGCCTGTGAAATACTGGGAGAATATAGTCTGGGCAGATGAGACCAAAATTGAACCCTATGTTTGGAGGCCAAAATTCACTGCATATCACCCCTCCAAAACACCCTACCAAGAGTGAAGTTTGGAGGTGGGAACATCATGGTGAGGGGCTGTTTTTCAGTATAAGGCACTGGCAAACTTCATGTGAATGAAGGATGAACGGTCAAATGTACTGACACATTCTTGATGCAAATCTGCTGCCATCTACAAGGATGATGAAGACGAATCGAAGGTGGACATTTCACCAAGACCATGATCCCAAACACACAGCCAAGGAAGCTCTCAACTGGTTTCAGAGAAAGAAAGAAAAAAAGCTGCTATAATGGCTGAGCCAATCACTGACCTGAATCCAGTATAAAATACAGTATATGGAAGGAAGTAAAGCGCAGATATCCTAGAAGCAGCCCATGGGCCCTTTAGGATTTGACGAGTGCTTGTGTGGAAGAATGGGCCAAAATAACACCTGAGCAATATAGGCGACTAGTTTCTCCATACAGGACGTGTCTTGAAGCGGTCAACACCAACAAAGACTTTTGTATGAAGTATTAAAAAATGTCAGTAAGCGTGTTCAATACTTTCTCCCTGTGTCATTTCTCATTATTACACATTACTAAAATTATTAACATCTGTGGTTTGATATATTTGCCTGTGTGGATTGGATGGATTGTTACCGACATCTGGTGAGACATTCATGTCAATAGCACCTTCAGACATACATTTACTTAGAAAATTGGTGACGTGTTGAATACTTATTTCACCTGCTGCATAAACAGAAGGACGAGGTAGGGATAGGTGATACATATCTGTATACTGGATTACAGGTAATATCTAGCGGGGGGTACATATTACATTTGGGGGAGGTGTTATCTATTCCAGAGGGTTAGATGTTACATACAGGGGGGGGTTATCTACGGGGATACATGTTACATACAGGGGGGTGGTATGTAGGGGGATACATGTTACATACAGGGGGGTGGTATGTAGGGGGGATACATGTTACATACAGGGGGGTGGTATGTAGGGGGATACATGTTACATACAGGGGGGGTGGTATGTAGGGGGATACATGTTACATACGGGGGGGTTATCTAGGGGGATACATGTTACATACGGGGGGGTTATCTAGGGGGAAACATGTTACATACGGGGGGTTATCTAGGGGGATAGATGTTACATACAGGGGGGTTATCTAGGGGGATACATGTTGCATACGGGGGGGTTATCTAGGGGGATACATGTTACATACGGGGGGGTTATCTAGGGGGATACATGTTACATATGGGGGGGTTATCTAGGGGGATACATGTTACATACAGGGGGGTTATCTAGGGAGATACATGTTACATACAGGGGGGTTATCTAGGGAGATACATGTTACATACGGGGAGGGTTATCTAGGAGGATACATGTTACATACGGGGGGGGTTATCGAGGGGGATACATGTTACATACGGGGGGGTGGTTATCTAGGGGGATACATGTTACATACGGGGGGGGTGGTTATCTAGGGGGATACATGTTACATACGGGGGGGTTATCTAGGGGGATACATGTTACATACGGGGGGGTTATCTAGGGGGATACATGTTACATACGGGGGGTTATCTAGGGGGATACATGTTACATACGGGGGGGTTATCTAGGGGGATACATGTTACATACGGGGTATTATCTAGGGGGATACATGTTACATACAGGGGGTTATCTAGGGGGATACATGTTACATACGGGGGGTTATCTAGGGGGAAACATGTTACATACGGGGGGTTATCTAGGGGGAAACATGTTACATACGGGGGGTTATCTAGGGGGATAGATGTTACATACGGGGGGGTTATCTAGGGGGATAGATGTTACATATGGGGGGGTTACATACGGGGGGGTTATCTAGGGGGATAGATGTTACATACGGGGGGGTTATCTAGGGGGATAGATGTTACATACGGGGGGGGTTATCTAGGGGGATACATGTTACATATGGGGGGGGTTATCTAGGGGGATACATTCAGACGTGGGGGTTGTCTAGGGAGATATACTGTATGTTACCTACAGGGGGAGGTGTTATGTAGGGGGATACACGTTACACACGGGGGGTGTTATGTAGGGGAATACATGTTACATACAGGGTGGGGGGTGTTATGTAGGAGCATATATGTTACATACAGGAGATGTTATCTAGGGGGATATATGTTACATACGGGGGGGTGGTTATCTAGGGGGATACATGTTACATACGGGGGGGGTGGTTATCTAGGGGGATACATGTTACATACGGGGGGGTTATCTAGGGGGACACATGTTACATATGGGGGGTTATCTAGGGGGATACATGTTACATACGGGGGGGTTATCTAGGGGGATACATGTTACATACGGGGGGGTTATCTAGGGGGATACATGTTACATACGGGGTATTATCTAGGGGGATACATGTTACATACAGGGGGTTATCTAGGGGGATACATGTTACATACGGGGGGTTATCTAGGGGGAAACATGTTACATACGGGGGGTTATCTAGGGGGAAACATGTTACATACGGGGGGTTATCTAGGGGGATAGATGTTACATACGGGGGGGTTATCTAGGGGGATAGATGTTACATATGGGGGGGTTACATACGGGGGGGGTATCTAGGGGGATAGATGTTACATACGGGGGGGTTATCTAGGGGGATAGATGTTACATACGGGGGGGTTATCTAGGGGGATAGATGTTACATTCGGGGGGTTATCTAGGGGGATAGATGTTACATACGGGGGGGGTTATCTAGGGAGATACATGTTACATATGGGGGGGGGTTATCTAGGGGGATACATTCAGACGTGGGGGTTGTCTAGGGAGATATACTGTATGTTACATACAGGGGGAGGTGTTATGTAGGGGAATACATGTTACATACAGGGTGGGGGGTGTTATGTAGGAGCATATATGTTACATACAGGAGATGTTATCTAGGGGGATATATGTTACATACAGGGGGGAGATGTTGTGTATGGGATATCAGCTGCACGTATGAGGCATCTTCCGGTCATGGAGGCTGGGTGTTCGGAGCACCACAGATGTTCCCGGTCGGGGGTTCAGGGTGACAGCTCAGCGCCACGTCTGACAGCTCCTCCCGGCAGCCCCAGGCCCCGCTCCCCCCGGTACCCACCGTCCGAGCAGCAGGGCGCACACGGCCAGCAGCAGCAGCGCCAGCAGCACCGCGGAGATGATGGCCATGGTGCCTCCCGGGAACCCGGGCCACCGACACCGGCCAACCGGCGCCTGACACTGCCACACCGATCCGGGGGAGCATGGAGGTCCCTCCTCCTCCGGAGCCACTATCCTGGGAACAGGAAGTGAGAGGAGGCAGAGCGCGGCATCATGTGAGGAGGAGGCGGGGAGCGGAGCTGTGCCCGGCTGACAGCAGCCTGCCATGTACAGCAGCCTGGCACCCGCCGTGTACAGCAGCCTCAGCCTTTAGTGCAGCCTGCCATGTACAGCAGCCTGGCATCTGTACGGCAGCCTGGCACCCGCCATATACAGCAGCCTGCCATGTACAACAGCCTGGCACCTGAACAGCAGCCTCAGCCTGTACAGCAGCCTGGCACCTGAACTGCAGCCTCAGCCTTTAGTGCAGCCTGCCATGTACAGCAGCCTGGCATCTGTACTGCAGCCTGGCACCCGCCATATACAGCAGCCTGGCAACACCGTATACAGCAGCCTGCCATGTACAACAGCCTGGCACCTGAACAGCAGCCTCAGCCTGTACTGCAGCCTGGCATCTGTACTGCAGCCTGGTACCCGCCATATACAGCAGTCTAGAACCTGTACTGCAGCCTGGCACCGGCCATATACAGCAGCCTGGCATCTGTACTGCAGCCTGCCATATACAGCAACCTGGCACCTGTACTTCAGCCTGGCACCCGCGATATACAGCAGCCTGGCACCTGTACTGCAACCTGGCACCCGCCATATACAGCAGCCTGGCACCTGTACTGCAGCCTGGCACCTGTACTGCAGCCTGGCACCCGCCATATATAGCAGCCTGGCACCTGTACTGCAGCCTGGCACCTGTACTGCAGCCTGGCACCGGCCATATATAGCAGCCTGGCACCTGTACTGCAGCCTGGAACCGGCCATACACAGCAGCCTGGTACTTGTACTGCAGCCTGGCACCGGCCATTTATAGCAGCCTGGCACCTGTACTGCAGCCTGGCACCTGCCATATACAGCAGCCTGGCATCTGTACTGCAGCCTGGCACCTGTACTGCAGCCTGGCACCAGCCATATACAGCAGCCTGGCACCTGTACTGCAGCCTGACACCTGTACTGCAGCCTGGAACCGGCCATACACAGCAGCCTGGTACTTGTACTGCAGCCTGGCACCGGCCATATATAGCAGCCTGGCACCTGTACTGCAGCCTGGAACCGGCCATACACAGCAGCCTGGTACTTGTACTGCAGCCTGGCACCGGCCATATATAGCAGCCTGGCACCTGTACTGCAGCCTGGCACCTGCCATATACAGCAGCCTGGCATCTGTACTGCAGCCTGGCACCAGCCATATACAGCAGCCTGGCACCTGTACTGCAGCCTGGCACCTGTACTGCAACCTGGCACCCGCCATATACAGCAGCCTGGCATCTGTACTGCAGCCTGGCACCTGTACTGCAGCCTGGCACCAGCCATACACAGCAGCCTGGTACTTGTACTGCAGCCTGGCACCGGCCATATATAGCAGCCTGGCACCTGTACTGCAGCCTGGAACCGGCCATACACAGCAGCCTGGTACTTGTACTGCAGCCTGGCACCGGCCATATATAGCAGCCTGGCACCTGTACTGCAGCCTGGCACCTGCCATATACAGCAGCCTGGCATCTGTACTGCAGCCTGGCACCTGTACTGCAGCCTGGCACCAGCCATATACAGCAGCCTGGCACCTGTACTGCAGCCTGGCACCCGCCATATATAGCAGCCTGGCACCTGTACTGCAGCCTGGCACCAGCCATATACAGCAGCCTGGCACCTGTACTGCAGCCTGGCACCTGTACTGCAGCCTGGCACCCGCCATATATAGCAGCCTGGCACCTGTACTGCAGCCTGACACCTGTACTGCAGCCTGGAACCGGCCATACACAGCAGCCTGGTACTTGTACTGCAGCCTGGCACCGGCCATATATAGCAGCCTGGCACCTGTACTGCAGCCTGGAACCGGCCATACACAGCAGCCTGGTACTTGTACTGCAGCCTGGCACCGGCCATATATAGCAGCCTGGCACCTGTACTGCAGCCTGGCACCTGCCATATACAGCAGCCTGGCACCTGTACTGCAGCCTGGTACTTGTACTGCAGCCTGGCACCGGCCATATATAGCAGCCTGGTACTTGTACTGCAGCCTGGCACCGGCCATATATAGCAGCCTGGCACCTGTACTGCAGCCTGGCACCTGCCATATACAGCAGCCTGGCACCTGTACTGTAGCCTGTCACCAGCCTTATATAGCAGCCTGGCACCAGCCATATATAGCAGCCTGGGACCTGTACTGTAGCCTGGCATCCGCCATATAATGTAGCATGGCACCCACCGTGTAATGTAGCCTGGCACCAGTTATATACAACAGCCTGGTACCCGCCATGTACTGAAGCCTGGCACCTGCTGATCGCCATAGTCTTCTCTGTAGAACTAGAAACTAGAAGTGATCTTGTATGTGATGATCACTCTCCAGTAATCGGTGCGTGCAGTGAGCTCTTCTGTCGAGGATCTGGTGGTCATTTCCATCAGGTCACTTATTGCCTAGTACTAGTGAGATCCGACACACAACAATTACTGATCGCCCCAAGTAAGGCCTTGTTCACCTTTTTGTTGCGGTTAATAGCAGCAGCAAAATAACAGATTTCTACCAGGTGTTTTTCCCGCTGCGTCTTTTCAGCTGCAGTGTGTTTTTGGTGTTTTTTTTTTTTACTCATTTAATTGAATGTATCAAAAATGTGTGTAATGTTTGTGTGACGCCCTGGCCTATCAGGTCGTCACAAGGGTGCCATGCAATCTGCCCTTCTGCATGGTACCCGCTCCTTGGTTACGGGTCTTGTCACTTGGTGTTGCTACCAACAGGTTTACACAAATCCTGAGGAACACTCTGCACCACCCCCACCAAACACCCATTGGGCAGCCTGAGAGGAATAGGGCCACCCAGATGGGGGGCAGAAGTGTCAGTGCAGTAGAGTTGGAGAGTGGAGGTGGAAGGAGAGACAGCGGTGACTGTGCAGGTCACGCTGTGGAGCTGGGCTCCTGTACCTGTCCCAGGTGCCAGACGTTGGCCTGGCGAGAAGGAGCTGGAACCCCGGTCGCAGGGGGTAGTGGCAGGGAGCACGGTGCTGCTACAGAGAGCAGGCCGGCTGCCTTGTGCTACAACCAGGCAGGGACCAGGGCACGACGGGGTACGCAGACCCTAGGCTGGGAAGTAGCTTCACGCAGCCCAGCAATTCACCCGATGGGAACGGAATCTTCAGGAACCGTTCCCCACCCGCTCCAGAATTGGGGTACTAGCTCAACAAGGGGGATAGGACTTCCCACAACCGTCCAGAAAATCCCAAGCGTGAACCCTGAGAGCAAGCTCACCTTGTTAGGCCAGAATCACACTTGCTAGTGCCTCGCGTGTTTCTCGCACGAGTCTCTCATGGTAGAACCCGGCTTGGCCGCACACTCCCCTGACAGG
Organism: Anomaloglossus baeobatrachus; assembly: GCF_048569485.1. NCBI lineage: Eukaryota > Metazoa > Chordata > Amphibia > Anura > Aromobatidae > Anomaloglossus > Anomaloglossus baeobatrachus. Next base: position 108,603,077 of record NC_134354.1, on the reverse strand, counting down.
AGCGGGTCGGTTGCATGTATCTCTATGCAGCTCAGACGCTCCTGTATGCATAGTGTGCGGCCATGCCGGGTTCTACCATGAGAGACTCGCGCGAGAAACACGCGAGGCACTAGCAAGTGTGATTCTGGCCTTAGCCACGCAGGTGAGCGGGACCCAAAACGCTTCAAGTGTAAGGAATCCGCACGTAGCACACAGAGTGCCAAGGGACAAGGCTTCAGGCCAACAGGCAACACCAAGAGGACATGGACCCAGCGTGCCCGTTCAAGGACCACAGAGTGCTCAAGAGTTTGGTTTACCTGGTGTCAGCGTCAGTGACTTTGGACTGTGTGAGTACACGTTACCCCCTTGCACCCGACGGGTTCCCCACGCCATTCATCACCACTCCCCTGCCCACGGAGGGGTTAACAACTTAAGCTGCCACGCACCAGCATCCCCGGGCTTCCCAAAACCGGCAGCAGTGGTCCATCACGTTACCACACACCGTGGGTGGTGTCACGAACATTATCCCAAAGCCACAAACAGTTCCCCCATTTTATTTCCGAGGGTGCCGCGCGATGCCGCCTCGGATCTGGAGACCCCTCGAGCCACTGCGGATCCGGGTCCGAGCAGCCTGTCGGCTGTCGCGGGGGCGGCACATTTGCAGCGTTTTTCTTGCTAACATTCTGCGCTTTTCATTCAGAAAAAAAAACCACTGCAAAAAAGCAGCATGTGGCCATACTTTAATTAATAATAATAATAATAATAATTAATAATAATTACTTCTGCGCATATTCCATTTAAGCATGTCAGCGATCAGCTGAGTATTTGGGCCCCGAATGTCGTCAGCAGGACATCACCGCGTGTAAAGGGCCGCACTGTTGACAGTGTGCAGACTGTATGGGGACTGAATGCTCGTAGTAATCAGGACCTGTTATATAATCAGTAAACGCTCGTAATCGTCAGAGATTTACTAATGAAGGCGCCTCATGATCAGCCAACTATCACTACGATGGCATCATTTTTTGCATTAAAAGGGATGTTTTAACTTCCTTTCTTCAGGAGCGCACTACTCCTCTGCCTTTCGGATTACGGCTCGAGGGGAAACAGTCCTCCTGATGATTGCCGGTTCAGGACAACAGCACAGCTGAGCCACCTACCGATCAGCCCGCTCCCCAATACTGCCTACAAAGGCAGCTCTACCTCTGCAGCATTGGAGGAGCGCAGAGATCTTGTAATCCTGACATATTCAGGGCAGCGCTTACAAGCTGTATAGCAAATTGTAGGCAAGCGCGCCCCCCATGCCTAGTAAACCGGCCTATAACTTTGTTAACGAGCACTTGACTAGTACTTTGCAATTTTAAGCTTTTAACAAGATGAGCCATCACCTTTAAGGTTTTTATATATATACAATGGGGAAAATAAGTATTAGATAAGAATGGAGGGGTCTGTAATTACTATTGTAGGTACTTCTTCACCTGTCACAGACAGAAGTAAAGAAAATCCGGAAAATTACATTGTATGATTTTTAAATAATTAGTTTGCATTTTATTGCATGAAATACGTATTTGATCACCTTCCACCAAGCAAGAATTCTGGCTCTTACAAACCTGGTATTGTTTCTCCAAGAATCTCCTACTCTGCACTCATTACCTGTATTAATTGCACATGTTTGAACCCGTTACCTGTATAAAAGACACCCGTCCATACACTGAATCAATCACACTTCAACCTCTACACCATGACCAATACCAAAGATCTGTCTAAGGGCGGCTTTGCACACTACGACATCGCAGGTGCGATGTTGGTGGGGTCAAATCGAAAGTGACGCACATCCGGCGTCACTTGCGATGTCGTAGTGTGTAAATCCTAGATGATACGATGAATGAGCGCAAAAGCGTCGTTATCGTATCATCGCTGCAGCCTCCGACATTTCCATAATGCCGGTGCAGCGACAGGTGCGATGTTGTTCCTCGCTCCTGCGGCAGCACACATCGCTGTGTATGAAGCCGCAGGAGCGAGGAACTTCACCTTACCTGCCGCCGCCGGCTGCAATGAGAAGGACGGAGGTGGGCGGGATGTTTACATCCTGCTCATCTCCGCCCCTCCACTTCAATTGGCCGCCTGCCGTGTGACGTCGCTGTGACGCCGCACGACCCGCCCCCTTAGGAAGGAGGCGGGTCGCCGGCCAGAGGGACGTCGCACGGGAGGTATGTGCGTGTGAAACTGCCGTAGCGATAATAATCGCTACGGCAGCTTTCACTAGATATTGCACGTGCGACGGGGGCGGGACTATCGCTTCAGCATCGGTAACACATTGTTACCGATGTCGCAACGTGCAAAGCCCACCTAAGGCCGCTTTCACACGTCCGTGCATTTAATGCACGTGTGTGACAGTCCGTGGGGCAGGTCAGTATGTTTCTCCGTGTGTACAGGGCCGGATTATAGGCGGGGCAGGCAGGGCTTCAGCCCCGGGGCCCCCACCAAAAGAGCTTCCAAGGGGGCCCCCACCACCAGGGCCATACTTGCCACCCGTCAGCAATTTGTTTTCTTTTCTTCACACCCGCTCCCTCTCTGTAAAGAAAGTCTAAATCAGCTGTGTTTTGAGGAGGGGGGGAGCACCTACATTTATTTCTATCTGCGTCTCTAAGACGCAAAAACAAACTGCGGGCGCAGGACGCTGATTGACCTCGGAAGTACCATCGCCTGTACTTCCGGGGTCAGAGGTGTGCCTGCTCCCTGCTCTGCTGCGGCGTCCAATGGTGCGGACGTCACAGCAGGACGCCGCGGAGGAGAAGACCCACGCGCGCGGCCGCGGAGGAGAAGACCCACGCGCGCGGCCGCGGAGGAGAAGACCCACGCGCACGGCCGCGGAGGAGGAGACCCACGTGAGCGGCCGCGGAGAAGACCCACGCCGCGGCCAGGAGAGGAGACTAACCGGAGCAGGAGGATGGCCACGGCACCGGAACAGCAGCAGGAGGATGGCGGCCTATACCGGAGCAGCAGGAGGATGGCGGCCTATACCGGAGCAGCAGGAGGATGGCGGCCTATACCGGAGCAGCAGGATAATGGCATCAGAGCAGATAGGGGCAGAGCTGAAGAAAGATGTGTGGTGTGATGCAGAGCTGTGTGTGTGTGTGAAGCAGAGCTGAAGAAAGATGTGTGGTGTGATGCAGAGCTGTGTGTGTGTGTGTGTGAGAAGCAGAGCTGTGTGTGTGTGTGTGTGTGTGAAGCAGAGCTGAAGAAAGATGTGTCGTGTGATGCAGAGCTGTGTGTGTGTGTGTGAGAAGCAGAGCTGTGTGTGTGTGTGTGAAGCAGAGCTGTGTGTGTGTGTGTGAGAAGCAGAGCTGTGTGTGTGAGTGTGTGTGTGTGAGAAGCAGAGCTGTGTGTGTGTGTGTGTGTGTGTGTGAGTGAAGCAGAGCTGAAGAAAGATGTGTGGTGTGATGCAGAGCTGTGTGTGTGAGAGAAGCAGAGCTGCGTGTGTAAGTGTGTGAGAAGCAGAGCTGTGTGTGTGTGTGTGAGAAGCAGAGCTGTGTGTGTGTGTGTGTGTGTGAAGCAGAGCTGAAGAAAGATGTGTGGTGTGAAGCAGAGCTGTGTGTGTGTGTGTGAAGCAGAGCTGTGTGTGTGTTAGAAGCAGAGCTGTGTGTGTGAAGCAGAGCTGAAGAAAGATGTGTGGTGTGAAGCAGAGCTGTGTGTGTGAGAAGCAGAGCTGTGTGTGTGTGTGTGTGTGTGTGTGTGTGAAGCAGAGCTGAAGAAAGATGTGTGGTGTGAAACAGAGCTGTCTGTGTGTGTGTGTGTGTGAAGCAGAGCTGTGTGTGTGTGAAGCAGAGCTGAAGAAAGATGTGTGGTGTGAAGCAGAGCTGTGTGTGTGTGTGTGTGTGAAGCAGAGCTGTGTGTGTGTGAAGCAGAGCTGAAGAAAGATGTGTGGTGTGAAGCAGAGCTGTGTGTGTGTGAAGCAGAGCTGTGTGTGTGTATATATGAATCAGAGCAGTCTATGCGGCACCTCAGAACTATATGGGTCCCCCAGAGCGCTAAGCAACCCATCCCAGTAATGTGTACGCCACCAGAGCTGTTTGCCATTCCAGTAAGGTCTATGCCCCCCCCGTATCGTCTATGCCCCCTGCCCCTCCTGTAATGTATATATTGTAGGCCCCAGCCCCTCCTGTGATGTATATAGAGCAGTGCTGTGTCAGTGTGCATGGTGTGCAGTCATGACTGTTAGTGATGGCCATCATGCAACACAGCCATATGTCCTGGAGGAGCTGGACGGAAACAAGCGGGGGAGGTGAGTGAGGCTGCTGGCGACTTCTCCATATTAACACCTGTAATGCATCTGTGTCTGCATGTATGTCAGTGTATATGACTGTGCATATATTTGTCTGTTTAAATGTATTTTTGTGAATTTGTCTTCAAATATGTATATGTACGTATGCCTGTATGTGTATGTGCATGTCTGTGTGTGGATGGGGCCCACTGAGACTCAACCGGGGACCACAAAAACCTGGAGCCGTCCCTGGCTGCCTTAACATTGGGAACAATTAAAAATATGTGAGTAACTCTACTTTCTGTGTATAAGTGACGACTGTGAGTGATCCTGGACTGTATCTGTATTGTAGTACTGTAAATCTGAATGTGGCAGAACAGGGTAAGATACATGTTCATTGGATTTATATCTAAATGCTACAGTTCGTGCTCTACTGTTATGGCTAAAAATGTTAACGTTATGGGGCCCCCACCAGATTTTCTGCCCAGGGGCCCCCACCAACCTTAATCCGGCCCTGCGTGTGTATGTGTGCTGTTTGTATGCTATCTGTGTGACATCGAAACAGCACATGGACAGCATTAACTTGTATACTTACCTGTTTCCAGCGCTGCTGTTACTTCTGCGTCTTTGGTCAGTGCAGTGAATTTGCATGAGTATAATGAGTGGGATCTTGCAATCGGTTCACAGATGCGGAGAAGAGGCAGAGAGTGATCTCTCCATCTCCTTCATTGTCAGCCTGTGCATATATTGTACTGCACTTGGATGTCATCCGAGTGCAGTTCGATGTTTCACTCGCGCCCATAGACTTGTGTGGGAGCTAGTGAGCCAAGACTCACAGGCAGTTGCACGATTCTGCGATTTCCCCCCCCCCCCCTCAGTCTGATTAAGGCTGAGGGAAACTCACAGATCTGAGCTGCAGCATTGCCTTACATGGGGCCAAGTGCGATGCAAGATTTTCTCGCATTGCACTGATGCAAGTCATACGCCGGTGTGACTCTACCCTCTTCCTGGTTTTGACTTCTAAATACTGAGGTAAAAAACTCACCAAATGCTCAACTGAAAGGGAAAAAAAAAAAAAAAAAGATGCTGCAAAGGATGTCAGAAAAGATACCACGAAAACCAGTGTGTGCACTTACCCTTACCACAACTCTGTTGCTTCCTGTCCATTGACCAGTTTTTACCCATGTGCATATACAGTAGCTTCCTCTGTCTAGTCCTTGCTTCTGGAGCTTCAGTATAAAGGCTGCTTTATACGCAGCGACATCGCTAGCGATGTCGCTTGTGAAAGCACCCGCCCCTGTCGTTTGTGCGTCACGGGCAAATCGCTGCCCGTGGCGCACAATATCGCTAACACCCGTCACACGTACTTACCTCTTTATTAAGGGGGAGGTTCGTGCGCCTTCACAGCGACGTCACACAGCGGCCGACCAATAGAAGTGGAGGGGCGGAGACCAGACGCATTAACGACATGCCCACCTCGTTGCCGGAGGACGCAGGTAAGCTGTTGTTCGTTGTTCATGGGGTGTCTCACGTAACGATGTGTGCTGCCTCAGGAACAACGAACAACCAGCGTCCACAACGACCAACGATTTTTTGAAAATGAACGACGTGTCAACGATCAACGATTAGGTGAGTATTTTTGATCATTAACACTCGCTAGTAGCTGTTACACGCAACGACGTCGCTAACGACGCCGGATGTGCGTCACGAATTCCATGACCCCGATGACATATCATTAGCGATATCATTGCGTGCATAGCGGCCTTTAGACTGTTATGTGGCTCAGTATCAAATACCTTTGTAAAGTCCGGATAAATCACATCAGCTGCATTACCAATATCCAGATTTGGACTTCTCTCCTCATAGAAACCCAACATGATGGTCAGACGCGACTTATCTTTCATGAATCCATGCTGTCTGTCTGCTATTATATTGTTCTCTGCAGATCATTTCTTCTATTGCCCTCAAAATTTTGCAAACTACTGATGTCAGACTTACCGGATGGTAGATCCACCTTCTTACCCATATATCAGTATGATATCACCCATCCTCCAATCCTCTGGCTCTGTCTCTTTACAAGACCCCCGGGTCCGGAGACCCCTCGAGCCACCGCGGATCCGGGTCCGAGCAACCCAGCTGCTGACACGGGGGCAGTACATCTGCCCTCCTAGACACCGGCTCATAGGTAACGACTATACCCCATGTACTGTATAAGCGTTACTGGTCTGATGATGACCTCACCCCACCAGATTCTAGCCTTACCATTATTACAGCTAATGGACTCCCGATGACACAGCGATTCTAAGAATTTACATTTCTTTTTACTAATTTGTCTTTATAGGAAATGTACAAAACAACCTTTTTCAACAACTGCAGATATTGGGCTACGTCCCTGCATGACGTCTATTTCACTGGTTAGGTTTACTCAATGTGCATAAATTAATATAAAATGAGCTTCATGTGTGTGACCACTAGAGGGCAGAAAAGGCCGGTGTACAATGAATGGAAAGTCCAGTCCAGCAGCAGAAGGAGTCACATTATATGGGGGATTGCTGAATCTTCTTTTATTTATCATTGTAAATTTACAGTATTTTTGGCAAGTAAATTGTAAAATACATGATATATTCATATTGACTTACATCAGTGTATGAGAAAACTAATAATGTCACAGCTGTAAAAAAACCAAAGTATCTAATTTATTATGAAAGTAATGCGGGCGTCACATGATACGATCTATCGTGCGATCGCACGAGCAATCGTACCTGCCCCCGTCATTTGTGCGTCACGGGCAATTAGTTGCCCGCGGCGCACAAAGTCGTTAAACCCCCGTCACACGTACTTACCTTCTGAGTGACCTCGCTGTGGGCGGCGAACATCTACTTCCTGAAGGGGGAGGGACGTTTGGCGTCACAGCGACGTCACACAGCCGCCGGCCAATAGAAGCGGAGGGGCGGAGATGAGTGGGACGTACGCATCTTGCCCACCTTCTTCCTTCAGCATTGCCAGCGGCCGCAGGTAAGCTGCAGTTCATCGTTCCCGGGGTGTCACACGGAGCGATGTGTGCTACACCGGGTACGATGAACAATCGGCGCAAAGAAGAATAAATGATTTTTTAAAAATAAACAACGTGTAACCGATACATGATTTGTAACCGATTTGCGATCGTTCTGAGACACTTGTAGGTGTCACACGAAACGACGTCGCAAACGATGCCGGATGTACGTCACGAAAACCGTGACCCAGACGACATATCACACGATAGATCGTCTCGTGTGACGCCCGCATTAGACAGTGTTCACTCTACTCCATTTTTAAAAGTCGCTTTATTGATTTGTTCATATCTACAGTATATATATAATTTTCTAATTCTGTCTGTCTGTGTGTAACGGAAATCCCGTGTCGCTGATTGGTCGCGCCAGCCGCCCGTGATCAATTAGCGACAGGCGCAGTCCGGCCGCAAATTGGCGCGGGATTTGAACCATGCTTCGCTGATTTGCCGCACACAGACACAGCCGCACACAGAAGCCTCTATATACACCCCAGCAGCCTCTATATACACCCCAGCAGCCTTTATATACACCCCAGTAGCCTTATATACACCCCACAAGCCAAAGCCTCTATATACACCCCAGCAGCAGCCTTGCACTTTCTTCTCTTTTCATACTCTGTAGTACTTTCTCCCTCCCCTCGCTGGCCCTGCAGGCTCGGAGATGCGGCTGCTTCCTATTTCCTCCGCAGCATGCCTCGCCCACCTCTCTGCTCAGCTGCCTCCGGATTGGATGTGGGTGTTGCTGAGGGAGTGGTGCGGGCCCCTTAGATACCCGACTGCGGCCTTAGCAACGTGACACAGACTGACACAGAACCTGTGTTAGAGAGCAAATGGAGGGAAGAGGGGAAAATTAGCAAATACAGGGGAAAATAATGATTGCGGCGTGATGGCACGATGTGTGTGGGCGGCGGTGGGTGCTGACGCCGGCCCTGCATAGTTCACTCATGTTTACTAAACAAGTGTGATGTAATTCAGTCACGTTTACTGGACAAGTTCTATCAGTCACAGTGTGACGTACATTGCATTATTCTTAAATCTTCATAAATAAACTACATACATATTCTAGAATACCCAATGTGCTAGAATCGGGCCACCATCTAGTATCTTTATAATAAGCTTTAACAAAAAGGAAAGAAAACATTCATACTAGGGCCACGGTCACACTTTCAGTATTCGGTCAGTACTTTATATCAGTTTTTGGAAGCCAAAACTATGAGTAAGTGAAAAATGCAGAAGTGGTGCCCGTGTCTCTATTTGGCTGGAGTCACACTAATATATGGCATCAGATGCGATATGCTAATGACCCTTGGTTCCCGCTCTGCTGTGAGCGTGAGCTGAATGTCATCCAACTGTGATCTGATCTTGCGATCGGATCACAGCTACGGAGGAGAGGGAGAGCGTGATCTCTCCATCACCTCCATTGTCAGCCTATGCATATGTCGCACTGCACTTGGATGTCATCCGAGTGCAGTTCGATGTTTCACTCGCACTAATAGACTTGTATGTGTGCGAGTGACACGTCTCTCTCTGATAATCGCAGCATGCTGTGATATTTTTCCTCAGTCCGATTATGGCTGAGGAAAAACTCGCAGATCTGAGCTGCAGCATTCTCTTATATGGAAAGTGCAGTACAAAATTTCTTCACATTGCACACATGCGAGTCATATGCCTAGTGTGACTCTGCCCTTACACTTCTCCTCTGATTGTTCCATGCCAGATTTATTCTTACAAATACTGACTGTGAATGTGGTGTAAAGTACAGGTGATCCAGAAACCCCCTTTATGGTGTCTATATGCATCTTCTAACCAGGTTAAAAAAAAAAAGATGGACGCCATCTAGATAAACGTATTTTTACCTATATGTGTGTTGATGCTTCGTCCATCTATCTCCGTCTCTCATGCTTTATACTGCAGGTATGCTCATCAGATTGGCTGCGCAGGAGGAAACCAGGGCACAAGTAAATCTTCCAATATGACACAGAACAAGCAATAAATCCACCAGGAAGATTGTTATCCCCCTTACTTGTACTGAAGGATCCCTGGTAATGTGAAGATCCGCTAAACCTGGGTTTTGATAAATAATAACAATCAGGCATCTTGGTAAATATATTTATTCCATTTCTGCAGTTTCTGAGAACTACATTAATTCTCCTTAATAGTATAGTAAGTGTACGGGTACAATATAATTATACTGAAAAAGACTGAAAGCTATGAAAGGCTAACCAAGATTAAGGCGATCATCGGCCATCGCTCCATTACACATACATGGAAGAAGAATCTGTGCTTTTCTATTCATGGCAGGAATGATCAGCTCTCATCATCTTCTATGTTTTCTTGCACCATGCTGTATGATGAGTTTACAGGTATTAATTTGGCAAGCCGCACATTTTGAATTTATACCGGTGATCAAATTTTGCTTTCGATTTTTCACTCGGGTGGTAAATTTAATAAAATGCATCTGTAAAATCTGGACGTAAATTCCACTGCCAGCCTGTCCCATGTGCCATGGATATATCATTGCTGCAACCTGTTCAGCCTCACAGGGACCCAAGAGGTCAGGGGACCCACAACTACCTCCAAATCAAGTGGAGTTGTGTATTTTGATGAGCTCTTGGACTTTAAAGGTCTCATACATTGTTCTTGCACATGGGGCCTTTTCCATCTGTGTCCGCTAGTGCCATGTGCACATACCTAATGATGATACTCCAATGATTTTATATTCCATACTCCAGCAATGATGTGTCAACACAATGTGATTACTGCAGCAGACTAATAGCTATAGTGGTGACATCTTGACACCCTTGAGGTCCCCGCTGTATCCATTGACTGGCTGCAGTAGTCACATGTGTTATCAACATGGCAGGAAGAATAGAGACTGGCGGAGGAGTGGGGGAATGATGGCACTGGAGCAGTAGGGGAGTGTTTCTCCTTTTGTTACTTTAAACTATAAGCTACTTTTAAAAAAGGCCATTCCTTTGGACAACCCTTGGAATAATAATTTTGAGTCCAACAATTGTTGGATTGTGAGTGTTCCCAGGTCATTACATCCACCCCACAGAGTCTATTTTACTTTTTGAATTTTTTTTTTTGCATTGTGATAACTATGTTAACCTTTGCCTGATACCAGGAAATAAAATCACTAGTTGTACCAATCTGCATGGGGTCACACTGACTCCATGATACCAGACAAGAATTAAAGGAAGTGTGTCAGACGAAACCGAGAAGTATAAACTAAGACCAAAGCCTTGTAGAGGGGTATAGTCCCTATAAATATCTTTATTGTTTTAACCGCTACCTCCGATCTGCAGAAACCGAAGCTTAATCAACTATTGTAATTAATGGATTAGGTACTGAGTACACTACATCTATTATTACTGGAGCCATGACCTATCGGGTGCGTTACATTACCCAACAGATGCCACCAACTTCTAATGGCTCCATCATTGTTGTTTTTTTTTTCTTTTTCAGGAAAGGCAGCAGAAACATCCCGACTGTTCTGCCCATAACTGGTCAGTCTCTAGGCTGCTTACATGTCACCTGCTTCTGTGCGACTGATCCTCTTCACAAAGAGCCACAAATACTAAGAGAAAATATATATGTAAGCTGCACTAAACATGGCTGAAATACACTCTGTACACACGTGCAGTGCAGCTTTCTTTTATAACTGTATTCATGATGGCCGACCGCAAATGTCATCGATAGCTGCCTGATCTTGGGTTTCGACAAGGTTGGAAACTGAACCTCTATTGCAAAAGTAATCATGTAAACTTTTTACAGCTTCATCTTCTGAATGATTGTAAAAAAATCTTATACACTGTGCACATTAGTACTGCATACACCACATTTTTACCGTACTGGTTACATTACGCCCATAGCAATGGCACAGGCAGCCGCTAGTACACAACGTATTCATACCAAATCTGTTCAAAGTCAATCTTTACTTGCACACGTTTACATCCCCGCTGTTGTTCTATTCAGGGAACGTGATCTATTTAGACTGTTTAGATATATTTTATTATATCATGGTGCATAGAAAAGGTAATATCCTATAGCAAAAATTCAAATAGCCCCAGTCATGGAGTCAGGATTTGCCACCCAAGAGAGAAGGGCCTGATATTTGTTTACCCTTTTAAGCTTTCCATAAACTTTTTGCCAGTTTGACCACCTATGATGGAGATTTTAGCTTTCAGCAAAAACCATCAGGACCCAGATACTGGAGGAGAATGAATTGTCTTGGAAAATGTAGCAACAATTATATGCATCATCACAATATGGAGGATTACAGGTAAGAAATGACACAAAATAAATCAACGAGGTCACAAATTATAGTACTAACACTACCCTTTGCTTAATATAGTCCCTACAACATAAGCCAGCAGCTGTTGTATACTGCAATACAAGCCATGGTTAATAGCAATGGAGATCTTGTGGAGAACATATTTCTAAATTATCGTACTGCTGAGCAGGAAAGTGGATGGGACTAAGCAGGCCTGGCTCATCTTTTCACCCCACATTGGTCTGCCTTTATGGTACGTTTGTCCTTCACTCTGGCCGCCAACGAGCAGTGTAAGCAACACAAAATTGATGTACATATGGCAGGAACTAAATTGGAAATGAACCCTTCTTTTATACTACCTCATGGTGCCTGTGAGGGGCTCCTTGTAGACGGCGCCTATTTCCCTATAATCCGTTATGAGCACTGGGCTTTTCCAGTAGGTTAATCACCATGACAGGTAATCATCCTTTGTGTTGTTGTTACAATTCTCCCGCCTGTTTTCTCACTTTCCGCCGTTCGCATTTTGTAATTGTTAATGGCTGTGAGTCCTACCGCGCAAAGAACATGAAAAATGATTATCATTATGAGGATATGAAATGAGGTCTATTATGGAATCGGTATCTTTTCATCTGTCTAGTTCAGCTTTTATATATGGGGGACAATCAACCACCCCTTCTTACGACTGTCCTTTTTTCATACAAACTACACAAAACAGGTCAGTAGAGAAGATTCGCAGTAAAACTGCGGCAGAGAATGTTTTCCATCTATTGTTCTTCTAGCTGAAGATCACACGGTTATTAGGCAACTTTACAGTCACGTCAGAGCCGCCGTCATATTTCATGGAAGAATAGTGGAGAGTGCAGATCTATTCTTTCCATCAAAATGTCAGACACAATATGACAGGAACCCAGTAGACCTCATTATGAGTTAACCAGGTCCTTACTGGTGGTTTCGGTAATGTGACACATTCGGCATTTAGAAGTGAAAATCGGAAATACCAATGTGAACTTAGCCATACACTGTTCTTACATCATTATACAATGCTGTAATACGAGGGGTAAGGAAAGCAAAAAACAATAGCTAATTTCAAAGGCAGCATGGTGGCTCACTGATTACTAATATGTCCTGGGTTGAAAATCGACCAAGTGTTTGCATGGGTTTCTTCCATGTATTCTTGTTTTCTTCCACACATCAAATGATAGGAAATGTAAATGTTGTTTTCCCATTGAGGATAGTGAGTGATTAAGATGTCTGTAAAGGTGCGGTATATCTTACCACTATATGGATGTGTTCACAAGTGACACAATTATGGTTAAACCTGCACTTGGCATCTGTATTCAATGAATTTCACAGACCTGTTTTCAGGTGGGACCATGTAAATGCCACCGATCCTGGTGCTTGGTGATAACTTTCTAAGATGAGAATAATCCTTTAAGCATATCTTGGTCCCTATGGCTTAGAAAGAAGCTTTATTATGTCCTCATAGATCAAACCCAGTAGGAACATCCCCCACCAATAGACGGCCATGATATGTGCCAACTGAGGGTCTGCAAGACATAAAAGGATTAAGGACTAGGGGCGAGAGAACCTGAATGGTAAACTTCGGAGTCCGTACTGGATACCTGGTGTCCGGTGATCAAATTCAAAAATGGACTTTTAAAAAAAAAAAGTCTGTGTCCATGTTTGGATGCTGTTCATATGATAATAAAGTTTGTTGTAAGGCTGACTGAAAGTTTGTTGAAAGGCACCCGCCCCTATCAACCCCATAGATCACACTGTCAAACTATGACAGCACGGATTTAAAGGAAAAGGCTGCGGCAGAGATTCTGGTGTTCTTCAGCGGCCCCATGACGCGATTACGGACATCCAATGTGTTACCCTGACAGGTCGGGTCAGATGATGACCCCTGACTCTGTCATTACTTCCTTTGAGAGCCGGCAGAGAGTTGGCGCTCACAGGTACACTGCATTTCTCCTGGTCATAAAGTCCCCTAGGGAGACTAGTAAAATCAATAAAAAAAAATGTAAAAAAAACCCCAAAAACTTGGAAGTTCAAATCATCCCCCTTTTTACCCCATTGAAAATAAAACAATTAAAAATAATACATATATTTGTTATAGCCGCGTTCAGAAATGTCCGATCTTTCAAAGTACAAAATCAATTATTCTGATTGGTACACGGCATAGTGAGAAAAAAATTCCAACACACAAAATTACGATTTTTTTTTTTTTTGGTCATTGCAACATTGCATTTAAATTCACTAGCAGGCGATCAAAGACTGCGAGCCGCTTGTAGTGTGTGAATGCCGTGCACTGGGGGCAATAACAGCAGCGATATCCGATGTAGTCTGCACAATAAAAGTGAAATAACCCCGCCGATCCTCCCCTGGAAATGATCTGTTTATGGCGGGCTGTATGTGGGAAGAGACCCAAACTGCCCAATCAGTAACTTTCAATGGGGATCAGGTCAAGTCCCGGTCCAGAACTGATCTTTATCTAAAGTTTGTCTGAACCGCCTGAACCTGATCTTCCACGGGTCCGCTCATCTCTAGTCAGCAAATGTAAAGCTCCCTAACTCCAAACTCAAACACTGATTTTTTTTTTTTTTAAAAGTCTGTGTATGGTACAAACACCGAACTCTACTGTCCGGGTCCGCTCATCTCACATATAAGTCTTAAGAACCCATACAAAAAATAGTCATATAGGTCAAATATAAACATTTTACATCTAATAATATTAGAAAAAAAGAAACAGGCTGCATATTTCATGTCAATAGTTTATTAAATAGCTTGATGGAAATTGTTTTCTATCCTCGGCTAAGACTTTGTTTCTAGATGTAATTTTATAAAAATAAAGTCTAAATATTTAAACCACATTTTATTTACATTGATAGCAATAATAAACTACCTAAATATCACATTATGGTATTTTCTGCACAATTTATTGGATCTCTCTATATACCTACTGTACATCCACACCCCTTGTATACAGCTTTAACAAAGACCAGAATATAGAAATCCAAACACTGGGAAAAAAAATGTATTGATTAATTGCTTATGCATACAGTTTTAGAAAGAAATAGTTGAGTTGGTTTCAGTGATATTGAATTATATGGACGCTATCACTTTAAGGTGATGCGGCTGAAGATGTCAGACTCCCAGTGTGATATCACCAGGGAAGGCTATATAAGGAGCTGCCGAGCAGGCACGGGTTTGAGGGTTTCAGTTGGAGTTGGATTGTAAGTGGCTGTCACGTCCTCCTGCCCATATTGCTACTTCCCTAATCTAGTTTATATCTTTCCTCCATGAAATGTTCCTTCTCTTATTACCAGGTGTTTTTTTTTCTGTGATATTTGATATATACCAGTGCTTGAGGAGTAAGAGGAAAGTGACAAGTGGATACAGACGGTCCATAATTTGGACATGGACTATCCACTATTTTTCCCGAATTGGGTGAGTCAGTATTTACCATGTAGTGTAGAATTACTGAGAATGCGGGTAAAAATGGGTAATGTAATAAACTGCCATATAGTGCAGAGAATATAATCCCGGTAATACCCGCCTTGTACAGAACACAATGCAGGAGATTAGGAGGGAGGAAATCTGTAGGACGGGATCTAGGATCCCCGGACATTTCACCTGTTATTTCCAACTGCCAATTTCAAATCCTCCCTGTAGTGGGCGGGGCTTAGTTGGAGCATGCGCGGCGTGCACCTGACCAGTGATGTGCAGTCAGTGTGCGCTCTGCGGCCGCTCGCACACGGCGTCTGTTATATGCTCTGTACTTTTACTGTTCTAATATATATAAATGTATACATTGTACACACAAAGCATGAACTTGGCCTTGACTTTATTTATACTTGAACCTGGTCCTTACTTAAGACCTTTCTTAACTAATTCAGAGAATATAACCTCTAATGTAAAGCCTGAAAATATACATTATTGGCTATGTGCACACACTGAGTATTTGGTGAAGAAATTGAACTTTGAATCTTCTGGCAGAAAAATGCACCAAAAATGTGGTACGTTTTGGCTTCATTTTTGGTGCATTTTTATGTGTTTTTTTTCCATGCGTTTTTCATGGTGAAGTCAATGGATGGAAGGGCTCAAAAACGCAGGAAAAAACACACCAAGAATTGACAAAATGCAACTTATTTTCTGCAAACAAATCTGCAAAGAATAAGCAACATGTGCACAACACTTCAGACTTCTCATTGACTTTGTTGGCATAAGGATAGGCATGTAGATTTGTGACAAAACTGCACCAAAAAATGCATCAAAAACGCAGTGTGTGCACATGGCCTTACAGAGTATATAATGTAGGTCTGGATTCACACAAGCAATTCTCTATGTAATTTTCTGGATTTAAACATTATTAGAGATGAAGTGAATTTTCCATAATTTAGTTTTGGCAGATTCACTGAAATTCAGTAGGTATCATAGATTTTCTCCAATTCGAAAGTTGACAGACAAATTAGAGCAAATTTGCACCGTTTGCCCTGATGAATGGAAAGGAGTTAAAACATGAAACCCCCTTTATGGTCAGTCCCACCCCCTGTTCTTGTGCCGTCTTTGCTGCCCCCGCCACCTTTCCTGGAAGAACAGAAGACCGGTATGGAGGACTGGAGATCTGTGGTAACAGCAGAGGCGGCATAAGAACAGGGGGAGTATTGTTTATTTTAACCCTCAAAATACCAACCCTCAAAAAAACAACCCTAAAAATATCTAGCAAAATAGTAGCTGGATGGCTAAGTTCTTGATTGAGCAAACTGAATGCAAAAAAATTCCAATATATTTTACTCACTTACCGACCGTATATAGCACTATTAATTCCACAGCGCTTTACAGATGTGATCATCACTGTGCTCATTGGGGATCACAATCTAAATTCCTTATCACTATGTCTTTGGAGTGTGGGAGGAAAGCGGAGAACCCGAGGGAAATTCACGCAAGCATGGGGAGACCATACAGATTCCTTACAGATGTCCTTGGTGGGATTTGTGAACCCAGGACTCCAGTGCTGTGAGATGGCAGTGCCAACCACCGAGCCACTGTGATCCAAAATTTAGGGGAAATTCTTATCTAATTCAGTTTGTTATTGATTGCTTTGCTGATCTCTAAACATTACTTATAGAATTACACAGATCCCATTCAGAAAGAGCAGAATATGCCACATATTTGCTGGGGATTTGCCCCTTTTTATCACACACTTTACTGATGATTTTAATGGAAGTTCCATAATTTATATTTTATATTGTGTGTGAATTTAGCCTAAAGTTATAAAACCTATAAAGGAAAGACTTAGTGCTCGTTCAGACCAGCGTGTGTTTGGACCGTGTACTGTTTATGTGGATCACACACGGATCAATTAGAATCTATATGGTAATGTACATGGGAGTTTCCCCAGATGGTGTGTATAAAAAAAAAATAACAAAAAATTTGTATCACGCACTATTCTGACTTACTGTATAATATAGTGCACTCATAGTTGGTGGCACAGTACAGACGAACATACGGAGCTGCACATGGAGCCAATCAAGTCCACAATTTGCAGAAGTGATTGGCCGATTTTATGATATGGCCGTCTGAACTCGACCGTACACTTCTCACTTGTGGATCTCCTGTATGTGCGATTCCAGGATAAATACTGGTGTTATGAAGTCGTTACAATGTGCAGACAAAGAACATATCCAGATGGGATAGCGGATTCTCCACCCAGCACATACAATACATCTCTAGATTTGTTTCCTCTCTTGGTGGTATATGAGTCATGGATCATTAGGTCTTTTCATATAATTTATGGGAGCTCAAAAGAAGGATCGGCCCACGGGTCAGGGAGAAACATTCCTTAAAGGGACGCTGTTAGCAGGTTTTTGCTATGTAATAAGAAGACAGCATGGTGCAAGGGTTAAAACACAGAATTCAGGGATGCCTGTCTTATCAATCTGTTTATTTTTTTGCTATGTTTGTTTAAGCATCAGGACCCTTATCATTGCTGGACTACAATGTCATGCCCACAGCAGTCCGGCACGCCCCCTCCTCTGATTGACATCTCACTGTCAATGTATAATCTCTATAGAGGCCTGGTGTAGACGGGACAGCTCTGTCAGCTCTGCTACATGGCTAAATCTAAACATTCTGATTGTGTCAGAACGGCTGCACCCAGTAATCTAAGTGATACAGTGTTGGATTCAGGACATTATGCTGAATTCAGAGCAAAAACCTGCTGACAGATTCCCTTTAATTATATCCATCAGTAGGAAATGTTTCCTCTCTCCATTGAGCGTTTCTCCAATCCTCGTCCTGTTATCAGTACACACAGAGCGGAGGTAACACACATGGGGTCATTTTACTTCTTGCCCTAACACATTATGTATATATCTGGAGATGACATGGTCCTTGTTTTTCTCATATGTGCAGGAACCAGCATCCCTGTACATAAAGGACCTGCTAACGCCATGTAACATCAAGGTAAACGGACTGTTATATAATATTATATCACGGGGCACATAATATACTGTGCTGACTCTCTGTTACTATTACAGGCGGCAGTGACCGGCGTACAGGGTGAGTTCTGCCATTATATATATAACTTATCTCCAAAAGTTTACAAGTTTCACATCTTCTAATGACATATGCCCCTTATCATATATTTACTTCATCACCACATTGGTTTTTACACATTAAAGTTACATACATTACCCATTTATAGTCGGGCTGATCAAAGCGGTTTCCTAGAAAAAGCATGAAACTTTCTGATGAGTGAGTATATAACATTTCCCAAGATCACAAGCCCATAAGCCTCTTGTCAATGGCTCTCCCTCTATAGATCCTGTAAGGAGACACACGGGCACCCGCTGCTCCTGGATCTAATGCCGCCATATTAAGAAGTAACTAAGCAGCGGGTCTAGAATACCGTTATAATGTCTCCTCCGATGATCTTATCTCCAAAATATCAGTGTAACATAATAATGATACAGAACTAAGTGATCACTGGACCCTGATGTTATATTACATTATATCTTCAACATGAGGATGGACTTTAAATTATTCTAATTTTTTGGAAAAATCTCATTTTAATATGAAATATTTCTATTTTTAGATAAAGATCTAGAAATTAGGTGAGTAATTCTTTATTGTAAATGTGAAGCTTGTCTGAGGCTGAATAACCACCATTGTCATTGTATATGTCGTTATGCCCATAGCCAATTCTAGGCAAACATATGCCGAAATACTGCACTTTTGGCATATATTTGGTCAGGAAGGATTCATTGAGATCCTACTATTATATTACCCAGTCTTGCCAGGCAAATCCAGAACATGGTGTAAATGTAGCCTCATACACATAGTTACATAGGTTGGAAAAACACCTAGGTCGATCAAGTTCAACCTTTCTCCACCAATTATACATTTTTATCACTAAATCATCTATCTACTCTACTCAGGAAATTATCCAGCCCTTTTTTAAAAGCTGTTATAGTATCTGCCATTACTACCTGTTGTGGTAGGGCATTGCACAGTCTGACTGCTCTAACTGTAAAGAACCCTTTCCTATTTAGGAACACAAATAATGACTGTATAATTGCTATAAAGAGTAATAAATTGGATTCTCCAGTATGGAATTGCATAAAAATCTCACTACATCCAATCCCTCTACTAACTGTAAAAATGAATATCCGTTGTGTGTTGGGTTCTCATTGTCTTCTCTATTCTTTGCACAGGTCTAATATGGATGATGAAGACCTGATGTAAGTATCTCAGTGCAAGATGTTGGTCACACACACACACACACACACACACACACACACACACACACACACTTATCCATATATTTATACACTGCTGTTTTAGGCAGATGTGGAAAATAAAACTGTAACGTAAAAATGCTATCGAAAATGGAAGTATTGTCAGTTTCTTTTTTAACAATTAACAAAATACAAAGTGAATGAACAAAAGAGAAATTAAGTCAAATCAATATTAGGTCTGACCACCCCTTTGTTTGTGAAGGAATCTGATTGGTTCCAAATTTATTCTGCAGCGGAATAATGACCCAAAACATAGAAGGACTTGTGCAAGTCTACATTCACAGAAGATCTGTGGTCAGTTCTCCAAGATGTTTGGAACAAGCTCCCTGCTGAGTTCCTTCAAAAACTGTGTGCAAGTGTGCCGACTGCCGAGAAGAATTCATGCTGTTTTAAAGGGAAAGGGCGGCCACACCAAATATTGATTTCATTTAGATTTCTCTTTTGTTCATTCAGTTTGCATTTTGTTCATTGACAAAAATAAATGATTAAAGGCAATCCATCCAAAATGCATTTTAAATGGGTTACACAGAGCCTTAGAAAATCATTTATAGTTAGTATGCAAATGAGGGGACTATGGTGCACCCTTGGTGTGGCCAAGAGTTTGGTGCGCCGTTACCTCTCCTCATTTGCATATCTGGAGTCTTTCTCTGCTTCTGATTGGCAGTGCTCGCTTCCCAGAGCGTGTGTGCGCATGTGTCAGGAGATCTCTGGAGCACTTCTATGTGTATTGTGCAGTGAGCAGCATCAGCAAAAAGAAGACAATGTGCCCGGCCACAGTGTGCGTGAGGAGCCACAGTAGAGGCAGTGCGCAAACACACACACACACACACACACACACGCAGCATTCAGATACTGCTCTCTTTGGGAAGCGAGCGCAGTCAATCAGAAGCAGGTGAAGACCCCCAATATGCAGTGTTGAAGAAGTCCCTTGAAACACTTCTATTTTTTAGAGCATTCTTACTTTGCAGTATTTTGCCACACCTACGTATAACACTTACACAGTAAGTGTATATATATATATATATATATATATATATATATAATATATATATATCTACATGTATGTGTGTATATATATATATATATATATATATGCCTAATATCATTACCTATCCCTATAAATGTATTAAAAGACAAGAAAAAAAAAAAAGCTACTAAAGAATTAAAGGGAACCTGTCAGCAGAAATTTCGCCCAAAACCTAAAAGATTCCCCCTCTGCAGCTCCTGGGCTGCATTCTAGAAAGGTCCCTGTTATTATTGTGCCCCATGTGAGACCAAAATAAAGACTTTATAAAGTGGTACCTTTTTGTATTCAGATAGTGTAAATGTGACACGGGGGCGGGCTCTCTGCCGTCCGTTATACTGCCTCCTGGTCCTGTATGCCGCCCCCATCGCTCCTTTCCATAACTGATGCACCTCCCAGTGCTCCAGCCATCCCCGCGCATGCCCAGTGCCAGTCTCACGGGACTGAGCACTGTGACTGCTGGTGACGTGTGCGCAGGCAAGTGATTATGGGCGGGGCTGTGACTGTTATCAGCAAGTACCCGCCCATAATCTCGTGAGCGCGCAAACCTCACCAGCGGTCACACTGTGCTCAGGGTAGATGCTAGACTGTAAGGGCTGCTTTCAGGGATGACGTCCCTTTTGTCACGTGATAGTATTTTGAACACGCCCCTATCACGTGACAAAAGGGACGTCATCCCTGGAAGCAGCCCATACAGTCTAGCACTACCCTGAGCACAGTGTGACCGCTAGTGAGGTTTGCGCGCTCACGAGATTATGGGCGGGTACTTGTTGATAACAATCACAGCCCCGCCCATAATCACTTGCCTGCGCACACGTCACCAGCGGTCACACTGCTCAGTCCCGTGAGACTGGCACTGGGCATGCGCGGGGATGGCTGGTGCAGTGGGCGGTGCATCAGCTATGGAAAGGAGCGATGGGGGCGGCATACAGGACCAGGAGGCAGAATAACGGACGCCAGAAAGCCCACCCCCGTGTCACATTTACAGTATCTGAATACAAAAAGGTACCACTTTATAAAGTCTTTATTTTGGTCTCACATGGGGCACAATAATAACAGGGACCTTTCTAGAATGCAGCCCAGGAGCTGCAGAGGGGGAAGCTTTTAGGTTTTGGGCGAAATTTCTGCTGACAGGTTCCCTTTAAAGGGATTATTCAACTTGTCCACCAATAAAAGTAATACCTTTATTGTAGAGATTTGATGTGCCAGTCATAAGATATCTAGTGTAGCAGACATATGCTAATAAAGATGGCAGTGATCTGGAGGCGTGTCATAGACTGCTTCCTCTAAGTGCATGGACACGCTCAGAGCACTTCCAGCCTGATTTGCACATAGCTTCAGTGCTAGATTTGTCATGACTGGCACATCGTATGGCTACAAAAAAAGTATCATGTTTATTGTAGGACAAGTGCCTACACAATCATACCAATTCTCCCAGATGTAACAAATGTCAGTTCGCTATACATCTATCTTCATTATTTACAAAAAGAGAATATAGTTTTCAGTTTTAATGATTTTCAAGAGATGACGCAACCATTGGAAACCTGTTTCTTCTTTAATTAAAGGCAATCTGTCAGCAGGTTTTTGCTATTTAATCTGAGAGCAGCATCATGTAGAGGCAGAGAGTCTGATTCCAGCGATGTATGAATAATCAGCCTGTGTGCTGTAGTCTCAATACAAATCAGTGTTTTATCAGCGGGACATTATCATTGCCCTTGTCTACATGTTTTGTACAGACCAGTAAACATAATCTGTAAATCTCTGCCCCACCACTGATTGGCAGCATGGCGACAGTGTACACAGGAAGCTGCCAGTCAGTGGAGTGGGTGGAGGTATACACAGCCCAGAAGTCTTAGCTCTGCTATTTCTACATCAGACAAAACAGGGATTCTGTTAAAACTGCCCCGAGCAGCCTAGTAAGTGATACATCCATGGAATCAGGTTCTCTCTCTACATTATGCTGCTATCAAATTCGATAGCGAAAAATCTACTGACAGATTCCTTTTAAGTTGATAACTATTGTGTAGTTTTCCTGCTGATATATTAGTTGTACTGATGTTTATCTGATTCCACTGAAGTTAATTTAATGAATACATATAAGTATTCATTATTCAGAATTACGAGTTTGATTGATCAGATAATTACATGACCACATTATGGCTCTGTTTTAGATGGATAAAGAAACTGATGGCAGCACCACGGGCATTCAGGTATTTATCTCACAATACAGACGCTTTCTTAGTAGCGGGATATAGGAATAATCTGTGAAATGTGCGATTACCATCCATGGGGAAGAGAGGACTAGATTCTTGTGTTTCACTTTATGGTTTTGATAAAGACATCATTATTAATAACATTTTCTATAAGTTTCTGATGGGACAAAGTGTCACTATTCCTAACCTGTGTTCTCTCTTATAGACCTTTTAAATTTCCCCCTTATGAATGGCGGCCAAAATTGAATACCATCATGTAAGTATGAAGAAGAACCCGAGCTGCCCTCATTTACAATGGTCTGGGGTTCATATATTTGACCACTGTGATCTGTTGTGTGTTTGTACAATTCCCCCATCTTTGTATATTTCCAACGGCTGCTACAATAAGTGCATATTCATATATAATCTGTATTATATTGTTATACAGGGATTTCGCTATAGGGGAGGATGAGGAAGAAGAACCCGTGGTGATGATCCCCAGGTGAGGAGTCAAAGCCTATAACTGTTAATGCACCCTGCAAGGAGAGGAGGAGTGAGAGGATGCTATGGATAGAGATTTTCATGACATTTTTGCATCTCAACATCTTAGTAAAGATATATATTAAATACATAAATAAATAAAAATTATATATTGTGAGGTAGCACGGTCGGCTGCGCAGCAGAAGACACGGGATCCAGGCATTAAGGTTCACAGCACACGGTTTTAATGTCCAAACAAAAGTCCATAACAAAAATACATGTGCCTCTCCAGCAGAAAACTCAGGGAGTTCTGTCCACTCCCTCACACCCGCCACACCTGCCCTTGTTCCTGATTCTATTTAACCCTTCCTTCAGCCTGTAGGGAAACAGCATTAACCCTATAGTGGATTTACTTTCTATCATGGAGTGAGCACAACCGGGGCGAGACATACCGGCCGTCATAGATAACCCCGGTCACAGTCTCACAATATATATATATATATAAAATATATATATTCTCAACAGATTGTCCGGTTCTTTTAGACTTTTCTCACACCTATGATAAACCAGGGTCAACACTTTTACCGCATTTATAAAACATTTCTTACGGTACTATTACACTGTCCTATAGAAAATAATGGGAAAACGGGTAATTTTAATACCGCACAAACGACCACTCATGCAGATGATGAAATTAACGTAGCTTTATTTCATGCTGACCTGAGCATGAAATAAAGCTACGTTAATTTCATCATCTGCATGAGTGGTCGTTGGCGCGGTATTTAAATTACCCATTTTCCCATCTTTTTCTACTTCATCTGAGGGGTTACTGCTGCCGCTGACCTATTGCCTATGCCTGTATAGTGGTTGTGACTTTCACAACTCAACTTGGTGAGTAACCTACGTGCATTTCACCCTATATGTTTTTGGGGTAAGACCCTATTGCGCTCTCTTTCCACAGTTTATCGCCGTGATCTATAGAAAATAATGAAACACACTGTGTAATTTAACACTATATTACCAAAAATGTTGGTCTAATCCATTCACTAGTTCTTGCAGTTAATTTTTTTTTTGAGCCAAAAAGTTGGCACCTTTTGACATTTTTGCCCCCGGCCTGGTTGGCTATACTCACTTTTTGAGCTGTGGGACGATGTTAGCTAGGAGGGGGCAGGATTAAGATAAGGTGACAAGTTCATCATTAACAAAAAAGTGGAGTAGAATTTATGATAAAAAACTAAGTCACATTTCTTGTGCTGCAAATATTATCGGCAAGATGCTCCAAATTCCTTAAGAGGAATGTCCCTTGTAATGAATTTGGAGCATCTTACCCCTGCACAGTCTTCATCAAGATTGGTGCTCATATGGCCAGCGCTGATGAATCGGGGACGTAGAGGTTTTCTCTCTCCCTCTATAGGATGTAAATGGTACAAATCATTCCTGCAGATCTGCTGGTTACTCAGTGGATAGTGTTACTGCAGGAGAGATCAGCGCTGGGAATTAATGCTGCAACTATGGAGAATCAGAATGTACATACAATAAAGTGTAACTGCAGGCACTGAGGACATGACTACAAGAATATATTTTCTTTCTAGGTAACAAATAAATTTACTAAATATAATTAATTTATTCTCTTTTTTTCTTTTCAGGAAGGACAGCAGGAACACCAGCCTCCTATCCAGGTAAATAATCATGCGGTAATGGCTGTAATGTAAATCCTGGACTCCCTTCTCTCCTGTGTAAAGTCCATTTCCCCATCACTGCTTTGCCTCCAGAAGATATGTCTGACCTCATGAAACTCACACTGATTTTGTTTTTTTTCCCCATAGATTAAGATCTCTGTTCTTTTGTTGCTGGGGCACAAACCTTCAGTAAAAAGTGAGTACCCAAAATCCTAATCAGAACACAACAAGCCATCTTGCTCCTCAGTATGAATGGAAAGTTTTACTCCAGTGTTAGTGTCGGACTATCCAAGAGATAAACAATTTTTATACTCCTTACAAAATACAAAAATAGACATATATAACATGCCAGACCTGTGTATTCTGTGATGGTAATTGGTGGTTGATGGGGATCAAGGTTTTCCAGTTTCTTTATTTTTATATGCCGCTTATAAATGATGATTTCTTTTTAATTTTAAAAAGATCTCATGGTAACAGGTTTACATATTTATCTCCAATGTAGGTCATACAGTACCATCAGTGGAGGAGAAGACTCCCATAAGACTCCCATCTGGAGTCTGTAGGCGGAGGTGGCGCCCGTAACATCTTGAGATAAATGAGGCGCCGTTACCATCTGGAGGAAGACATTTATCTCACAAGGGGCAATGGCCCCATTGCCATCATGAATTGGAAAAAAAGACGACCATAACATCTGGCGTCTGGAAGAGGAGGTGGCGCCCGGAACATCTTGAGACAAATGAAGCGCTGTTACCATCTGCAGGAAGACATTTATCTCGCAAGGGGTAATGGCCCCATTACCATCATGAACTGGAGGAAAAGACTAGTATAATATCTGGAGTCTAGAAGCGGAGGTGGTGCTCGGAACATCTTGAGACAAATGAAACACTTAACATCTGGAGAAGACATTTTGTCTCACAAGGGGTAGTTACTCCTTTACCATCATGAATTAGAGTAAGAGACCACCATAACATCTGGAGTCTGTAGGCGGAGGTGGTGCCCATGACATCTTAAGACAAATGAGGCGCCGTTACATCTGAAGAAGGCATTTATCTCACAAGTGGTAATGGCCCCATTACCATCATTAATTGGAAGAAAAGACTACCATAATATCTGGAGACAGTAGGTGGAGGTGGCACCCGATGAGGTGCCGTTAACATCTGGAGAAAACATTTATCTCACAAGGGGTAATGGCCCCTTTACCATCATGAATTGGAGGGAAAGACTACCATAACATTTGGCATCTGGAAGAGGAGGTGGCGCCCAGAGATCTTGAGCAAGTGAAGTGCTGTTAGTTTCTGGAGGAGTAATTTGTGTCACAGGAGAAAGGAGGAGGCCTCTATCAACATCAAGAATTAGAGTATTAGACTACAATAATATCGAGTTTGGAGGAATAGGACTCTCTTACCATCAAGACTCAGAGACACTTTCAGGAAGTGTACCGATCATCTGAAGGCAAAGGAGGCACCATAACCACCTCTAGGATCAGTCACAATCTCATCGTTAAAAAGGAGAGGCCACAGCCATCTTGAAGCAGTGGAGCCTTAGAACCTACCCGTATTCGATCTTAAGGAGGAAACATCTTGGAGGCAGGAGAGGACCCTTAACATTCTGAGCAGTAATCATCCACCTTATGATACCATGAGGAGGAGCAGACATGATGAGCTTATACAATGAGGTACATAGACCAGCTTCTGCAATACTTCTATGCTGATATGAAGCTTCATTTTCTCTCGTGATAGGCGTGCACATGAAGATTTCTCTTTCTGTTTCTGACCTTTTTGATCGGTACAAGAGAGTAAATCTGTTTATTGATTGTTGATTTTTTTTATGGGATAACCAGTGTCTGATCCTTTAACAACCCCATACTGTCTTCTGTGGGGTCAGAATCTTTATTTTCCTGCAGTTACCCCTAGAGCGGGAACAGGGTGTAATTTCGTTTTCAGGACTCTATAATATAAGGTCCTGCTATCAGAAGACTGGTTTGGGGTTGAAAAGCTCTTGCTATGTAGGAAATATAAACATTACCTTCTACTTATAGAAGATTAGTGATAACCCGTTCTTTTTATAGGAAAATATTGTTTTACAGCATAGACATTCATTGCCACATTCAATAAAAAATAAATTTTCTGATAATTGTTTAATTTGCTCTCAGCAGATACATCAGGATGAGCAAGCCAAAGAGAATATCAGCGAAGATGGACGTAAAAGTGACAAACGTGATGACAGTGATCGTCATACATATTAGCCAGAGGAGGAAAACGCCATCAACAAAGAGACTTATTAATTCCTGATATTATACCAATAAATATTACTATTATTTCTACTATTCAGTGGTGTGACTAGTGGTCTTTGGGACGAGGAGAGTAGCGCTAGCCTTGCTCGACGGCCCCCTCGACCACAGGCCGAGTCACACAGCCTACAACCCCTATTGTTAGGCCCCTGGAACTTGGAAGTATATTAATAATATAATAATCAAACAATTTTTTATAGTATATTTGGACTTCATGGTTTTTTTTTTTCATGGGTTACAGATAAATGACTCGAGGGCCTCAACAGAAGATCACCTGATTCTGTGACTATCCCTACCGGTCAGCGACAATTGTTTTTAAATTAGATATTAAATTCTATTTAATACATGACCTGTGGCACATTGACAAAGGCAGAGTTTAGGATACAGTATATGCTTTGATTTATTGATGCAGTGTGTGCCCTCTGGATTATTTCCCACATGTCCTGTTTTATTTTAGCAGCATTTTTTCTTTTTAAATCCGAAAAGATAATCCAGATAGAAAGTGTTACAGAAAGAAGTCACTGCATTAACAAAGATGTTCCAGACACATTCTTGTCCTATCTTAATTACATGTTTGACATAAATGAGTACACCCCAATTGCAAAGTAAGATTTCAATCAATATTTCATTGAACACAAGACCAATTTCCAAAAGAAAAGCTTAGTTCTATTGAACATTGTTTAAAGGGAACCTGTCACCAGGTTTTTCCAATATAAGCTGCAGCCACCACCACTGGGCTCTTATATACAGTATTCTGGAATGCTGTATAAGAGCCAAGGTCGCTCTGTAGAACATAAACAAAACACCTTAATTATACTGACCCACGGGGCGGTCCAGTTTAATCAGTATTGCTGCTCTCAGTCCGGCACCTCCTCCATCTTGTCCAGTCGCTGTCCTCCTTCCCCGCACAAATGCACATGATGTGTTCTGCATCATACATACAGATCTGGTGGGGGGGGGGCTGGAAGCATACAGATCTGGTGGGGGGGGGGGCTGGAAGCATACAGATCTGGGGGGAAGCTGGAAGCATACCGAACTGGTGGGGGGAGCTGGAAGCATACAGATCTGGTGGGGGGGGCTGGAAGCATACAGATCTGGTGGGGAGGCATACAGATCTGGTGGGGGGGCATACAGATCTGGTGGGGGAGCTGGGGGCATACAGATCTTGTTGGGGGGGCTGGGGGCATACAGATCTGGTGGGGAGGGGGCTAGAGGCATACAGTCCTGGGGAGCTGGAGGCATACAGTTCTGGTGGGGGGGCTGGGGGCATACAGATCTGGTGGGGGGATCTGGGGGCATACAGATCTGGTGGGGGGATCTGGGGGCATACAGATCTGGTGGGGGGATCTGGGGGCATACAGATCTGGTGGGGGGCTGGAGGCAGACAGATCTGGGGGAGGGCTGGAGATATACAGATCTGGTGGGGGGCTGGAGGTATACAGATCTGGTGGGTGGAGGCATGCAGTTCTGGAGGGAGGCGCTGGGGGCATTAGGTTCTGGTGGGGGGCTGGAGGCATACATATATGGTGGAGGGGGTCTGGGGGTATACAGATCTGGTGGGTGGTCTGGGGGTATACAGATCTGGTGGGGGGCTGGGGGTATACAGATCTGGTGGGGGGGGGCTGGGGGTATACAGATCTGGTGGGGGGGCTGGGGGTAGACCGATCTGGTGGGGGGGGTGATGTCTTCTGCAGTAATGAGCACATTGTGCTCCTGCTGGTTCCTATCTGTCCCTTATTTTGCCGTGTCTCACCTGTCATCTGTGCCCGCGGAGCCTCCAGCTGCAGCACACAGACTTCTCTGTGATAACGTCCAGTGTACGAAGCGGCCGCTGCAGGTTGATGTCATGGCTTTACTGCAGTTGAATGCTTTACGGTGCCACAAAGCATTCAACTGTAGTAAAGGGCTGACAGCAGAAGTGGCGGCCCTGGACAAGTGAGTATACAGCAGTTTATGTGTTCAGTGTATACATGCATGTGTGCTATGTGTCTGTTGCGTGCGCTATGTGTGTCTGCTGTGTTCGCTGTATGTGTGTCTGCTGCGTGCACTGTGTGTGTGTGTCTGCTGTGTGTGTCTGCTGCGTGCGCTATGTGTGTCTCTGCTGCGTGTGTGCAGTGAGGACCCGGAAGCATCGTTCTAACTGCGGCTGCGCAACGGACAATGCCGCAGTGCATGGTGGAATAGGGGAACGGACAAAACTGGTGATTATGTAAGTAGAAGTTTGTTCACGGTTATTTGACTGCATTTTTGCATTTGTACCAATAAAATATATTTTTTTTTACTATAATATGATTGTTTGCTGATCCCCCATTATTTGGCGCTTCTTTTTCTTCTTTGCTACTGTATAAAGAGGTATAAACAAAGTGTCATTTTTCCTGGGACTGATAATGAGCCTGTTGAAAACCAGTCCTGAAAGGAGGGGAATTAATGGTGTAAAAAAGTTTCAGTGGTCACAGTAAAAATTGAAACATTACTAACTTATTTTTTAATTAAGATTGTGATATAAAAAAAACAAACTCCCCAAATATTGTAAGAATATACGACACAAAAAACTTGATTTAAACATCATGTTCTGATTATAGGTTCCCTTTAAAAATATGTACATTGTTTATTGGAATAACTGGTTATCCCTCAGTGTAAGAAAAAAAAATTGTATCAGGTAGTATAGTAATATAAATATATATACATATACACTGTGTGTGTGTGTGTGTGTGTGTGTGTATATTATAATATATATATTTTATACATTTAGTTACGGATTTTTGTGCTGAATGTGCAGTTCTGAGTGTCGGTGAGTAATAAGTGTTTCAGTAATACCAATCTTTAAAAAGAAGAAAGCACCATGCACATGAGTGTAAACTCAGTTATACAAATGCTGAAATATGTTCCTCAGAGACTTATGGGCCCCACTGTACCCCTAAATGCCTCCTAGTTAATAAAAAAAAAAAATAAAAAAATGGCAGATTCTATATGAATGTTTCATGGGATGATAAGAATAAGTTATGAGTAATTTTACTTTTTTAGATAACACAAACAAAACATTTTTTATTGGTACTGATGATTGGCACCAATCCCAAAACAATGCTAAGGGCTCGTGCGCACGTTGCGTAATTGCACGCATTTACGCTGCGTATTGCACTGCATCATAAATGCATATGTCCTGTGTCCCCTGCACAATCTATGAAGATTGTACATAATCCGTGCGCACGTTGCTTTTTTGAATGCAGCGATTTGGGTGACAACATTTTTACCCAATTCCGTGAGTACAAAAAAGCAGCAGGTCAATTAATTTGTGCACTTTGGATGCTGCTCCCACTCGGTCTATGGTGGGGGCAGTAGCCATAGCGCATGAAATCAGGATTTATTCTGCAGACACACTGCATCCATTACGCAGTGTTTCTGCAGCGATTTGAAGCACACACGTGCTGTTAAATTGCTGCAGAATATTCAGCAGGTACGTGCGAACATAGCCTAAGGGTGGGTCTCTGATTTGCCTGGTGTATTTGTGTATTTTTCCCTTGGAGCATTGGTTTGAAACATATAGGTAGGGTCGCTTGAGCTCAGGCAAAATAGTCCCCTGGTCTATACCCTGAAACAGATGGGTCTTTGGTTTGGCTGATAGGAGTTATTTAACAATTGAAATAATGAACACATTTTTTGTCTCTAGCTATTACTGTTAGGCTGGGTTCACATTTCCGTTGTTTTGCTTCCATCAGGTCCGTTGTTGCGAAACAATGATGGATCCGTCGTTTTTGAGATGTCAACTGATGCAACGGTTGTGTAATCCTGTGACTGGAATCCTGTGGAAAAAAAACTGATCTGTCCCGTCCGTTACATCCGTTGCGCATCCAATCTTTGATGGATCCGTCGTGATCAGTTTGTGTTTTGGACAGCCCAGTGGGTGTGCCAAACATGCTGGGCATGCTCAGTAGAGCATGACTGAATCCAGCACTGGATTCCGTCGTTTGACGGATTACGACAGAATCCAGCACCATAGACATACATTATAGCTTGTGACGGACACCTGCAGAGTCTGTTTCTTTGCTGCTCCAAAAACCGTTACATTGAGCGTTGCTCCCGCCTGACGGTCAGTCACTAAACGACTGATGCGTTACGCAGCAGATGCAATGTCAGGCCATCAGTCACAATCCGTCGCTAATAGAAGTCTATGGGGAAAAACTGGATTCCTGCAAAATATTTTGCAGGATACCGTAATTTCTCAAGGCGACGGATTGTGACTGATGCAAAACAACAGAAGTGTGAACCTAGCCTTATATGTTTTTGTTTTGCTGGTGTTCCTCCGATTTTCTCAAAAGATTTCCACTTAAAAGTAATTGGCCACTTAATTGTAGTTTCCACTATAGTGAGGTGAGATACTAGAGTTGGGGACCATCCTGATATATACAGTATATACTATTTTTACTGTATGAACGTGCGCCTACAAAACACTTATGCCAACAAGTGTGCCCACCCACCATGCTTTTTGGTTTTGCTAAAGTTTCTAAAATTCCATAAACCAGTTTGTACTTTGATGGTAAATCACCTCCTATCCTACTATAGCTCCATACTGCAGGCCCCTTGGTACCTGGCACCATGTCCACCGCTCTGAAAACTGGCACTGGTTACACGATTGCCAACAAACACTTCCTCAGCTTCAGTCTCCTCTGTAGAAGCGATGAAACCCCTTTCACTGTGTATCCCAGTACAGTACAAGGAGATGGAGATCGCTGCTGGGCCGAGAGCAACATCCAGGTACACAGAATTAGGTGACGAAATAAGTAGAGTATGGGCCACTTGCACACAATCACTGTTTAGTGAGCTTTTACCTCTGGACCATGTTTTTCCAAAATAAGACAGTCATTATTTTTGGTTCCAAAAGATGCGCTAGGGCTTATTTTCAGGGATGTCTTATATTTTTTAATGCTGTCAGTTCCACACGTTATAAATCACTGATGCTGGCACAGATGGGCGGACGGGGGAAGGGGTGAATATTTATATGCCATTAACTAGCCGGCATGTGACTATAAACCTCCAGGGTTTTACAGCAATACAGCAGTGCAATGTACACGAATAAGTTACATATCCTCAAAGGCTGCACAAGTCCTATCTCCTAATACTATTATAGTATGGTACACAATTAGGCTGCTTTCACACATCCGGTTTGAGCACTGCGGCTCAATCCGGCTGTGAAACCTATGCAACGGATGCGGCGAAAACACCGCATCCTTTGCATAAGTTTTTACATGCGGCCCGTCCGTTTTTTTACGGTTGCGGCACGCTACTGAGCATGCGCAGTGGAAGAAACCGCATGCGGTGGCCGGATGCGTTTTTTTCCGCATCGCGCCGCATCCGGCGTCCATAGGCATGCATTGAAAAATGCACCGCAGCGGCCGGATTCGGCGAGATGCGTTTTTTTTTGCCGGAGCAAAAAAACGTTGCAGGCAACGTTCCATCCGGCCGCGGCATCGGCTAAATCTGCCGCATGCGGCAAAAACCGGACCGAACGCACGCCCATGCGGCACAATACGGCACTAATGTAAGTCTATGCAAAAAAAAACCGGAACCGGCGGCAAAAAAAAACTGTTGCGGTTTTTCTGCAGAGCGCCGTATTGTGCTGCAGAGCAAAGAAGGGAATTTTGTTACTTACCGTAAATTCCTTTTCTTCTAGCTCTTATTGGGAGACCCAGACGATTGGGTGTATAGCACTGCCTCCGGAGGCCACACAAAGCAATTACACTAAAAAGTGTAAGGCCCCTCCCCTTCTGGCTATACACCCCCAGTGGGATCACTGGCTCACCAGTTTTAGTGCAAAAGCAAGAAGGAGGAAAGCCAATAACTGGTTTAAACAAATTCTCTCCGAGTAACATCGGAGAACTGAAAACCGTTCAACATGAACAACATGTGTACCCGCAAACAAACCAACAATCCCGAAGGACAACAGGGCGGGTGCTGGGTCTCCCAATAAGAGCTAGAAGAAAAGGAATTTACGGTAAGTAACAAAATTCCCTTCTTCTTCGGCGCTCTATTGGGAGACCCAGACGATTGGGACGTCCAAAAGCTGTCCCTGGGTGGGTAAAGAAATACCTCATGTTAGAGCTGCAAGACAGCCCTCCCCTACGGGGAGGCAACTGCCGCCTGCAGGACTCTTCTACCTAGGCTGGCGTCCGCCGAAGCATAGGTATGCACCTG
This sequence comes from Anomaloglossus baeobatrachus, assembly GCF_048569485.1. NCBI lineage: Eukaryota > Metazoa > Chordata > Amphibia > Anura > Aromobatidae > Anomaloglossus > Anomaloglossus baeobatrachus. The sequence goes on along the minus strand of NC_134354.1, from coordinate 108,569,856 downwards.
ATAATGTTTGGTGAAAGTGTGCAGACTCGACCAGGTAGCTGCCTGGCACACCTGTTGAGCCGTAGCCTGGTGTCGTAATGCCCAGGATGCACCCACGGCTCTGGTAGAATGGGCCTTCAGCCCTGATGGAACCGGAAGCCCAGCAGAACGGTAGGCTTCAAGAATTGGTTCTTTGATCCATCGAGCCAGGGTGGCTTTAGAAGCCTGCGACCCTTTGCGCTTACCAGCGACAAGGACAAAGAGTGCATCCGAACGGCGCAAGGGCGCCGTGCGGGAAATGTAGATTCTGAGTGCTCTCACCAGATCTAACAAATGTAAATCCTTCTCATACCGATGAACTGCATGAGGACAAAACGAAGGCAAAGAGATATCCTGATTAAGATGAAAAGAGGATACCACCTTCGGGAGAAACTCCTGAATAGGACGCAGCACAACCTTGTCCTGGTGGAAGACCAGGAAGGGAGCCTTGGATGATAGTGCTGCCAGCTCAGACACTCTCCGAAGAGATGTGATCGCTACCAGAAAAGCCACTTTCTGTGATAGTCTAGAAAGTGAAACCTCCTTCAGAGGCTCGAAGGGCGGCTTCTGGAGGGCAACTAGTACCCTGTTCAGATCCCATGGATCTAACGGCCGCTTGTACGGGGGTACGATATGGCAAACCCCCTGTAGGAATGTGCGCACCTTAGGAAGGCGTGCCAAACGCCTCTGAAAAAAGACGGATAGCGCCGAGACCTGACCTTTAAGGGAGCCGAGCGACAAACCTTTTTCTAACCCAGATTGCAGGAAAGAAAGAAAGGTAGGCAATGCAAATGGCCAGGGAGACACTCCCTGAGCAGAGCACCAGGATAAAAATATCCTCCACGTTCTGTGGTAGATCTTAGCGGACGTGGGCTTCCTAGCCTGTCTCATGGTGGCAACGACCCCTTGGGACAATCCTGAAGACGTTAGGATCCAGGACTCAATGGCCACACAGTCAGGTTCAGGGCCGCAGAATTCCGATGGAAAAACGGCCCTTGGGACAGTAAGTCTGGTCGGTCTGGGAGTGCCCACGGTTGGCCGACCGTGAGCTGCCACAGATCCGGATACCACGCCCTCCTCGGCCAGTCTGGGGCGACAAGTATGACGCGGCTGCAATCGGATCTGATCTTGCGTAGCACTCTGGGCAGGAGTGCCAGAGGTGGAAACACATAAGGGAGCCGGAACTGCGACCAATCTTGCACTAGGGCGTCTGCCGCCAGCGCTCTTTGATCGCGAGACCGTGCCATGAAGGTTGGGACCTTGTTGTTGTGCCGTGACGCCATTAGGTCGACGTCCGGCACCCCCCAGCGGCGACAGATTTCCTGAAACACGTCTGGGTGAAGGGACCATTCCCCTGCGTCCATGCCCTGGCGACTGAGGAAGTCTGCTTCCCAGTTTTCTACGCCGGGGATGTGAACCGCGGATATGGTGGAGGCTGTGGCTTCCACCCACATCAGAATCCGCCGGACTTCCTGGAAGGCTTGCCGACTGCGTGTCCCCCCTTGGTGGTTGATGTATGCCACCGCTGTGGAGTTGTCCGACTGAATTCGGATCTGCCTTCCTTCCAGCCACTGCTGGAAGGCTAGTAGGGCAAGATACACTGCTCTGATTTCCAGAACATTGATCTGAAGGGTGGACTCCTGCTGAGACCACGTACCCTGAGCCCTGTGGTGGAGAAAGACTGCTCCCCACCCTGACAGACTCGCATCTGTCGTGACCACCGCCCAAGACGGTGGTAGGAAGGATCTTCCCTGTGATAATGAGGTGGGAAGAAGCCACCACTGCAGAGAGTCTTTGGCCGTCTGGGAAAGGGAGACCTTCCTGTCCAGGGATGTTGACTTCCCGTCCCATTGGCGGAGAATGTCCCATTGAAGTGGACGCAGATGAAACTGCGCAAACAGAACCGCCTCTATTGCCGCCACCATCTTCCCGAGGAAGTGCATGAGGCGTCTTAAGGAGTGCGGCTGACTTTGAAGGAGAGCCTGCACCCCAGTCTGTAGAGACCGCTGCTTGTCCAGCGGAAGCTTCACTATCGCTGAGAGAGTATGAAACTCCATGCCAAGATACGTTAGTGATTGGGTCGGTGACAGATTTGACTTTGGGAAGTTGATGATCCACCCGAACGCCTGGAGAGTCTCCAGTGCAACATTCAGGCTGAGTCGGCATGCCTCTTGAGAGGGTGCCTTGACCAGTAGATCGTCCAAGTAAGGGATCACAGAGTGTCCGTGAGAGTGCAAGACTGCTACCACTGCCGCCATGATCTTGGTGAACACCCGAGGGGCTGTCGCCAGACCAAATGGCAGAGCTACGAACTGAAGATGGTCGTCTCCTATCACGAAGCGTAGAAAGCATTGGTGCTCTGTAGCAATCGGCACGTGGAGATAAGCATCTTTGATGTCTATTGATGCTAGGAAATCTCCTTGAGACATAGAGGCAATGAATGAGCGGAGGGATTCCATCCGGAACCGCCTGGCGTTCACATGCTTGTTGAGCAGTTTTAGGTCCAGAACAGGACGGAAGGAGCCGTCCTTTTTTGGAACCACAAAGAGATTGGAGTAAAATCCTCGCCCCCGTTCGTGAGGGGGGACAGGGATCACGACTCCTTCTGCTCTTAGAGAGTCCACCGCCTGCAGCAGGGCATCTGCTCGGTTGGGGTGTGGGGAGGTTCTGAAGAACCGAAGTGGAGGCCGAGAACTGAAATCGATTCTGTACCCGCGAGACAGAATGTCTGTTACCCACCGGTCTTTGACCTGTGACAGACAAATGTCGCAAAAGCGGGAGAGCCTGCCACCGACCGAGGATGCGGAGGGAGGAGGCCGAAAGTCATGAGGTAGCCGCTTTGGAAGCGGTTCCTCCATTTGCTTTCCTGGGGCGTGAGTGAGCCCGCCAGGAATCTGAGCTCCCTTGTTCTTTCTGAGTCCTTTTGGACGAGGAGAATTGGGCCTTGCCCGAGCCTCGAAAGGACCGAAACCTCGACTGCCACTTTTTCTGTTGAGGTTTACTTGCTCTGGGCTGTGGTAAGGAAGAGTCCTTACCCTTGGACTGTTTTATGATTTCAGCCAATGGCTCACCAAACAGTCTGTCTCTAGATAATGGCAAGCTGGTTAAGCATTTTTTGGAACCAGCATCTGCTTTCCAGTCCTTTAACCACAAGGCTCTGCGCAAAACCACAGAATTGGCGGACGCCATAGCGGTACGGCTCGTAGATTCTAGGACAGCATTGATAGCATAGGTCGCAAACGCAGACATTTGCGAAGTTAGGGACGCCACTTGCGGCACTGCTGGATGTATGAAAGCATCCACCTGTGCTAAACCAGCTGAAATAGCTTGGAGTGCCCACACGGCCGCGAATGCTGGAGCAAACGACGCGCCGATAGCTTCATAGACAGATTTCAACCAAAGGTCCATCTGTCTGTCGTTGGCATCTTTAAGTGAAGCGCCATCCTCTACTGCGACTATGGATCTAGCCGCAAGCTTGGAAATTGGGGGATCCACCTTTGGACACTGGGTCCAGCGTTTGGCCACCTCAGAGGGAAAAGGATAACGGGTATCCTTAGAACGTTTAGAGAAACGCTTGTCTGGATGAGCGTCGTGTTTCTGGATCGATTCTCTGAAATCAGAGTGGTCCAAAAAAGCACTTAATTTACGCTTGGGATATAGGAAATGGAACTTCTCCTGCTGTGCAGCCGCCTCCTCTGCAGAAGGGGCTGGGGGAGAAATATCCAACAGCCTATTAATTGCCAATATAAGGTCATTAACCATGGCGTCACCATCAGGGGCATCCAGATTGAGAGGGGCCTCAGGATTAGAATCCTGGTCACCGTCCTCAGTCTCGTCACAGAGAGACTCTTGTCGCTGAGACCCTGAACAGTGTGAAGACGTGGAGGGTCTTTCCCAGCGAGCTCGCTTAGGCTGCCTGGGACTGTCATCTGAGTCAGAGACTTCAGCCTGTGATGCTTGAGACCCCCCTGAAGTACGGATTAGTTCCAACTGAGGGGGACCGGAGAGCATAGACACAGCAGTGTCCATGGCCTGAGCAACTGGCCTGGACTGCAAGGTCTCCAGGATTTTTGCCATAGTCACAGACATTTTATCAGCAAAAACTGCAAAGTCTGTCCCCGTCACCGGGGCAGGGTTCACAGGCGTCTCTGCCTGGGCTACCACCACATTAGGCTCTGGCTGACGAAGTGCCACTGGGACTGAACATTGCACACAATGAGGGTCGTTGGAGCCTGCTGGTAGATTAGCCCCACATGCAGTACAAACAGTGTACACAGCCTGTGCCTTGGCACCCTTGCGTTTTGCGGATGACATGTTGCTGCCTCCTCAGAGCAGTACAGGGTGTCCAGCCAAGAAGCGACCTTACAGTGCACTATATAAATATATATATATATATATATATATATATATATATATATATATATGGTACCAAGACAAAAGTACACTAATATATCACTGAGGCACTAGAGGGGCCAGCACTACTGTGCTGCTTACCGCCCGCTTAGGAGCGGTGTGTGGTCGCCAGAAATCCCTCCAGTCTGGGTCTCCCAGAGCCTGCTGCCTTTCCCCAGCCAGACCGCATGTGTAATGGCTGCCGGCGTCCTTGTGGAGAGGGGGGGCGGGCCCTGGGCGTACACCGACGAAGAGCGGGAAGTCTGCTTCCCCCTGTGCCTAGTGAGAGGGCTGGAGCATGTAAATAAAGCTCCAGCCCTCGGCGCTGCCAATTGAGCAGCGTTTCTCCCCTACCCTGATTGACAGGGTGGGGGCGGGAACGAAGCGGCGCTAGGCCGCAGAAGCCGGGGGCTAAAGTTAGAAGCGCCGCCGCCGTAAAAGCGCGGTCGGCGCAAAGTCCCCGGCGCACTACAAGTCGCAGCTGCGCCGCCGCTCCAGGAGCGGTCGGCGCAGTAGTTCCCAACATGTAACGTCACTCAGCAAAGCTGCAGTGACCTAACCCCAGCGCACAGCGCTACTGTCCCCGGCGCACTATAACGCTCAGCAAGCCTTGAGAGCGTCCGTGCCTGCCGGGGACACAGAGTACCTGAAAGTTGCAGGGCCTTGTCCCTGAACGGCACTCCCGCTCCAAATCCAGCAGGTTCTCTGGGTCTGTGGATGGAGCCCGGCCCCAGGGCTTGGGGGCCGGCAAGATCCCACTTCCACAGAGCCCTCCAGGGGATGTGGAAGGAAAACAGCATGTGGGCTCCAGCCTCTGTACCAGCAATAGGTACCTCAACCTTACAAGCACCAACCGCGGGTGAGAAGGGAGCATGCTGGGGGCCCCATATGGGCCCTCTTTTCTTCCATCCGATATAGCCAGCAGCTACTGCTGACTAAACAGTGGAGCTATGCGTGGATGTCTGACCTCCTTCGCACAAAGCAGAAAACTGGTGAGCCAGTGATCCCACTAGGGGTGTATAGCCAGAAGGGGAGGGGCCTTACACTTTTTAGTGTAATTGCTTTGTGTGGCCTCCGGAGGCAGTGCTATACACCCAATCGTCTGGGTCTCCCAATAGAGCGCCGAAGAAAACCGGATGTGTGAAAGTAGCCTTGGGCAGAAAAATCCACCTACAGCTAATTTTCAGGGAAAGGTAAGCCAAGACTAGGAGAGGGTGAAAAATGTAGACGTGGTGCCCGTGTTTCTATTCTACTTTTCCTCTGTTCTACTCCTGGTTTTGGCTACAAATATGTGATGTAAAATACTGACCAAACACTCAATGTTTGCACAGGGCCTAAAGGAAAGTCACAGACCACTTTTATCAGGATTTCTGAGGTCATTCGGGAACTCAGCAGGTGTGGCCCATAGATAGGAAGCACAGAGGACACATACTACTGCTCCTCTGTTGTGTATCCATGCCTGGTTTTACCTACATCACGTGCCTCAAAAACTTGAACAAACCAGAAGGGTGATGGCTGACAGTCAGGTAATGCTTCCACGGCCTCTTTTACAGGAGCTTAAAAATGTCCATTTTTAAACCCAAAAACACTTAAAAGGAACCTGTCAGGTGCAATATGCACCCAGAGCCACAAGCAGTTCTCAGTGCATATTGCTAATCCCTGCCTAACCATCTCTGTATACACTAGCATAGATAAAGAGATCTTTAGAAAAAGTATTACTAACGATCTTTATATTATGCTAATGAGCGCAGGGACTAGTCCCAAGGGTGTTATATCCACCAACTAGCTGTCCTCTTAACATGTTAGTACACCCACAGAGGTGTACTAACATGCCATTCAATGCAGCGTCACTAGCCTTCGCTGTGACTACGCTTCTGAATGCTGGACACTTCCAGTCATGCGCACTAGACCTCTCTGAAACGGCGATATGTACACCTGACTTCATATGGAGCTTGATCGGAAGTGGCAGGCAATCGGAAGTGCGATCACAGCAAACACAGGTATGTGCGACACCGCTGATGACACTGCATTGAATAGCATGTTAATACACCCACAGGGGTGTACTAACATGCTAAGAGGGTGGCTAGTCGAGGGATATAACACCCTTGAGACTAGTCCCGCGCTCATTAGCATATTAAAGAATCTTTAGAAATACTTTTTCCAAAGATCCCTTTATCTATGCTGGTGTATACAGGGACGGTTAGACAGGGATTACTAATATGCTCCCAGACCTGCTCCTGGGTCTGGGTGCATATTGGACCTGACAGGTTCCCTTTAAGGAAACTCTCCTTTTCAACATTTTGTAATTGTGTACTAATGTTTATTAGGTATTTCCTGTGTATTTTTTTTCTATTTTTCTGCATGTTTTACAGCACCAGCACAATGAAAGAATGTCACACTAGGCATGGAAAAGTACAATGCGGAAGGGGAAGACGGTAACCTCTGACCAAACCTTCTGCTAGCCTCTCTCCCCTGACCACCCTAGATCGATTCCTCATCTATACGCCGAGTAGGATACCTGACCCTGACTGACAATAGAACGGGGCCCTAGCTAGGGAATGGATGGGATGAGTGCTTAGTCAACCCCACTAAGCTCTAAAGAAGACACAGGGAGAACACAGGGAAAAGCACATAACTTCTCTCCAGGAAGGCTCAGAGATGCAGCAACAAGCCACAAAGTTTCTTCAGATGGATACAATTCGATTGCTGCATCCAGGAACTATGTAGGTTTCTAACTCTAGCACAAGTAAAGAGCAAGGGGAAATTAGAGTATTTAAAGACGCAAGGGAAGAGCCGATGATTAACAGCTGAAAAGCAGTGAAATCTGCAGGGTCCTAAAGAGAAAGTGATAAACCCCAAGCAGGGAAAAAAGAGAATTTTGTTTACTTACCGTAAATTCTTTTTCTTATAGTTCCGTATTGGGAGACCCAGACCATGGGTGTTTAGCTTCTGCCTCCGGAGGACACACAAAGTACTACACTTAAAAGTGTAGCTCCTCCCTCTGAGCTTATACACCCCCTGGTAGCCAGTCCTAGCCAGTTTAGTGCAAAAGCTGAAGGAGAATAGCCACCCACAAGTAGAACAGAGCAAGAGCCAGAACAACCGGAGACTCTGTCCACGACAACAGCCGGTGATAACACGCGGAACAAGAAATTGCCAAAAGGCAACAGGGAGGGTGCTGGGTCTCCCAATACGGAACTATAAGAAAAAGAATTTACGGTAAGTAAACAAAATTCTCTTTTTCTTTATCGTTCCTTTGGGAGACCCAGACCTTGGGACGTTCCAAAGCAGTCTCTGGGTGGGAAATAAACAGAAAAACTAAGAAGTAGGCAGAATCTAACTTCACAAGTGGGCGACAGCCGCCTGAAGGATGCGTCTGCCCAAGCTCGCATCTGCCGAAGCATGAGCATGCACTTGGTAATGCTTCAAGAAGGTATGCAGGCTAGTCCAAGTGGCAGTCTGACAGACTTGTTGAGCCGTAGCCTGGTGCCTAAAAGCCCAAGAGGCACCGACAGCTCTGGTCGAGTGTGCCTTGATCCCCGGCGGGGGAGGCACCTGAGTTCTCTGGTAGGCGTCCGAAATGGTCGATCTAATCCAACGGGCTAAGGTCGGCTTAGAAGCAGGGAGGCCCTTGCGCCGACCTGTGGTTAGCACAAAAAGAGAGGTGCACCTCCTGAGCGCAGTGGTGCGAGATACATAGATCCGGAGAGCACGCACCAGATCTAGAGTATGCAGCGCTTTTTCAAAGCGATGAACAGCGGCCGGACAGGAGGAAGGTAAGGTAATGTCCTGGTTAAGGTGGAAGGGAGAGACCACCTTAGGAAGAAAGTCCGGAGTCGGACGGAGAACCACCTTGTCTTGATGGAAAACTAAAAAAGGTGACTCCGAGGAGAGCGCAGCCAAATCAGAGACTCTCCTGAGAGAAGTTATGGCAACTAGAAAGGCCACATTCTGAGAAAGACGATACAAAGAAACCTCCCTAAGAGGCTCAAAAGGGGGTTTCTGCAATACCATGAGGACCAAGTTAAGGTCCCAGGGATCCAAGGGCCGCCGATAAGGCGGAATGATGTGAGACGCGTCTTGCATGAAGGTGCGGACCTGAGCCAGCCGAGCGAGACGCCGCTGGAACAGAACTGACAGAGCTGAGACTTGTCCCTTGAGAGAGTTGAGGGACAGTCCTAGCTGCAGACCGGACTGTAGAAAAGACAGAAGGGTCGGCAAGGAGAATGGCCAAGGAGGATGGCCGGTAGAGCGACACCAGGACAGGAAAATTTTCCAAGTCCTGTGATAGATCTTAGCGGAGGAAGACTTACGGGCCCGAGTCATAGTGGAGATGACTTCAGGAGGAATACCAGAAGCCGTCAAAATCCAGGACTCAAGAGCCACGCCGTCAATTTGAGGGCCGCCGAATTCGGGCGGAAAAACGGACCTTGCGAGAGTAGGTCTGGACGGTCCGGGAGATGCCACGGCATCTCTACGGACAGTTGGAGCAGGTCCGAGTACCAAGCTCGCCTGGGCCAGTCCGGTGCAATGAGGATGACTCGACGGCCCTCCATTCTGATCTTGCGCAGGACTCTGGGCAAGAGAGCTAGAGGGGGAAACACGTAGGACAGACGAAACTGGGACCAGTCTTGAACCAGAGCGTCCGCGGCGAAGGCCTGAGGATCGTGGGAGCGAGCCACGTAAACAGGAACTTTGTTGTTGTGACGGAATGCCATTAGGTCCACTTCCGGAGTGCCCCATTTGCGGCAGATTGACTGAAACACTGCCGGGTGCAGGGACCACTTGCCACCGTCCACGCTTTGACGGCTGAGATAATCTGCCTCCCAGTTTTCCACGCCTGGGATGTGGAGTGCGGATATGGTGGACTTGGAGTCCTCCGCCCATTGAAGGATGCGTTGTACCTCCATCATTGCCAGCCGGCTGCGTGTCCCGCCTTGGTGATTGATGTAGGCAACCGCTGTCGCGTTGTCTGACTGGACTCGAATGTGCCTGCCCGCCAACAGGTGGTGAAAAGCTAGGAGAGCTAGAAGCACGGCTCTGGTTTCCAGCACATTGATTGAAAGGGCTGACTCGGACGGAGTCCAAGTGCCCTGCGCTCTGTGGTGGAGACATACCGCTCCCCAGCCGGATAGACTGGCATCCGTGGTGAGAATCACCCAGGACGGGGCCAGGAAGGAGCGCCCTTGGGACAGGGAGAGGGGTCGAAGCCACCACTGAAGAGAGCTCCTGGTCCGTGGCGACAGAGCCACTAACCTGTGTAAGGAGGAAGGCCGCTTGTCCCAACAGCGGTGAATGTCCAGCTGCAGGGGGCGCAGATGGAACTGGGCAAAGGGAACAGCCTCCATGGACGCCACCATTTGACCCAGCACCTGCATCAGGCGCCTGAGGGTATAACGGCAGGGCCTCAGCAGAGAGCGCACCGCTAGCTGGAGAGGCTGCTGTTTGATTAAGGGCAACTTCACAAGTGCCGGCAAAGTCTCGAACTGCATCCCTAGGTACGTGAGACTCTGGGTCGGAGTCAGAGTAGATTTGGGAAGATTGACAAGCCACCCGAATTGGGCTAGAGTGGCGAGAGTGAGCGAGACACTCCGCTGACAGTCTGCGCTGGATGGAGCCTTGACTAGAAGGTCGTCCAGGTAAGGGAGCACTGCCAACCCCTGGAGGTGCAGAACCGCAATCACTGCTGCCATGACCTTGGTGAATACCCAAGGGGCCGTGGCTAACCCAAAGGGGAGAGCCACGAATTGGAAATGATCCTCTCCTATTGCAAAACGTAACCAACGCTGGTGTAAAACTGCAATTGGCACATGTAGATAGGCATCGCTGATGTCGATGGACGCCAGGAAATCCCCTTGGGTCATTGAGGCAATGACTGATCGCAGAGACTCCATGCGAAAATGCCGCACCCTAACATGCTTGTTGAGAAGCTTGAGATCCAGGATGGGCCGGAAGGTACCGTCCTTTTTGGGAACTAGGAAGAGGTTTGAGTAAAAACCTCTGAACTGTTCCTGAGCGGGAACTGGTACAATTACTCCGTTTGCCTGCAAGGATGCCACGGCCTGTGAGAAGGCGGCGGCCTTGGAGCAGGGGGGAGTTGAGAGAAAAAATTTGGCGGGCTGGAAGAGAATTCTATCCTGTAGGCGTGAGATATGATATCTCTCACCCACTGATCGGAGACTTGTTTTAACCAAGCGTCGCCAAAGTGGGAGAGCCTGCCACCGACTAAGGACGTTGCTGGAGCGGGCAGAGTCACGAGGAGGCTGCCTTAGTGGCAGAACCTCCTGTGGTCTTCTGCGGATGCGCTTTTGGGCGCCAGTTGGATTTCTGGTCCTTAGCTGAGTTAGCGGAGGAGGCGGAGGGCTTAGAGGATGACCAGTTGGAGGAACGAAAGGAACGAAACCTCGACTGATTCCTACCCTGGGCGGGATACCTGGTCTTGGTTTGTGGCATGGAAGTACTCTTCCCGCCAGTAGCTTCCTTAATAATTTCATCCAGCTGTTCACCGAACAGCCGGGAACCAGCAAAAGGGAGCCCAGCAAGAAACTTCTTTGAAGAAGCATCTGCCTTCCACTCTCGAAGACACAAGATCCTGCGGATAACGAGGGAATTAGCCGAAGCCACCGCGGTGCGGTGAGAAGCCTCTGGCATGGCAGACATGGCATAAGATGAAAAAGCTGAAGCTTGAGAAGTTAAGGCAACCATCTCAGGCATAGATTCCTTGGTGAGGGAATGCATCTCCTCTAGAGAAGCAGAGATGGCTTTGAGAGCCCACACTGCTGCAAAAGTCGGGGAAAACGCGGCCCCCGCCGCTTCATACACAGATTTGGCCAGAAGGTCAATCTGACGGTCAGTGGAATTCTTAAGTGAGGTGCCGTCAGCCACCGACACAACGGTCCGGGCTGAGAGCCTAGACACCGGGGGGTCTACCTTTGGGGAGTGAGACCACTCCTTGACCACCTCAGGTGGAAAGGGAAAACGGTCATCAGAACCACGCTTTGGAAAGAGTTTGTCAGGACAGGCCCTGGGCTTGGACACAGCGGTCTGAAAACTGGAGTGGTTAAAGAACTCACTCTTTACTCTCTTAGGCGAGGTAAACTGGTGCTTTTCTGCCAGAGAGGGTTGCTCCTCTGATACTGGCGGATTGAGATCCAGTACAGAATTAATAGAAGCAAATCAAGTCACTAAGATCTGAGTCACCCTCGGAAAGATCGATGGGGTACATGGAGTTAGCCTCCGAGCCCCCCGTAAGGACATCCTCCTCATCTTGCGAGTCAGCTCTTGAATCAGAGCCGCGGGATGAGGAAGGGGAGGAAACCCTGCGCCTTCTCTTAGGAGGACGGGGTCTGGGACCTGATGATGAATCCTCTGTGAGCTCCGATGGACGGAGGTCAGAGGATAGGGATCCTAAAGGACCCTTAGCAAGAGCATTAGAGGCACCCTGTGAGGAGGGCTGATGCATATTCATCAAAGTCCTGGACATAAGTCCCATGGACTCAGCAAATGACTGGGATATAGACCTAGAGAAGGACTCTACCCAGGCCGGGGGTTCAGCCACAGGTGCAGAGGCAGCCGGAGAGACCACTGGGGGTGAGACTCCAGGCTGTGGCACCACCAAGTTAGAGCAGACATCACAATGTGGATAGGTGCTCGGCTCAGGCAGCAGGAGCTTACATGCAGCGCATACAGTATAAAGCTTTGGAGCCTTGCTCCTCGTGTGAGACATGCTGCTGGAGTGGGGGCTCTGCAAGAGAATGAACCCCAGGGAGAATATACAGAAGTCCACAACCAGAGACCGGCTGTGGCTTACCAGACCGCTGGAAGCGGTGTTGTGTGCCCTCCAGATCCCGAAGCCCGGACCCCCAATGCACAGCACCTCAGCAGGGATGCAGAGTGCAGAAAGGCCCAGCGCAGAGTGAACTCTGCCTGAAAAATGGCCGCCGGAGCGAAGAGAGGGGGCGGGACTTGGGGGCGTTCCTGTAGGAGAGCGGGAACTGGAGGGCCATAGAGACCTGCAGGGGAGGAGACACGCCCCAGCAGTGGGGAGTGTCCCTCCCCTGTGCAGGACGGCCGCCGGGAGGAGCCGTGCCTGTCCCTCTGCATGAGCGACATGCGAGGGTAGTTAACAGAAACTAGGCCTCCGGCTAAGCCGGGGCCTAAATTTAAGTGGCGAGGCCGACGCGCAGGCACAATCGGCGCAGTTCTCGGGCGAAAGCTAGAGAACCCGCCGGAAATGCCAAAATAAATACATTCAGCATACTCCCCCCATACAATAAAGAACAGGGACCCCCAACATAAACGTCTCAGGTACTTAAGCTGCTGAGACGCAGGGCCAGGTCCCTGGGGATGAGTGCTCCGGTCCAGCAGAATCCTCAAGGGGCTGTGGATGGAGACCGGTCTCCTGCCAGGCATGGAGACCGTGCTGGCTCCCACTTCAAGCCAGAGCCCAGGAGGGATGGTGAAGGAGCACGGCATGTAAGGCTCCAGCCTTGGAAATCAACCTTACAACACCGCCGACACAGTGGGGTTAGAAGGGACATGCCGGGGGTCCAGACGTGGACCCGCACTTCTTCAATCTCTTCCAAAGAAAAAAAATCATGAGAATGCATGTGTGGATGTATGCCTCCTGACACAAAACGATAAACTGGCTGGGTCTGCTCACCAGGGGGTGTATAAGCTCAGAGGGAGGAGCTACACTTTTTTAGTGTAGTACTTTGTGTGTCCTCCGGAGGCAGAAGCTAAACACCCATGGTCTGGGTCTTCCAAAGGAACGATAAAGAAAAGAGAAAGTCAGGGAGCAGCTTGTGGAGTCAAACACTGCAAACTTCCACAGCCAGACACCACAGGACTGTGTCAAGTGTGACACACACGTGACAGACATTCCTGAAATCTCAGGCACATGTTTATTTTTTTTTTTCCAGAATTGAACCTTCAAGGTGTTCGTTTTTGTTTTGATTTTTTAAATCTGCAGCATGTCAGATCTTTGTTCACGTTTCCTTTGCCTTCCACAGTCTGACTGCTCTAACTGTAAAGAACCCTTTCCTATTGAGCTGATAGGAATCGCTTTTCTTCCACTCGCAGTGTATGCCCCCTGGTTCTTAGTATTGTCTTTGGAAGGAAGTCATGTGCCAGTCCTTTATATTGGCCACACATGTATTTATACATATAAATGAGATCTCCTCTGAGACGTCTTTTTTCTAAGCTAAACATAGCTAACTTTTTCAATCTCTCATCATATGGGAGGCCTCCATTCCTTGTAGTAGTCTAGTTGCCCGCCTTTGAACTGACTAAAATGTGAAGCCCAAAACTGGATCCCATATTCCAGATGTGGCCTTACAATACGTTGGGATCACGGGATGTACTGTATTTTTCGCCTTATAAGACGCACTTTTGTTCCCCCAAATATTGAGGGAAAAGTAGGGGGTGCGGCGTCTTATAATCCGAATATACGGGGGGGGGGGGGGGGATGGTGGTGTGTAAATATATAACACACGCGCACACGAGTCCAGGGGAGGCTCCAGAGCACTGCTGGTGAAAGCTGCAGGAGGCCAGCGTTAGATCTCCTGCTCCCGCTCATATGATATGCACCGCCGCAGTCCATCACCGTGGTGCTGAAACCACACCGCGGTGATGGGCTGGGGCAGCGGTGCATATTATATTTGCCTGCTCCCCCCTTTGATGGCACATGCCCCCCCCCCCCCCTGCTGCTGCCCCTGGTAAAATAAAAAAACTCTTTACTTACCTCCTCCAGTGCTGATCTCCCGCTCTCCTGCTGCCGCTGTGATCAGGCACGCAGAGATGATATCACTCTTCTGTGCCGATCACATGACCGGCACCGAGAAACAGGAAGAGCAGGAGCTCATCAGCACGGAGAGAGACACGAGGGAGGACAGTGCTGGAGAAGGTAAAGTGGTTATTTTACTATGGGAAGCAGCATGGGGACGATATCTAACACAAAGTGACGTGTGGCATCATGGGGGGGGGGGGGGGACGTGTGGCATCACTAGGGGGGGGGGGGGAGAACGTGTGGCATCACGGGGGGGGGGGGGAAACGTGTGGCATCACACTGGGGGGGGAACGTGTGGCATCACTGGGGGGGGGAACGTGTGGCATCACTGGGGGGGGGGGGGGGAACGTGTGGCATCACTGGGGGGGGGGGGGGGGAACGTGTGGCATCACTGGGGGGGGGGGGGAACGTGTGGCATCACTGGGGGGGGGGGGGGAACGTGTGGCATCACTGGGGGGCTATATTCAATGTAAGGGGGCCATACCCAGATTAAGGGGGCTAATTTTAGGATGGGGGGGCTATGAGGGACAGATACCCTTTATGATTTGTTAGCTGGACACTGGCATTATAAAAGACGGACCCCATTTAACATTAAAAAAAATTCTCTTTTCCTTCACCAAATTTGGGGGTGCGTCTTATAATCATATGCGTCTTATAAAGCGAATAATACGGTAATCTCTCTTTTTATACACCCTAAAATCTTGTTTGCATTAGCAGCTGCTGCCTGACATTGCGTGCTGTTGCTCAGCTTACTTGTAACCAGAACACCCAAGTCCTTGTCCTGTTATGTAGTCCCTGACATTTTAATGAATTTGGTTCAAAATCCGCTAGTGCAAAAAGAGAGAAAACAAACATATGACTTAGAAAAAATAACAAAATAATGAATTGGGGCCTGAGGCTTCCCAGGAAATTGTTGCATTGCCTACTGGTCATTCAGATAAATGGTCTTCCATGTAATGCATGGACAAACGAAGTCTGTGAGAACAAGACTGTATGATGTCTGTGTGCCATGAAAAGCAATCAGGTCAAGGGAAGACAACTTCTTTAACCCCTTCCTGCGCTATGAATGACAATGTCATTCATTCAAACCTACAGCTTGTCCCAGAAAAAAAACAAAAAACAAAAAAACTTACAGCTCTTGGAAGAAAGGGAGGAAATATACAATTAAAGTGCAAAATTAAAAAAATATAATGAAAATAGCCTCCTATGAGGGCCGATGCTTACCAATTGACACTGACAAATACAAACGTGATTTGTTATTCTGAAAGTTATCAAATTAATATCCGAGTGTTTTCTAAGAGGAAAAATAATAAGAATAGAGAACCACAATTTAAGATTTTTTTTTTTTAATTTAAAAACCATTTTCTGCAGGGATAATAATACATAATCACTTTTTCTTCTGCAGGGTCATGCTCATCCGCCACTTTGCTGCCATAAGATAAAAAAATGAAATAATAATACCGACAAACGGGTGCACCATACAAACCGTGCCCCATAATCCACGGCCACCAACTCTTCAAAGTGAACTTTGTGAGATCCTGGAGAAATCCTCGGCGAGGTCAACACTGTACGGTTAAGAAAAGACTGAAGGGCTTTAAAAACAGTCATTGTGCTGGCTGTCATAACTCGGAGTGAGTGTAGTCAGTCCGTGGAGGCTCACTAGGTTTCATGAAGATGCCTTCCATTACTTTCCAGTAGTTGTGCTGACTTGCGTAGGTCATGCCATGCACTTCTCGCTGTCCATTTATAGGACGCCCGTACTGTTCTCCTGTGACGGACAGCAGTGCGCTGGTTGACGCATGCTTGAATCTCACCTCCTCGTCCCGCTGCCAGAACTCCCCATTGCAGATCACAGTCCAGTCGTCTAAGATATCTCCTTCCCCGTCATCCCCAAAAGCACTGACCTCCTGCCCAACAAACAAGAAGGAAATATGTCAGACACCTATACATGTGGGGGAAACACAAGTCCCAGAAGCTTCAGCACAGTGTATTCCATACTTTATGCTATAGGACCTTATACAATATCACAGCATAAAGTCCAGAAAGCTTAGTAAGGCTTAACCCCTCAGTGCTGCGCTTTCATTTACAAAAAAGTGAGGGGTGTGCTCACATTTGTGATATGTATGTATAAATAAAGAAAAATTTGCTTGAGTCACTAATTCAGCCCTCAGAAGTGAATGCCTTCATGTTCAAGCCTGATGAATGAGTGTTTGACAGCAGCATTTAGGATCTGTGCGCACGCTGCGGATTTGCTGCGGATTTTGCCGCGGAATTGCTGCAGAAAATGTGTCTAACATTGCTGCAGTCATTCCCCAGCAAATCCTATGGGTTTTAAAAAAAAAAAAAAAAAAAAAATTTACCCGCAGATTTTCCACTGCGGAATTAATGAGCATGCCACTTCTTTTCCTGAGGATTTTGCCTTAGATAATGGTAAAAAACGCGTGGATCAACTTGGGAAAAATCCGCTGCAAATTGCAGGAAAAACGCGGGTGCGGGATTCTTTCAGAGGGTTTGTTTTTTTCTTAAGAATATGGCACTTTCTAGTGCGCACATAGCCTTAAGTAGGTAAACTGAAAAGAAGGAAACTTCAGTCTTTTGGAAGGTGAAGAAGAGGAGGATACTCCTCCACAGAGAAGCGACAGTAAACCAAGTGTATTCCAGGATCTTATGTGATCCCTTGGATCGTTTCAGCTGCTACATTTGTAATTAGATATATGATCAGGATTTTTAATGAGTTAGGCCATGGTGAATAAATTAAAAGGTTTTTCCCACTAAGGACATTTATCACCTATCCACAGGATATAATCTACGATACATGGTTGTCTGACCAATTCTGAACAGAGCGGTGGTGAACCAGCATACCCCTGCTCCAAACACATGGGAGATTTTGGGACCCCACATTCAGGATATGATCATATATTTTCAACCCATCCACTTGATAGGTGAATAATGTATTTGTACCCCTTTAACTGTTATCAGTATTAGATCCAGTAGAACGATAGTTGGCTAGTTCCATCCATAAAGTGACATAAGATCTGTTTTTTCCTCCTCCTCTTGAGTTTATGGGCACCCGATAGTGGAGACAGACACATCAGCCCATTGATGGGAGCTCACCTGGTTTCCCGATAATGGCGATGTGAAGTGATGGCTGTGTAGATTTCGCCCAGTGTTGACATGTGTGAGGCGGATCGATTGTCCACATTTTACCAATGTTCCTCGTTCACAGACAGTCGACGTCTTTCCACGGATTCGCCAGTAACTGTTACCATCATCTGCTGCGGTAACTCCGGTCACCGACTGCTGCCCACTGCCTGCGGAGAGGAGGAATTGTACAATCACTCTGGAGATTTAAACATATTTAGAAGTACATGTAAAAGATGAGGGCACTTCTATTAAATCTCAAAAAGCTGCTAAGAGAAGTTTTCACTCTAATGGACCTGGTCCCTTGTGTTCCCCAATTTACATGTCAGTGATGCAGTTGCTGTTGTAACCACTGTGTATTATGCTGATGTAATATTCCCAGGTGACATGGAAAAGCCACAGATGGCCGCCATAAACCACCCCGCAGTGTGCAGTTTTGCCACTAATTAGAACAGTTTTTGAATGCTCTTTAATATCTGCGAGGTTTTTTTTTGCAACTAGAACAGTTTACCTGCAGAATCCAAGCGGACCTTTAAAAATATGTTTGACAACCGCAGTAACCTGTAAACTCCACCTGCCACAGCAGCTTCACATAAAGAGACAACGTGAGTACTCCCAGGTGTGGACCTCTGAAGCTTCTGACGCCGCACAGCGACAGACATCAGCCATTGAAGTTGGTGGGTCTATGTCAAAGCAGCCCAAATCCATATATGCCAAGAGGAAAATTATTTGGCATATGCTGGATACTCAGTGTCCTATGGATACATTTGGCAGTAACTTGCCCAGTCCATAGTGGAAATATGAATCAGAGCTGAACCGTAACCGGAGCCATTCCTCATCCAGCATTCCTGTGGCTTTAGAAGACAGATTTACAGCTTTTGGCCTCATTCAGATGTCCATGTGGCATGTGCGCATTTATTTTTTCCACGGATAGAGGACGATGGAGACGTCACGTTTTTTGGGGTCAAGCGCAGTCGAAATCCAGCGTCGGGTGGCGCTGGCAGCGGAGAGGTGAGTGAGATCATCTTCTGACGCTGTACATTCATTAGCATGTTAGCACACCCATAGGGGTGTACAAACATGCTAATGATGCAGACTAGCCAGGAGAAGCAATACCCTAGGGACTAGTCCGCGCGCTCCTCAGCATACGATAAAAGAGCTTTAGAAATACTTTTTCCTAAAGATCTCTATCTATGCTAGTGTATACAGGGACGGTTCTCATGGTTCTGGGTGCACCTGACAGGTTCCCTTTAAAGTTCGGCTGAATACACAGAACCCGAACTTCCACAGGTCCACTCATCTCCAGCCGAGATCTTGCACCACCACCGGAGCCATTTATGGAGGACCAGCTGGGAATCAATCTGCGCACACAGCTCATGACATTTCACTCACCGACACTGACCTGTCATTCACACTTAAGAGGCCAGCAAATGGGCCAGGGAATCACAGACAGGGAGGAGAAGGCCCAAAGTACACTCCGGCCCCCGTGCACCTAAATCTTATCACCTGAAAATTTCAAATGCTAAATATATCAATTTAATCAGCATTACAGCCAAGGCGTTACTTTAACTTGCTAAATTATAGAAAAGAGCTTGTAACCGCTGAACTCCTTGCCTCAGAAATAGGCCACGGATGACTCATGAGAACAGAGCCTTGTTAATAACGGGTAGATCATAAGTTGCTTGTTTTTACAAGCACTTTGCATTTTTTTGTTTACTACTTATGATGTTGAGCGATCTCTT
This sequence comes from Anomaloglossus baeobatrachus, assembly GCF_048569485.1. Lineage (NCBI taxonomy): Eukaryota > Metazoa > Chordata > Amphibia > Anura > Aromobatidae > Anomaloglossus > Anomaloglossus baeobatrachus. Next base: position 108,550,776 of record NC_134354.1, on the reverse strand, counting down.
CAGTGGGCCACATACTTCCGCTGTGCCACCTGCTTATGTAAGTGAATGTGTTGTGTAAAGCCATAAACCACAAATTAAACTTCACGTGAATGACTAAACTATGAATAGCTTCAACTACTTCCTGTTCTACAAGAACAACTTGTATTTCACTTTTCACCATAGTGGATGGATGATGTGGATGTGTGCTGAGAATGTTTCACTGTGCAATGTGTTTTCCTTCTATGTTACCTGCCATTTAGACTAAGATCACAGTCTGTGCCCCCGGCCTGCAGCACACGGGGGCGTCTCCGACATATACTGCAACGTCACCAAAGGACACAATTCACAAGACGGAGACCAAAAGTGCGTTCTGGGCTTCACCTCGCTGGTATGTGGCAGCATCTCGTTTACCTAAAGCACTACTCTAGTGTGTGTGTGTGTGTGTTGGTGGCGGGTCAGCACTGGAGTGGAGCTTTAAATCTAAGTCCCCTGCCCCTAATTTTATACTTCTCCTTCAGCATTTACATTCGGTGTCGTGGCAACATATTGTGCTGCGGACATCAAAAGTTACGTCACAAGCTCTCAATGCAATTCTATAAAAGCCTGAATGAGGCTCTAATAGACTTGTATTGAGTTGTGGCCTCCGGCGCGCTCCATGAAACACTGGGCTGCCGGCAGGTCACAAATCACTGGAGACCAATCAGAGCGACGCTGACAGTAGGTGAAGCCGCTGGAAGGCGAGTATAAGACAGAGAGCTTATATTTAAAGTTCTCCTGTGAGGAAAAAAAATAAAAATAAATATATGCTGGAGCTTATATTTCCCTTCTAAGTTCCCTGCCCCCATCTTATACTTACTCTGGAGTTTTAATTCTTTTTCTCTGGTGCTCCGGTCCCACAGCACCATCTTGTACTTCACAATCTCTCAATACAAGTCTATGAGAGCTAGAATGAGGCTCTCATAGACATGAATTGAGGTGTGACCACCGGCTACTCCATGAAACACTGGAGCTGACAGCAGGTCACAAACCACAGGAGACTGACCAGAGCGACCCTGGAAACAGATGAAGACGATGGCAGGTGAGTATAAGACAGGGGGCTTAGGGGTACTTCTCACATAGCGAGATCGCTGCTGAGTCACGGTTTTTGTGACGCAGCAGTGACCTCATTAGCGATCTCGCTGTGTGTGACACTGAGCAGTGATCTGGCCCCTGCTGTGAAATCACTGCTCGTTACACACTGTGCTGGTTCATTTTTTGGACGTTGCTCTCCCGCTGTGAAGCACACATCGCTGTGTTTGACAGCGAGAGAGCAACGATCTGAATGTGCAGGGAGTCGGCGTCTGGCAGCCTGCGGTAAGCTGTAACCAAGGTAAATATCGGGTAACCAAGCAAAGTGCTTTGCAAGGTTACCTGATATTTAACATGGTTACTAGCATCCGCCGCCCTCACGCTGCCAGTGCCGGCTCCCTGCACACGTAGCCGGAGTACAAATCGGGTAACTAAGCAAAGCGGTTTGCTTATTAACCTGATGTGTACTCTGGCTAGGAGTGCAGGGAGCCAGCGCTAAGTGGTGTGCGCTGGTAACCAAGGTAAATATCGGGTAACCAAGCGCTTGGTTACCTGATATTTACAGTTACCAAGCGCAGCATCACTTCCACGCGTCGCTGGTGGCTGGTCACTAGTCGCTGGTGAGATCTGCCTGATTGACAGCTCACCAGCGACCATGTAGCGACGCACCAGCGATCCTGACCAGGTCAGATCGCTGGAGCGTCGCTAAAGTGTGACGGTACCCTTACATTTAAAGCTCCACTCCAGTGTTGAAACACAGATAAACACTGGAGTGGTGCATAACTGTGTAGGAAACCGCAGCAGACAGCAAGGCATGAAATCTTTTTTCTTCTAATGGATCCTTATGGTGACAGATCCCTTCCACCTCTGGAGCCCATCAGCGGCACAAACACAATGTATCTATGTGTGTCAGTAAATATTTATATTCTCCTCTAATAAACATTCTGGATCATCTGTCGCTTCTACATTCCGCACTTCCTCCATTACTGCTCCCGGGAATGTATATAGGGTTGAGGTGAGGTTTCTTATTCCTCCTGGACACGTATAAATACGCTGACAACTAGTGAGTGGGACGTGTCCCTACGCGGGGAGTGTCGGGATCAGACATGCTGTGACACAGGCCTGTATGGCCGCGGGCCGGCACCAGCACACACGCACATTCCTCCCGTTACCTGAGCCGTATCTGACGTCATGGGAGTGCAGCCGGACGTCGTGCTTGGTGTTCAGGAGCTTCACCACGGAGCCGCACGTCACCACCGAGAGCTCCGAGCCGGAGCCGCACGGGAACAGCAGCGGCGTAAAGAGGAGCAGGAGAGAGCCCGCCCCGTCCCGAGCCTTCATCATCACCACACACCGGCTCAGCACACCGGAAGCGTCAGCTGGCTCCGCCGGAAATGCACCCCTGGTAACGTGTGAAACCGGATGCCCCCACTCCGCCATTTTATTTTCTGGCAAAAAAACAAAACAAAACAAAAAACATGTACAATATTCAGTGTTCGTCACTCTTTCTTGTACTCGGTCTCATGCACGTTTACATAGTACTGACGTTCGTGGTGCGAATCTCAAAACCTACGTTCATTTTGGGACTATGTTACGCAATCCACTAAGCATGCGACGCAAGACTGCGCTTGCGCAGCAGGTTGACATTAGCACTTGGCTAGAAGCGGCGCATGCGCCGTTGTCTGCTTGTTGGGTGGACCTGGCTAGTACGCATGTACACTGTGGAGATCTACCGGAAGTGACGTCACGCTGGGTTGCTCTGGATCTTTTTCCTCTCCGTTGCTCGCGTAGAGAGGAGTCGGGATTCTGTTGTTTCGCGTCGCCGAGTCGGAGACGTAGTGTCCGTGTGCCCGGAGAGGAGCGACTCCGCCGAGGTGAGGCTCGCTTATCTGCACCCGGTGTAACGTGTTCAGCTGCGGCTCGGGCCTGAGCCAAGGAAGGCCCGGACACTAGGCCGCAGTGTTGGGTGTTTGTGAACAGCTGGTGCCCAGCTATGGAGGACACATGAGGCCCCTGCATCACCTGTTATATATCGTCTTAAAGGGGCGTTCTGAGATTTTAGACAGTTTTCAGTAGTATCTTGCAGTGTGATAGAATAAACCGTGCTGCTATCAGCTGGTGATCCCAACTGCCACAACCGATCACAGACGGTGGGTTAATGGGGGGGGGTCGCAGGCAGTTGGCCAACAGGGAACCCGGGTTATGATCTGCCGAAAAATGGGGACTGAGGGGCTGCAGGCAATCTGCTGACTGAGGGACAAGAGGAACCGTGGCTGCAGGCGATCGGCCGATGGAGGGACAAGAGGGACTGGGGTCTTTGACGCCACCCGATGGAGGAAGGACTGAGGTCGCCGGCGGTCAGTCGACGTGGGAGGTGACCGAGGATGCAGGCAGACATCTGACAAAAGGGGGTGGGGTGAACTGGGGTCGCCAGTGGGTGACCGGCTAGAGGTGGGGCCAGGGGGGGGCGTCTCAGGTAGCTGGCAAGGAAGGGGGATCATGTGCAATCAGCTGACAGAGGGACAAGGGAGACCAGGGTCTCGGACAGTTGACCAACATGAGAAGGGACCAGGGTCTCGGGCGGTGGGCTAATGATGGAGGAGGGGCAACCAGTGGTCGCAGATGGTCGGCAGATGAGGGAGGGGGAACCGATGGTCGGCCAGTGGAGCAACTTTCTATACCCCTTCCATTGGTCTAAGTGGCAATAACCCATCACTGGAAGTGTCGGGAGCTGTTTACCTCACTTGTCCCATTAAATATCCATGAATTATCCTTTATAAAGGATGGCTACATTATTTTTATTTTGTCAGATGTGTAATATGATTTTGTGTCCCTTAAAATTTGGGCTCGTTCACACCAATGTGTTTTTGGTCCGTGTACGATCCGGCTAAACATCAGGTCGCACTCGGACCAATGTTATTCTATGGGGCCATGCACAAGTCTGATGCACCACAATTTTTCCCATGGACAGACATGGCCTGGGGAAAAATCAGTTTAATCCGATTTTTAGATCGCACTCAGTGAGTCCGTGGAAACCATGAGATTGCTCTTGGATGAGAGGATTTGTGTGGTGTGACCCCGGCCTTATAGATGTGACGGGTGGAGTTGAGCGGATCTGTTAAAATACGGTGAAGCCGGACTTTAGATGGACCCGAACCTCATTTGGAAGTAACTGATTGGGCAGTTTGAGTCTTCGCCCATTTACAGCCAGCCATAAACACATCACTTCCGGGGAGGGAGGGTGAGCAAGTTTTTTTCATATAATTTTTTTTTCCCATATATTTTTTTGTTGTTGCATGCTACATCCGATAACGCTGATTTTACCCCGAGTTAGAGCCATTCAGAAACTGCAAGCACAGCGGGCCTAGCACTGTGATGCTCGAGTCAGTTTTCAGTATGCATAAAGCACCTGAATGCTATCACTGTTTTTTTTTTTTTGTAAAGTCTGTGTTTGGTACTAACACCCAACTTTAATTTTCAGGTTCACTCATCTCTAGGGGCAGGTTCTCCTCACAGCTCTGCTGTCCATTAAATGGCTGCAGAAGTACGTGACCATATTAAGCCATCAGCTTCCACCAATAGAAAAGCAGCTTTCTGTGTTTTCCTATTGGAGGAGCTGATGTGTGGCCACTCCCCCTCCTGCTATGTGCCCACGGGAGCTTGCTTCTGCGGATTTTGCCGCAGAAAACCTGCAGATTTATCTGGATTTTCCAGATAAATCCGCAGGTTTGAGCAAGTACAGAAACTTCCTATGTTATCCTATGGGACATGGGGAGTGTCTGTGTCCACACTGCGGAATGTGCGGCTGCGGAATATGCTGTGGATGTCACACTGCCGCACCTAACTGCATGTCAATTATTCCTGCGGATATATCTGCGGAAATCCCGGCCCTCCACTGTGGAGATAGAGGCCGGGACTTCCGCAGGTAAATCGCATGAAAGTCCGCAGGTTTACCGCAGATATTCCGCTGGAAACTTGCAGCTAAAAATAGCTGCGGATGCTGGCGGGCAGCTGCGGGAAAACTGCGGCCGTACCTGCGGATATATCCGCAGGTATGAGCTCCCGTGGGCACATAGCCTAACACACCTGATAAAATAAAGATAATTGTGCCAACCCCAGCAATAGCACAGCGCTGGATACAGAAGGCAAACGGTGCAACATTTTTTTTAATGAAACCCAACTACAAAATGTAGCAATAAGGCTGCTTTCACACTACGTTTTTTTTATCATGCGTCATGAACGTTTTTTTGCTGTGAAAGCGGATCCTGCTTTTACAGCAAAAAACCGCATGTGTTTATTTTTGCAGGATCCTGTCACTTTAAGTTTATGGGCGGGCATTGGAGTCATGTGATCGGGAGTCAGTGGAACTGAACGTGAGAGACTGGGAGTCGGCTTCTGACAGCTGCGGAGGCTCGTAACCAAGGTAAACATCGGGTAACTTGCTTGGATACCCGAGATTTACCTTTGTTACGAGCGTCTACAGCTGCTAGGAGCCGGGCTGCCTGCACACGTAACCAACGAAAACATCAGGTAACTAAGAGAAGCGCTTTCCTTGGTTACCCTATATTTACCTTGGTTACGAGTGTCCGCAGCTCTCAGGCAGGGGAGGGAGGGAGGGGGAGAGAGGGACTGATCACCCGAGGCTGGTTTCTGCGCATGCTCAGTAGAGCAAGCAAGTTCCTGTCTATCAGCATCCCAGCGTTCACATGCGTTTGCGAGCAGTATAGTCAGGATTCAGCAATTTGCAGTATTTGGACGCAGCTCAAACACGCTACAAGTAGCGTTTTTTGAAAAATGTTAAAAAACTGCAAGTCGCTGGATCCTCACTATAACGCACGCAAACGCAGGTGAACGCATGTTGACGCAAGTCCATTGCAAATGAAAAGGCATTTGCTCTGGATCCGTTTTTGTGTTAAAAAAACGTTTAGGACGCATGTTAAAAAAACGTAGTGTGAAAGCAGCCTAAATAGGAGTTGGTCTGGTTCTCAGCAGTGGCCGCTGCACAATCCCCTCCTGTCCTGGATCGGTCATACCCTTTTCATTACACTAAGGGTAATTTGCCTCCTTAATTCCCTCTATTGTTTTGTATATTTAAGAAAGTGACGTTTGGTCATTGCGTGGTTAGTATGATGGAAGTGTCGACATAATAAAAAGAAGGAAGAAAAGGAATAAATAAAACAAAAATTATAGAGACTAATAATACCGTAGGTTTCTAAGACATCGTAGACATGGAATGAACATGGAATATATGTAGATAATAGGGAAATGTACACACATCTCATATACACAGTTGTATAATTTATTCCCTGAGCTTAAGTGGGGAATGAACTTGAAATATAAGTAGATTACATGGGAATGGACACGCACAACAAGTGTATATTATATTCCCTCTGTTACATAGGTGGGGAATGAACATGGAATATATGTAGATTACAAGGGAATTAACACACATACCATATAAACTGGTGAAGATTAAAGTCTGTGCGCTTTTTAGCTGGGGAATGAAAAAGGTATATATAATAAGGAAATTAACACATCCCAGATAAATAGGTGTATATTATATTCCATGTGCTTCTTAGGTAGGAATGAAGGAGGAATATATGTAGATAATAGGGAAATGACCATGTATCCCATATAAACAGGTGTGTATTATATTCCCTGTGTTTGATTTGTGGGGAATGAACTTGAAGTATGGACAAAATATTTAACAATATTCACATTATATTGTGTACTTACTGATCTCAATTTGTGAAAGTAGAGAGGTAGATGGCAAAATGTAACAATTCTGTAAATATGGAGGACTACATGCCAGCATGTTTACTAGTCTCCTAATGATAATCTCCAGCTGATAAAACTGTGATTTCATCAAAGCTACAGCAAGCAGCCCAGTATGTGACACATGACAGGAATCAGTATCTCTGTCCCTACATTAGGGCTCATTCAGACGACTGTTCCGTTTGTCCTGGTCATTGCCTTTTTTTTTTTTTTCTTTGTTTGTTTTAGGACCTACTGACGACCATATTGTCAATGTGTTTTGTGTAGGAACGGATGGCATACAGAAGTGCTTCCATGTGCCATCCATGTCCGTTACATTATTATGGAACATGTCCTATTCTGTTCCGCAAAATGCGGACCATGACCCAATACAAGTCAATGGGTCCGCAAAATAGATGAAAGCCACACGAAAGCACTTCCATTTGGCTTCAGTGTATCGGTGCCCCGGCAGCCTATATAATGTCCCACTCCTGGTCAGCCCCGCATCTGCTCACACAGAAGTGTGTGAGTAGCTATGGGGATGACAAACGCTGACATCATGAGGTTAGCTAAGTTCATTACCTGCAGTGATGATCTCTGCTGAACTTGTGACGTCAGCGCTTGTCACTAACTACCAAGATTGCTGCATTCTCACATCAAGTATCGCGGGAGCCCAAGGCTGTGACTAGTGGTGACATCACAGGCTCCTGCGATACTTTGTGTGAAACCGCGGTGATCATTGAACTCACTGACGAGCGCTGCCATCACAAGTTCAGCAGAGTTAATCACCGCAAGTAATGAACTGAGCTAACCTCATGATGTCTGCGCTCGTCATCCCCAGCGGTGACCTGGCCTGACCTAATGATGTTAGCTCAGGTCACTGCTCTGTTCTTCCAGCCAATAGGGAACATTCTTTTATTGACTGGAACAGTGAGTATGGTATGAATCGTCATGCAACCTCCTTATTGGATTCTGCTGGACCCGGATTATTTTTCTTTTCAAATACAAATTTGGGGGGGAGCCCATGTTTTTTGTTTTAAATTATTTAATTTAAAATAACAGCATGGGGTGCCCTCTGTTTTGGATTATTAGCCAAGGTGAAGCTGCGGGCTGCAGCTGTCTGCTTCACCTTAGCTGGCTACAAAAAACAGGGAGGACCCCATGTTGTGTTTTTTTTTTTTTTTTTTTTTTTTTTTTTTTTTTTTTAGGGAAAATAATGAATTTGTGGCTAAAAAAAGGCTAAACAGTGCCACATGCAAGGCACTAAAGGGTGCAAGATGTCAAAATGCAGGGGAGTGGGGCATTATATATATCTTTATCTATCTAGCTTTTGACTGTGTGTAACCCTCCATCCGTTTTTATTGCGCTCCGCAAAAAAATGGATGGCACATGGACTGCATACGGATGCAGGGCTGCATACTTGGAAAAGCAGGACCATTTTTTGTGGACCGCAAAAACGGGACAGTCGTGTGAATGTACACTTATGCTGCTCATAGAGTAAAGGCAATAATCTGGTGTTTTATTCCGGTTTCAAGCTTTCATTGTGCTGTGCTGGGAGGTGAGGAGGGAGAAACCCATAAACCAGTCTCCAGTAATATTTGTACAATATATCTGCGGTGCGTAGGTGAGGTTTCAGGTCTTCTTCACAATTCTCGTTCTGTATTAGGCTACTTTCACACTTGCGTTGTTTTCCTTCCGTCACAATCCGCCCTTTTGGAAAACAGCGGAATCCGTTAACGGATTCCGCTGTTTCCCATAGATTTGTATGGATGACGGATTGTGCCAAAAGGACCTGCGTTGCTTCCGCTGAGCGACGCTCCGTTGCTTCCACCCAGCGGGAGGAACGCAGCATGTAACGTTTTTTTGAGCAGCGGAATCCTTAGGATTTCACTGCGCATGCTCTCTCTGGCTCCCTGCACCTGTAACCAGGGTAAATATCGGGTAACCAAGCAAAGTGCTTTGCCTAGTTATACCCGATATTTACCCTGGATACATGTGCAGGGAGCCCGACACTTCCCCGCTAGGCTCTGCCCCCTCCCGCACTCCACTCCGCATGTGTATATATACACACACACACACACACACACACCTGTCCTCAGCGCCATGGCCCCGCTCGGCTCCGCACACATTCTCGGCGGCCGAGCGATTAGCTGATCACCCGGCGGCCGGCTCCTGTGAGCGATCAGCTGATCACCCGGCGGCCGGCTCCTGTGAGCGATCAGCTGATCGTTCACAATGGTCTGCCGCCGGTAAAAAAAGGTAAAAAAAAAAAAAATCAAAACGGATTCCGTTGTTTGGCAGCATCCGTTGTGCCACTATATGCAACACATCCGTTGCATGCGTCACACAACGCAATGCAACGGATACCGTTCAACGCAAGTGTGAAACTAGACTAACGCAGCGGAGAGTCTAATGTATATCAGACGTATCAAGAGTGGTTATATGGAGTCTGAGAGAAAAAACATGGTGCTACATCGGAGCACATAATCCTAGGGGCTGTCTGTGCACATGAATCGCTAGCATTACTGTCATGGAGACATTTTACCTGGTTCTCTCTGATGTTTGTATGACGTAGGAACTGCAGGGACGGTGCGCAAACATCGGACGGGCAGTTAGCGGCAACTTGTATGTACTTTGTGACAATACTGTTGTCATACACACGAGCTTTTGTACTTGGTATGACTGCACAGTAACGTTTAGGTGGTGCTGGTCCTGTTTGAGTTCTGGTCTTTATTCTGTTCTGTGAACAGTAAGGGGATGGTCACATATAGCGGGTTTATTCCTGCATGATGAATGTAAGCTTTTTCAAGATGGTGCAGCACATGTGCGGTAAGCCCCTAATCGGTGTACCAGCTCCCGCCATGTCTTCAGGAGCGCAGTGCACATGCTCTAACCTTCTGAAGAAACCTGGGTGTCTGCATAGGGGAGACGGGTCACTGCGAAAAGAGTGACTTACTGTCAAAGACCAGAGACCAGCGGGAAAGGGAGCCGGATGTGCAGGGCCCATTTGGGATTAAAACGGAACCTGTGAACCTGTCAGTTCCCTTATGTGTTCTAACCTGGAAGCAGGGTGATGTGTTGTAATATTGTGTATTATGAATATATAAAAATGTTTTATTACTTATATGTTCCCTATGCAAATGATCAGAGGGTCTAGTCCCCTGGGCATCGCATCGGCCTTTGGGCGTTTCCATGGTATTACACCCCTGTGGATGTGATACCATGGATTTACATGAGTGACATCCCCATCGCTCCTTGAGATCTCGCGTGTGCGCACTTACCATTACCACAGCCTGCTTTTCCGGGAGCTTGCTTCTCAGCTCTAGACGGGCATTCACTATCACGGCTGTTTACTTGCTGGCTTCAGACGCACTCTGCGCAAGACAGGAACCGCAGGAGTTTTCTGAGCACGTGCAGAGCGCGTCTGAAGCCGAGAAGCAAGCACCCGGATAAGAAGGCTGTGAAAATGGTAAGCGCACACGCACGGGATCTCAAGGAGCTGGCGGGGAAACCGCTCATGTAAATCCATGGTATCACACCCACAGGGAGTTGCGACACCCAGGGGACTACAGCCCCTGCTCATTTACATAGGGAACATGTAAGTAATAACATATTTTTATACATTCATAATACACACTATTACAACACAGGGATGGGTAGGAAGGGGTTACTAGGCCACACATCAGCCTGCTTGTACGTCAGAACGCATATGGATCTGACAGGTTCCCTTTAAATGATGGATTTCTCAAAGAAAGAAATATTACAAGGAAGGTATAAATATAATAAGGGGCTTTACACTCCTGCCTTAAGTTGGGTGTCAGATCTCCTCCTATAAGGGGGAGTTGTCACTGTCTGACGTGGTCCATTTATTCCCACTGCTCCCCTAAGTATTTTTTGTTTTTGTAATCTGCCCTACAGTTCTAGAGATCTGGGCCTTTTTATATAACGCACCCAGTATGCCACTCTTTTTTTTTTTTCTTTTTTTTTTTTTTTTTTATTTTCTTTACCACGTGTGTGTGTGTTGCTCACAGGTAATAGTGCTGAGCAGCCTAAGGCCGGGTTCACATGAGCGTATTTCATGGTCCTTGCGCGGGGCCGTATGGGTCTGGGGCTGTAAGTTCAGCTTAGGGGACCCACAATATCGTCTGCGTACAGACCATTAACTATGCTTGTGGGGTACCGACCTTAAAGACACCAGCAGAGAAATCCTAAGTCTCCAAGGTAAAGACCATAAGGCCCTATGCGCACTGGAAAAATGAATTTTCTTAAGAAAATTCCGCAGGGTCTGAAAGATTACCGCAACCGCGGTAAAAAAACGCGGTAAACCGCACCCGAAAACCGCATGCAGTTTGCCGCGGTTTTACCGCGGTATTGCGGCGGTTTTGCCGCATGCGGGTTGGTACATGTGCTTTAATGCATTCAATGCAATAAAGCACATTGAAAAAAAGGAAAAAAAAAAGTAATTTCTTCATCGTTCCTATGGGAGACCCAGACCATGGGTGTATAGCTTCTGCCTCCGGAGGACACACAAAGTACTACACTAAAAAGTGTAGCCCCTCCCTCCGAGCATATACACCCCCTGGATAACCAAATATAGCCAGTTCAATGCTTTGTGTTCAGGAGGCACACATCCACACATGCATTCTCATCTGATTTTTTTGATTTTAAAGAGTTTGAAGAAAAGCGGGTCCAAGCTGGACCCCCGGCATGTCCCTTCTCACCCCACTGTGTTGGCGGTGTTGTTAAGGTTGATTTCAAGGCTGGAGCCTTAGATGCCGCGCTCCTTCACCATCCCTCGGGCTCTGGCTTGAAGTGGGAGCCAGCACGGTTCTCACTGCCTTGCAGGAGACCGGTCTCCATCCGCAGCCCTTTCAGGACCCTACCGGACGGAGCACTCATCCCTCAGGGACCTGGCCCTGCGTCTCACAAGCTAAGTATTTGAGACGTTATTGTCAGGGGGTCCCTTGCATCTTTATTGTTGGGGAGAGTGTGTCAGTTTACTTTGGTGACATTTCCGGCCGGTTCTCTGGTTTTCACCTGAGAACCGCGCCGAGGGTGCCTGCGCGCCGGCCGCATTGTAAAATTTAGGCCCCGGCTTCGGCTGCGGCCTACTTTCGTTTTCACTGCCCCTGCATGTCAGTCATGCAGAGGGACAGTGCGGCGCCGCCCACCGGCCGTTCAGCACAGGGGAGGACACTCCTCTCTGAGATGTTTCCCTCCCCTGTATATCTCCTTGGCCCTCCGGTTCCCGCTCTTGGACTAGGCCCCGGCCCCCCTCCTCACTCCGGCGCCATTTTATCAGCGTCCTCACACTGATCGGCGCTGGCTGCTGCATCTCTGCAACCTGTCTAGGGGTCCGAGCTGTGGGATCCGGAGGGCACACAAAACGGTCTGGTAAGCCACAACCTCTGGTTGTGGACCTTCTTATACACTCTCTGGGGGTCATTCTGAAGGAGTGTGTTCTTTACTGCAGAGCCCCCACCTCAGCAGCATGTCTCACACTAGGAGCAAGGCTGTACTCAATATGCACTGCATGTAAGCTCGTATTGCCTGAACCGAGCACATATCCTCATTGTGATGCCTGCTCTAACATGGTAGTGCCTCAGCCTGGAGTCTCCCCACTGGTCCCTCCGGCTGCTCCGGCCCCGGTGGCTGAACCCCCGGCTTGGGTAGAATTGTTTTCTAAGTCTATCTCCCAGTCCTTTGCTGACTCCATGGGACAGCTGTCCCGGACTCTGCTGAGCATGCATCAGCCCACTTCTTAGGGCGCCTCTGCTGCTTCGGCTCGCTCTGCAGAGCTCACAGAGGATTCTTCATCTGCTCCCAGACCCCGTCCTCCTAAAAGGAGACGCAGGGTCCCCTCTCCTTCCTCGTCACGAGCCGACTCGCAGGACGAGGAGGATGTCTTTACTGGGGGCTCGGACGCTACCTCCATGTGCCCCATTGATCTGACCGAGGGTGATGCAGATGTTAGTGATTTGATTGCGTCCATTAATTCTGTACTGGACCTCAATCCGCCAGTATCAGAGGAGCAACCCTCTCTGGCAGAAAAGCACCAGTTTACCTTGCCTAAGAGAACAAGGAGTGTGTTCTTTAACCACTCCAGTTTTCAGGCCACTGTGTCCAAGCCCAGAGACTGTCCTGACAAACGCTTCCCAAAGCGTGGTTCTGATGACCGTTTTCCTTTTCCACCAGAGGTGGTCAAGGAGTGGGCTCAATCACCAAAGGTAGACCCTCCGGTGTCTAGACTCTCAGCCCGGACAGTTGTATCAGTGGCTGATGGCACCTCACTTAAGGATCCCACTGACCGCCAGGTTGACCTCCTGGCCAAGTCTGTCTGAGGCGGCAGGGGCCTCGTTCTCCCCATCCTTTGCAGCAGTGTGGGCTCTCAAAGCCATCTCTGCTTCCCTAGAGGAGATGCATTCCCTCACTAGGGACTCTATGCCTGAATTGGTTGCCTTAACTTCCCAGGCTTCAGCCTTTTCAGCCTACGCCATGTCTGCCATGCTGGAGGCCTCCCAACGCACTGCGGTGGCCTCCGCCAATTCCCTCGCTATCCGCAGGATCTTGTGGCTTCGAGAGTGGAAGGCAGATGCTTCCTCAAAGAAGTACCTTGCTGGGCTCCCATTTGCTGGGTCCAGGCTGTTCGGTGAACAACTGGATGAAATTATTAAGGAGGCTACTGGCGGGAAGAGTACTTCCTTGCCACAAACCAGGAAACCTGTCCAGGGCAGGAACCAGTCGAGGTTTCGTTCCTTTCGTTCTTCTAACTGGTCGTCCTCTAAGCCCTCGGCCTCGTCCACTAACTCAGCCAAGGACCAGAAGCCCACCTGGCGCAAGAAGCCGTGTCCACAAAAGTCCGCAGGAGCTGCTGCCACCAAGGCAGCCTCCTCTTGACTATCTGGCCGAGCCAGCAACGTCCTTGGTCGGTGGCAGGCTCTCCCACTTTGGCGACGTGTGGTTTCAACACGTCTCCGATCAGTGGGTGCGGGATATTATCTCCCACGGCTACAGGATACAGTTCTCTTCCAGCCCGCCAAACAGATTTTTTCTGTCAACTCCCCCCTGCTCCAAGGCCGCCGCCTTCTCTCAGGCCGTGGCATCCTTGCAGGCCAACGGAGTGATTGTACCGGTTCCTGCCAGGGAACGGTTCAGAGGTTTCTACTCAAATCTCTTCCTAGTTCCCAAAAAGGACGGTTCCTTCCGGCCCATCCTGGATCTCAAGCTTCTCAACAAGCATGTTCAGGTGCGGCATTTTCGCATGGAGTCTCTGCGATCAGTCATTGCCTCAATGACCCAAGGAGATTTCCTGGCATCCATCGACATCAGAGATGCCTATCTGCATGTGCCAATTGCAGTTTCACACCAGCGTTGGCTACGTTTTGCAATCGGAGAGGAACATTTCCAATTCGTGGCTCTCCCCTTCGTGTTAGCCACGGCCCCTCGAGTATTCACCAAGGTCATGGCAGCAGTGGTTGCGGTTCTGCACCTCCAGGGGTTGGCAGTGATTCCTTACCTGGACAACCTTCTAATCAAGGCTTCATCCAGCGCAGACTGTCAGCGGAGTGTCTCGCTCACTCTCGCCACTCTGGTTCAATTCGGGTGGCTTGTCAATCTGTCCAAGTCCACTCTGACCCCGACCCAAAAACTCACGTACCTAGGGATGCAATTCGAGACTCTGCCGGCACTTGTCAAGCTGCCCTTAGTCAAACAGCAGTCCCTCCATCTGGCGGTGCGCTCTCTGTTGAGGCTCCGCCGTCATTCCATCAGGCACCTTATGCAGGTGCTGGGTCAGATGGTGGCGTCAATGGAAGCGGTTCCCTTTGCCCAGTTCCATCTGCGTCCTCTGCAGCTGGACATTCTCCGCTGTTGGGACAAGCGGGCTTCTTCCTTGCACAGGTTGGTGGCTCTGTCGCCACAGACCAGGAGCTCTCTTCAGTGGTGGCTTCGGCCCCTCTCTCTGTCTCAGGGACGCTCCTTCCTGACCCCGTCCTGGGTGATCCTCACCACGGATGCCAGTCTATCCGGCTGGGGAGCAGTATTTCTCCACCATCGAGCACAGGGCACTTAGACTCCGTCTGAATCAGCCCTCTCGATCAATGTGCTGGAAATCAGAGCTGTGCTCCTAGCTCTCATAGCCTTTCACCACCTGTTGGCGGGCAAGCACATTCGAGTCCAGTCAGACAACGCGACAGCAGTTGCCTACATCAATCACCAGGGCGGGACTCGCAGCCGCCTGGCAATGTTGGAGGTTCAACGCATCCTTCAGTGGACGGAGGACTCCAAGTCCACCATATCCGCAATCCACATCCCAGGCGTAGAAAACTGGGAGGCAGATTATCTCAGCCGTCAAACCGTGGACAGCGGCGAGTGGGCTCTGCATCCGGCAGTGTTCCGGTCGATCTGCCGCAAGTGGGGCACTCCGGAAGTGGATCTAATGGCATCCCGGCACAACAACAAGGTCCCGGTTTGCGTGGATCGCTCCCACGATCCTCAGGCCTTTGCAGCGGACGCGCTGGTTCAGGATTGGTCCCAGTTCCGTCTGCCTTACGTGTTTCCCCCTCTAGCTCTCTTGCCCAGAGTCCTGCGCAAGATCAGAATGGAGGGCCGTCGGGTCATACTCATTGCTCCAGACTGGCCCAGGCGAGCTTGGTACCCAGACCTGCTCCGTCTGTCCGTAGAGGTGCCGTGGCATCTCCCGGACCGCCCAGACCTTCTCTCACAAGGTCCGTTTTTCCGCCAGAATTCTGCAGCTCTCAGATTGACGGCGTGGCTCTTGATTCCTGGATCCTGACGGCTTCAGGCATTCCTTCCGAGGTCATCTCCACTATGACTCGGGCTCGGAAGTCTTCCTCGGCCAAAATTTACCACAGGACTTAGAGAATTTTCCTGTCCTGGTGTCG
This sequence comes from Anomaloglossus baeobatrachus, assembly GCF_048569485.1. Lineage (NCBI taxonomy): Eukaryota > Metazoa > Chordata > Amphibia > Anura > Aromobatidae > Anomaloglossus > Anomaloglossus baeobatrachus. Next base: position 108,535,072 of record NC_134354.1, on the reverse strand, counting down.
TTCTTCCGGCCATGCCCCTTGGCCTTTTTCCTTGCCGACCATCCTGTCCTTTCTACAGTCCGGTCTGCAGCTAGGACTATCCCTCAATTCCCTTAAGGGACAGGTCTCGGCTCTGTCAGTGTTGTTCCAGCGGCGTATCGCCCGACTGGCTCAGGTGCGCACCTTCATGCAGGGCGCATCTCACATCATTCCACCTTACCGGCGGCCTTTGGATCCCTGGGACCTTAATCTGGTCCTCACGGCCTTACAGAAACCCCCCTTTGAGCCTCTTAGGGAGGTTTCTTTGTTTCGACTTTCACAGAAAGTCGTCTTTCTGGTGGCCATAACTTCTCTCAGGAGAGTCTCTGATTTGGCTGCGCTCTCTTCGGAGTCACCTTTTTTGGTTTTTCATCAAGACAAGGTGGTTCTCCGTCCGACTCCGGACTTTCTCCCTAAGGTGGTGTCTCCTTTCCACCTTAACCAGGACATTTCATTGCCTTCCTTTTGTCCGGCTCCTGTTCATCGCTTTGAGAAAGCGTTGCATACTTTAGATCTGGTGCGGGCGCTCCGGATCTATGTGTCACGCACTGCTGTTCTTAGGCGGTGCACCTCTCTTTTTGTGCTGACCACAGGTCAGCGCAAGGGTCTCTCGGCTTCTAAACCGACCCTAGCTCGTTGGATTAGGTCGGCCATATCCGATGCCTACCAGTGTACTCAGGTGCCTCCCCCGCCGGAGATCAAGGCACACTCGACCAGAGCTGTCGGTGCCTCCTGGGCTTTCAGGCACCAGGCTACGGCTCAGCAGGTCTGTCAGGCTGCCACTTGGTCTAGTCTGCACACCTTTTCGAAGCACTACCAAGTGCATGCTCATGCTTCGGCAGATGCGAGCTTGGGCAGACGCATCCTTCAGGCGGCTGTCGCCCATTTGTGAAGTTAGGTTTTGCCTACTTCTCAGTTTTCTGTTTATTTCCCACCCATGGACTGCTTTGAGACGTCCCATGGTCTGGGTCTCCCATAGGATCGATGAAGAAAAAGAGAATTTTGTTTACTTACCGTAAATTCTTTTTCTTATAGTTCCGTCATGGGAGACCCTGCACCCTCCCTGTTGCCTGTTGGCAGTTTCTTGTTCCGCGTGTTATCACCGGTTGTTGTTGTAGACAGAGGCTCCGGTTGTTCCGGTTCTTGCTCTATCTCTACTTGTGGGTAGCTATTCTCCTTCAGCTTTTGCACTAAACTGGCTATCTTTGGTTATCCAGGGGGTGTATATGCTCAGAGGGAGGAGCTACACTTTTTAGTGTAGTACTTTGTGTGTCCTCCGGAGGCAGAAGCTATACACCCATGGTCTGGGTCTCCCATGACGGAACTATAAGAAAAAGAATTTACGGTAAGTAAACAAAATTCTCTTTTTCCTTCTGAGATAGATAGCAGACAGATAAATAGAAGAATAGATGGATAGATAGAATCCCTGTGAGCACACGCTGCATTTCTCCCGAGCGGTAATGTGTGTTCACATTACCAGCCGTGGGAAATGACCGGTAATTACCTCTGCAGTCTCGTTACGAGGCTGCATTCAGTATGTCAGTCGCGGCTGGATGCAAGCGTTGCAGGACGTGGATTACGCCGGAGCTGTGTGTTTCCTGGGGGTTAATAAAGGGGTGAACCAGGGGCTTTTTTGTGTTTTATTTAAAATAAAGGATTTTTCGGTGTGTGTGTTTTTTCACTTTACTTACGGGTTGATCATGTCAGCTGTCTCATAGACGCTGCCATGATCAAGCCTGGACTTAGTGGCGACGATCCGCTGCCATTAACTCCTTATATTACCCTGATTGCCACCGCATCACGGCAACAGGAAGAGCCGGGGACACTCCGGTACTGCCGCATAATAGATGCGACAGTCCCAAGGCAGCTGCGGGCTGATATTTTCGGCTGCGGGAGGAGGGGGCATTAACCCTGGCCCTCGCCCTCCCCAGCCTGAGAATACCGGGCCACCGCTGTGTGCTTACCTCGGCTAGACGGTAAAAATACGGCGGAGCACACGTGTTTTTTTTTTTTTTTTTTCTATATGTCCGTTTGATTTGTATTTGTATTCTATATGTCTGTGTGTGTTCTGTGTCTGTAATTTGTGTGTGTGTTTACTCTCTGCTCCGCTTCTTCTTTCTGTCATAATGACATCACTTCCCTGCAAACCGCAGGCAGCGATGAACATTACCGCAGGTAAACCGCGAAATACCGGAGGGAATAAAGCAGGAAAACACAATGAATCTCACAGAATTTGCTGCCTGCGTTATTCCCTGCGGGATTTCATGATTACATGGCAGTCAATGGAGTGAAATCCCGCAGCGACGTGCGGAAAAGAAGTGACATGCACTTGTTTTTGCTGCGGGAATCCCACAGCAAAACATGCAGCTGTCAAAATCCGCATAGTGCGCACAGCATTTTTTTTTCCCCATAGGTTTTGCTGGTGAATCACTGCAGAGATGTTATGAACATAACATGCAGCAAAACCGCAGGAAATCTGCGGCAAAAAACGGCAAGTGCGCACAGGGCCTTAGGCAGTGTTCACATGTTGCATGTTTGCTATGTTTTTGTTTTGTTGGTTTTTTTTGTTTTTTTTTTTAAAACATTTTTCATGAGATATTTATATGCAAATTAAAAGCTACTTTTTCTATTATCAGCAAAACCGATGGTGTCAGAAATCTCATGCACGCTCTTGTGTTTTTTTTTCCCAGTATTTCTTTATCGTTCCTTATGGGAGACCCAAACCATGGGTGTATAGCTACTGCCTCCGGAGGACACACAAAGTACTACACTCAAACGTGTAGCTCCTCCCTCCGGCTATATACACCCCCTGGATGACAATCTACCCAGTTCATTGCTTTGTGTTTCAGGAGGTCACACACACTTGCATTCTCTGATATTTTTCATTTTTATTTTTAAAGATTTGGAAGAAAAGCGGGTCCAGTCTGGACTCCCGGCATGTCCCTTCACGCCCCACTCTGCGGGGTGCTGTTAAGGTTGACTTTAATAAGGCTGGAGCCTTCACATGCCGAGCTCCTTCGCATCCTCTGTCGAGTCTCTGAAGTGGGAGCCATCACGGTCCTCTCTGCTTGCAGGAGGCCGGCTTCATCCGCAGCCCTGTCTGGTCCCTGCTGGAAGGAGCGTTTACCCCCCTCTCCAGGGACATGGCCCTGCGTCTCAAGAGCTAAGTATTGAGACGTTTTTCAGGGGTCCCGGGTACTTTTATTTGGGGGACAGTATGTTTTGTAACTTTACTGTGAATTTCGGCCGGTTCTGGGAGTTTCCTCTGAGAACCGCGCCGAAGGTGCCTGCTGCTCGGCCGCGCTTTGAAATCTAGGCCCCGGCTTCAGTTTGGGCCTAGTTTCGTTTTCGGCTCCCTGCATGTTTTGCATACGGCGCCGCCCACCGCCCGGCCAGCAGAGGGGAGGACTCTCCTCTCTGGAGAGATGTGCCCTCCCCTGTACCTCGTCCTGTATCTCTCTGCCCTCCGTTTTTCCCGCTCCTGGGCTTATACACGCCCCCCCTCCTCCTCCCAGCGCCATTTTCTCAGCGTTCTTACACTGGACGGCGCTGGGAGCTGCAGCTGTTGCTGTTTTGGGAAAGCTGTCGCTTCACTGGGACTTGGAGCTGTGGAATCCGGAGGGCACACAGAGAGTGGTGTGGTGAACCACAACCTCTGGTTGTGGGCTTTTTATGTTCAATCTATTTTTATTGTAAACATATCATATTATACATATACATCATGAAAAACTGAATGACTGACATGTCAAACTTTTTATAAATTGCATAGTAAAGAAATCATGTTTTCTCAATCTGTCTCGATCTCAATTTGACCGGATAATGAACACTTTACATCTATAGTCCTCAATAGACCTCTTCAAATTGGATTCCAACGAGATCTCAGGAAAAGGGAAGGAGAAGAGAAGAGAGAGAGAGAGAGAAGAAAAAAAGGAAAGAAAGGGGGGAGAAGGGAGGGAATTAGAAGGGGAAGTGGGGGAGAGGTAGGTAGCAGCGTGAGTAAGCTGGGAAGACGAAGGCAGACACAAAAGGGAAATGTTGGGTAGTTTGATTTGATTAGATTAGGGTGGGGGAGAGGCGCTCACTGTCATCTGAGAATCAGGTGGTCCTACATTCTTGTCCGGTTCATCCCTGACCATGCTGTACTCCACCGATCTAATAAGATGTTATGGCTCTGTCAAAACAGTTTAACAAAATCTGGAGAGTCCTTAAATAAGATCCATTCTCCCCAGGTCCTGCAAAATTTGTCCCTAGTGCCCGCAATGTCGGCAGAGAGCTCCTCCATCCTACATATGTTTGCCATTTCAGAGTACCACTCTGAGATGGGAGGTATCGTGGAGGACTTCCAGTACCTAGGTATGACGGAGCGCGCCGCCGCCAGGCAGAAGCGGAGTATGTCTCTCTTATGATAAGCGATTGAGTGTGGTAACATAGAGAGGAGGACTATCTTGGGGCAGTTATTCACTGCTTTCCCAGTTATAAGCTGATAATTAGCAAGAACCTTTCCCCAAAACTGTTTTAATCCATCACACTCCCACCAGATATGTGTCATGGTACCGACATCTTGCCCACATCTCCAGCACATCGCAGATACTGAAGGGAATATAATATGTAGTTTTGACGGAAACTGGTACCAACGTGTCAAAATCTTAAAATTTTTCTCCCCTGCAGAGCACGTGACTGACAATTTATGAGTAAATAAGAAACATTTCTTCCACTCATCGGGAGAGAAGTGTTGCTTCAGCTCCTTTTCCCAAGCTAATTGGTAGCCTCGTTTGCCTGAGACCCCAACTCTGATAAGAATACCGTACAGAAGGGAGATTGTGTGTTCAGGTGGGATGTTTTTAGTAAACAGTTCCTCAAAGGCACTACAAGTGCCTCGGACTCGATCAACTGTTCTCCCCGGAGAGACAAATGCCCGTAGTTGGAGAAACTCTAACCATTGTGAACCTCTAGACGGAAGCTGTGTCCGAAAGGTTTGGAATGAGGGTAATTTACCATCAATCAGTATGTGCCCCAAGCGGATGTCTTCCTCCGCCCTCCAGCCGAAGTAGCTTCTCTGTTTATATCCAGGGTGAAATGATGGAGTATAGAATAAGGAAGCGAGGGGACTAACTGACTGTGGAGGCGACATTTTTTTGGATACTATGTGACTAACTTTGAGCGTTTCTTTGATAAAATTTGAAAGTATCCCCACGTTAGAAAGATCTGAAGGAGGTATCCAAGGGAGGTGTTTAAGAGGGATCTCCAGTTCTTCTTGCTCTACCCGTATCCATTGCTTAGAGTCACTGTTGAAATGCCAGTCTAATATACGGGTCAAGGCTGCAGCCTGCATGTAGACTCTGAAGTTAGGAAGGCCTGCTCCTCCACACTCCCTTGGAAGGGTAAGAGTGCGTAAGTTGATTCTTGGTTTAATTTTACCCCATATGAATCGGATAATAGCAGATTGAAGGGTACGAAAAAAACTACTGGGAGGAGAAATGGGGATGGTTTGAAAGTAGTACAAAAAGCGTGGCAGGATATCCATTTTAATTACATTCATCCTGCCCATCCAAGACAATTTCAGTCCCCCGTAAGACTTTAAGTTCTTTATTGTACCTTCTAGTAGTGGTAAGTGATTAAGTGTATATAGTTTGGAGAGGTCCGCTGGGATTGAAATACCCAAATATTTAATGGCCGAAGGTCTCCATTTGAATGGGAAGTTAGACATTGCCCGGGAAACTTCAGTTTGGGTCAAAGAGATATTTAATGCTTCTGATTTTGATAGATTAACTTTAAAGTTACTAAGGAGGCCAAATCGTTCGAATTCCTTCATTATATACGGGATCGATATATGAGGTTGAGAGATGTATAACAGGAGATCATCTGCATATAATGCAATTTTATGATGGGCATCCCCGATCTTGAGTCCTTTGATATTACTATTCCCCCTGAGAGCGTTAGCTAAGTGTTCCATGATGACTACATACAAAAGCGGAGATAAGGGGCAGCCTTGTCTGGTCCCGTTTCGTACAGCAAAGGAGGAGGATAAAGCCCCGTTAACCCTGACCTTAGCGGTTGGGTTGTCATATAAAGCGCCAATTTTCTGTATAAATCGGGGTCCCAGTCCCAACTGACCCAATGCTGCCCTCAGAAATCCCCAATGGACTCTGTCAAAGGCTTTCTCAGCATCGATGGCTAGGAGACCCAGCGGGATCGAGTTGTTTTTAGCTTTAGCAATAAGAGACAAGGTTTTAATTGTATTGTCTCTTGCTTCACGGCCCTTGACAAACCCCACCTGGTCTGTGTTAATAACGGAGGGCAGGAAAGGGGACAATCTATCAGCCAAAATCTTAGAGTAGAGTTTTAGGTCCACGTTTAATAATGAGATAGGGCGATAGCTTGCAGCTAATAATGGGTCTTTCCCCGGTTTGGGGATCACGCTAATGTGTGCTTCCAGAGACTGAGGGGTTAGCCTTGTGTCTTCATCAATAGAATTAAATGTTTTGGCCATTATCGGGGCTAATTGATCCTTAAGCAATTTGTAAAAAGCCGGGGTGAACCCATCGGGGCCAGGGGATTTACCTGAGGGAGTAATTTGAATTGCGTTACAGATTTCGGATTCTGATATATCCTCCTCCAGGATCTCTATAACATTGCTATCTAGGGAAGGCAAGGCTGTCTCTTGTATATATCTCCCGATTCTATCTGCCAGGTCAGCAGGTGGGAGCTCCGCATATTGCCCTTTAATTTTATATAGGTCTTTGTAGTAGGACCGAAAGACCTCCAGGATCTCTGTTGGATCATATGTTTTGTCTCCTTTGGTGTTGATGCATGAAATGTACGAGGTGTTGGCCCGGGGATGCAGCAGCCGTGCCAAAGGACGACCACATTTGTCAGATGAATTATAATATATATATATATTATAATTCTCTATGATAGAGAAATTTCTGGTCCAATAGGGTTTTTAGGTTAGTTCGTTTAAGGACGAGGTCAGCCAGAACTGTGGGGGTACGTGTCAGTTTATGTGTATTTTCCAGCTCATGGATCTGTGTTAACAAGTTATCAATCTCTTCAGCTCTTTCCCTCTTGATCCTAGAGCCGTGCTTAATCAGTATTCCACGTAAGACACACTTCAAGGTCTCCCATTGGGTAGGCTGAGAAGTTGGGTCAGAACTATGGACTTGCGTGAAGGAGTCAATTGAATCTCTCAACTCCGTTAGGCAGAGATTGTCTTTAAGTAAATTGTTGTTTAACTTCCAGGTCCATGAGCGCTGGGGGAGGGAGGGTACCTGAAGGGAGAGGTAGACTGGGGCATGGTCGGACCAAAAAATTTCCCCTATCTCTGTAATGGGATGCCAAGCCAACGCTCCGTGGCTTACCAGAAAAAGGTCTATCCTGCTGTATGAGTTGTGTGGTGGGGAATAATATGTGTAGTCCTTACCTTGGGGATTTAGGATTCTCCATACATCAATCAGTCGGAGGGCGTGAAAAGTCCGCTTTAGGGCACTAAGTTCCTTAGTGCGGACACTGCTGCGTCCAGAGGAGGAGTCCATGGCTGGGTCTAGAGTAAAATTGAAGTCACCGCCAACCACCAATGTCCCCTCTGCAAAATCAGATAGCTGCGTCAGAAGGGCCCTACAGGTAGAAATCTGATTAGTGTTAGGTAGGTACCAGTTTGCGATTGTAAACATCGAATTTGCGACCTTCAGTTTAAGAAATATATAGCGACCCTGCTCGTCTATACAGGAGTCGACTATGGTGTGCACTAAGTGTTTATGAAGTGCAATCGATACTCCTTTAGATCTGGCCTCTGGGTTAACGCTGTGAAACCATACTGGATAAAATCTATCTCGTAGTATGGGTACATGATCCTTCTTGAAATGCGTCTCCTGTAATAGAAGAATCTGAACCTTTTTTTTGTGCATAGAATACAGGACCTGTGAACGCTTTTGAGGGGTATTAAACCCCCTTATGTTAATAGAGCTAAAGTTGAGGGTGGTCATGTTGGTCCAGGGGCTTTAGAGAGCGTGAAGGGATCCGGGAAAGATAGGGGAAGGGAGACAAAGAGAAGTGGACAAAGATAAAAAAGGGGAAGGAGAGAACGGGGAGAGAGAAGAAGGAGAGGAAAAGAAAAAGAAAAAGAAGAGAGAAAGAAGAGAGAGAAAAAAGAAAAAAAAAAAAAAAAGGGGGGAGAAAAAAAAAAAGGGGGGGGTGAGAGAGGGGGAAGGGTTACTTCAGGAATACAAGAGAAAAAGGGAAGATGTAGAAGATTCGAGGAATCACAATACCAAACAAAGGACTAGTTATACAAATAACCTGTCTATGAAATTTTACTCTTAGAGTGAGCAAAGGTTAACCGTGAACAATTGGGGGCCAATGTGTTCTACACCTGCCTGCAGCGTGTAGAGCCCCAAGGGAACGTGAACTTTCAAGGGAGGCATGCTCCCCGCCGGACCGGCCCCCGGCCCAACTCAATTATATATGTGTACTTTAATGTACCCAACCCATCAATCCTAAAACACCATAAACTCTATATAGATATGGAGTCAAAATTATCAATCCCATCATTAGAAATAATGGTGACAACGCCTGCACAGACCAAAGTGCCCTAAATGGCAAAACCATCATTCTCTCCCCACATTTCAGTGGATCCCATTTGAGGCAGTCCAGGGACTCTCAGTCTCCACTTGGTGATGGTGCTCCAGTCTTTACTCCACTCCGCCGCCGCGGGCCCCGATCTCTCTTACGGACCCGCTGCGACCGAGGAGCCTGTGCCTCCACTCCTGGAACTCCGTGGACGTATGGCCATTCTGAAGCATTGATATGCACCACGGGTATCCCAAGGGCCACACAGAAATCCGGGATATCCCTTGGAGACTGTATCGCATGTGAGGAACCGCCATGTCGGACTTGCAATTTAAAGGGGAAACCCCATGAGTAGAGGATGTTTCTCTGTCTCAGGGCATCTAATAAAGGCCTTAGAACCCTGCGCTTTTGTAATGTGTGCCGAGATAGGTCCTGTAGCAAATGAATCGGCGTGTTCTTGAATAAAATGGGATCTTTCTGCCGTGCCTTTCTCAGGATTTCATCTTTTATCTTGTATTTATGAACTTTGCATATTATGTCCCGTGGACTAGAACCTTCAACTGGTTTAGGGCCCAGAGATCTGTGTGCCCTGTCTAATTCCAAACGGGAGTCCCGTGGAAGGCCCAATATAGAATTAAAAAGATGCCGCAGTGACTCATCTATATCTTGGGGGGCGAGGGTTTCTGGGATGCCCCTTACCCTAATGTTATTTCGCCTTCCTCTGTTTTCCAACTCATCAAGCAGATCTGTTAAATGTTCTATCTGTTGGGCTTGTGTAGATAATGCTGTTGCCTGTGCCTTCAGTTGCATTGAGATAGATGTAGTGCAGGATTCAGACGCCGTCACCCGTTCTGACAGTTGTTGCACCTCCCCCCTGATTGAGGCCGATTCTGCTCTGTAAGAGGCTTCTAGGCTGGAGATGTAGTTTTCCATTTCCTCTCTAGTGGGGATGGTCCTTATTCTGGCTTTAAGGTCATCCCACACACAGTCCTCTTGCGTTCCCTCCTGTATATCCCCATCCCCTGAGACAGATGGTGAAGATCTAAATACAGCAGGGGTCAAGCCTTTTTCTGGGGAGGAGGGAGTCTCCACTGTCAGTGCACTGCTTTTTGATGTTGACACTGACATATGTACTGAGGGGGATCTTATCTCTGACTGCCCGAGGAGCTGATTATTCAGGGACAATGAGGAGTTATCAGGAGCAGGCATAAGAGTCACAGTGTCTGCAGCCTCATGTTGACCAGCAGCGTTCAGGTTGTTAGGGAGCGCACACACAGCAGCATATGAGAGTGTGTTATCAGTGGGGCTGAGGTGTTGAAATTCCCGCCTATTTTCTGAGAGGGCTACAGGCGCTGCTGTTACCGATAATCTCTGCTGCGGCTGTGGGGATGTCTGACACTTCTTACCCTCTGCCTGCATTCTTGGTTCAGTAGCTGCCGCGTCTGCGATGTCCTCCGTCTCTCTGCTGCTGTGGGGAGCATGCTTTCCACGAGCGACCGCCGCCATGTCAGGTAAGGAGGGGGCACCCTGATGCAGCAGTCCCCCGTCTGCTCCTTCCTCTGCTCGCTGTGTTCCGTTCGGCTTGTGGGGGCTCCCATCTCTCCAGGAGGATCCCTGGGCACGTTCCATCTGGCAGTGATGGGGCATGGAAGAACCCCCAGACACTTCAGCGGCCGCCATGAAGGGGTCAGTCTGCGTCAGGCCCTGTCCCGCTGAGCTCCTTAGGAACCTTGCAATGCTTTCTGAGGGAGGCACAGGAGAGTCTGTCAGCGTCCCCCCGCCGGTCCCCTTCTTTTTAGCCGGCATTTACGTCTATAATGCTGGGTGGGTATGATTAATAGGGCTCAGGGGCAGTTCAGGCGCGGGAGCAAGGTTTTTTAGCGTCCTCACTCCTCCATTGCCAGGCCACGCCCCCTGGTTGTGGGCTTTTTATATACACTTTCAGGCATTCTACAGGAGTGTTTATTGCTGCAGAGTCCCCCCATCAGCAGCATGTCTGTCACCCGGAGCATGGCTGCAAACATGTATGCTTTTTGCACTGCATGTAAGCGCATTCTGCCAGAGCCGAGCACATTCCCACATTGTGATGCCTGTGCTAATATGGTTGTGTCTCAGCCTAGAGCCTCCTCAGGGGCCCCCTCGGCTGCTCCGGCCCTGGTAGCTGAACCCCCGGCTTGCTTAGCATCTTTTTCACAAGCTATTTCCCAGTCTTTTGCCGACTCCATGGGGCAGCTGTCCCGGACACTGCTGTCTATGCATCAGCCCCCCCCTCAGAGTGTCTCTGCTGCTCAGAGCTCTGCGGAGCCCTCAGAGCATGTTCTAGGTCCCAGTCCCCCTAAATGGAGACGTAGGGACCCTTCTCCTCCCTCGTCCCACGGCTCTGATTCACGTGCCGACGTGCAGGGCGAGGGGGATTCGTTTACTGTGGGCTCAGACGCTACTTCTATGTACCCCATTGATTTGTCTGAGGGTGATGCGGATGTTAGTGACTTGATTGCGTCCATTAACTCCGTTCTGAACCTCAACCCACTAGAGTCAGACGAACAAACCTCTCTGGTAGAGGTACACCAGTTTACCTCACCTAAGAAAGCTAAAAGTATGTTTTTTAACCACTCCAGCTTTCAGACCACTGTTAACAAGCCCAGGGCCTGTCCTGACAAACGCTTTCTGAAGCGTAGTTTAGATGACCGTTTTCCTTTTCCACCAGAGGTGGTTAAGGAATGGGCCCAGTCCCCAAAGGTAGACCCTCCGGTGTCCAGAATCTCAGCCCGCACAGTCGTAGCTGTGGCTGATGGCACTTCTCTTAAAAATCCCACTGACCGCCAGGTTGACCTTCTGGCCAAGTCTGTATATGAGGCGGCAGGAGCCTCGTTCTCCCCGTCTTTTGCGGCAGTATGGGCTCTTAAGGCAGTCTCTGCCTCTCTGGCGGAGATGCATTCACTCACCAGAGACTCTATTCCTGAGATGGATGCCTTAACTTCTCAAGCTTCGGCTTTTGCATCCTACGCCATGTCTGCCATCCTGGAGGCTTCTCACCGCACGGCGGTGGCCTCCGCTAACTCCCTCGCGATCCGCAGGATCTTGTGGCTTCGAGAGTGGAAAGCAGACGCTTCCTCTAAGAAGTACCTTGCGAGTCTCCCTTTTGCTGGGTCCCGGCTGTTTAGAGAACAGCTGGATGACATAATTAAGGAAGCTACTGGCGGAAAGAGTACTTCCTTGCCGCAAACTAAGGCCAGGAAACCGGTCCAGAGCAGGAACCAATCGAATTTTCGTTCCTTTCGTTCCTCTAACTGGTCAGCCTCTAAGCCCTCGACCTCGTCCACTACCGCAGCCAAGGATCGTAAACCCAACTGGCGCGCAAAGCCGCGTCCTCAAAAGGCCGGAGGAGCCGCTGCCACTAAGGCAGCCTCCTCTTGACTATCTGGCTACGCCAGCAACGTCCTTGGTCGGTGGCAGGCTCTCCCACTTTGGCGACGTGTGGTTTCAACACGTCTCCGATCAGTGGGTGCGGGATATCATCTCCCACGGCTACAGGATAGAATTTTCTTCCAGCCCGCCAAACAGATTTTTTCTGTCCACCCCCCCCCCCCTGCTCCAAAGCCGCCGCCTTCTCTCAGGCCGTGGCATCCCTGCAGGCCAACGGTGTAATTGTTCCGGTTCCCGCCCGGGAACGGTTCAGCGGTTTCTACTCAAACCTCTTTCTAGTCCCCAAAAAGGACGGTTCCTTCCGGCCCATCCTGGATCTCAAGCTTCTCAACAAGCATGTTCAGGTGCGGCACTTTCGCATGGAATCTCTGAGATCGGTCATTGCCTCAATGACCCAAGGAGATTTTCTAGCATCCATCGACATCAGAGATGCCTATCTGCATGTTCCTATTGCGGTTTCGCACCAGCGTTGGCTACGCTTTGCAATAGGAGAGGAACATTTCCAATTCGTGGCTCTCCCCTTCGGCCTAGCCACGGCCCCTCGAGTATTCACCAAGGTCATGGCAGCAGTGGTTGCGGTCCTGCACCTCCAGGGGTTGGCAGTGATTCCTTACCTGGACGACCTTCTAGTCAAGGCCTCATCCAGTGCAGACTGCCAGCGGAGTGTCTCGCTCACTCTCGCCACTCTAGTCCAGTTCGGGTGGCTTGTCAATTTGCCCAAGTCCACTCTGATTCCAACCCAGAAACTCGAGTACCTAGGGATGCAATTCGAGACTCTGCCGGCACTTGTGAAGCTGCCCTTAGTCAAACAGCAGTCTCTTCGTCTGGCGGTACGCTCTCTGCTGAGGCACCGCCGTCATTCCATCAGACACCTCATGCGGGTGCTGGGTCAGATGGTGGCGTCAATGGAAGCGGTTCCCTTTGCCCAGTTCCATCTGCGTCCCCTGCAGCTGGACATCCTCCGCTGTTGGGACAAGCGGATCTCTTCCTTGCACAGGCTGGTGGCTCTGTCGCCACAAACCAGGAGCTCTCTTCAGTGGTGGATTCGGCCCCTCTCTCTGTCACAGGGACGCTCCTTCCTGACTCCGTCCTGGGTAATCCTCACCACGGATGCCAGTCTCTCCGGTTGGGGAGCAGTATTTCTCCATCACCGAGCACAGGGCACTTGGACTTCGTCCGAATCAGCCCTCTCAATCAATGTGCTGGAGATCAGAGCTGTGTTTCTAGCTCTCCTAGCCTTTCACCACCTGTTGGTGGGCAAGCACATCCGAGTCCAGTCAGACAACGCGACAGCGGTTGCCTACATCAATCACCAGGGCGGGACTCACAGCCGTCTGGCGATGCTGGAGGTTCAACGAATCCTCCAGTGGACGGAGGACTCGAAGTCCACCATATCTGCAGTCCACATCCCAGGCGTGGAAAACTGGGAGGCCGATTATCTCAGCCGTCAAACCGTAGACGGCGGCGAGTGGGCTCTGCATCCGGCAGTGTTCAAATCACTCTGCCGCAAGTGGGGCACTCCAGAGGTAGATCTAATGGCATCCCGGCACAACAACAAGGTTCCGGTTTACGTGGCTCGCTCCCACGATCCTCAAGCCTTCGCAGCAGACGCACTGGTTCAAGATTGGTCTCAGTTCCGTCTGGCCTATGTGTTTCCCCCTCTAGCGCTCTTGCCCAGGGTTCTGCGCAAGATCAGAATGGAGGGCCGTCGAGTCATGCTCATTGCTCCGGACTGGCCCAGGCGAGCGTGGTACCCAGACCTGCTCCGTCTGTCCGTAGAGGTGCCGTGGCGTCTCCCGGACCGCCCAGACTTTCTCTCTCAAGGTCCGTTCTTCCGCCAGAATTCTGCGGCTCTCAGATTGACGGCGTGGCTCTTGAGTCCTGGATCCTGACTGCTTCCGGCATTCCCTCTGAGGTCATCTCCACCATGACTCAGGCTCGGAAGTCTTCCTCGGCCAAGATTTACCACAGGACTTGGAAAATTTTCCTGTCCTGGTGTCGTTCGTCCGGCCATGCCCCTTGGCCGTTCTCCTTGCCGACCATCCTGTCTTTTCTACAGTCCGGTCTACAGCTAGGACTGTCCCTCAATTCCCTTAAGGGACAGGTGTCGCCTCTGTCGGTATTGTTCCAGCGGCGTATCGCCCGACTGGCTCAGGTGCGCACCTTCATGCAGGGCGCATCTCACATCATTCCTCCTTACCGGCGGCCCTTGGATCCCTGGGACCTTAATCTGGTCCTCACGGCCTTACAGAAACCCCCCTTTGAGCCTCTCAGGGAAGTTCCCTTGTCTAGACTTTCACAGAAAGTTGTTTTTCTAGTAGCCATAACTTCTCTCAGGAGAGTTTCGGATTTGGCTGCGCTCTCTTCAGAATCCCCCTTTTTGGTGTTTCACCAAGACAAGGTGGTTCTTCGTCCGACTCCGGACTTTCTCCCTAAGGTGGTGTCTCCTTTCCACCTTAACCAGGACATTTCATTACCTTCTCTTTGTCCGGCCCCGGTGCATCGCTTTGAGAAGGCGTTGCACTCCTTGGATTTGGTGTGGGCGCTCCGAATCTATGTGTCACGCACTGCTGTTTTTAGGCGGTGCACATCTCTTTTTGTGCTAACCACTGGTCAGCGCAAGGGTCTCGCTGCTTCTAAACCGACTCTAGCTCGTTGGATCAGGTCGGCTATCTCCGATGCCTACCAGTGTTCTCAGGTGCCTCCCCCGCCGGGGATTAAGGCGCACTCGACCAGAGCTGTCGGTGCCTCCTGGGCTTTCAGGCACCAGGCTACGGCTCAGCAGGTTTGTCAGGCTGCCACATGGTCCAGTCTGCACACTTTTTCGAAGCACTACCAGGTGCATGCTCATGCTTCGGCAGATGCGAGCTTGGGCAGATGCATTCTTAAGGCGGCTGTCGCCCATTTGTGAAGTTAGGTTTTGCCTACTTCTCAGTTTGGTTTATTTCCCGCCCATGGACTGCTTTGGAACGTCCCATGGTTTGGGTCTCCCATAAGGAACGATAAAGAAAAAGAGAATTTTGTTTACTTACCGTAAATTCTTTTTCTTATAGTTCCGACATGGGAGACCCAGCACCCTCCCTGTTGCCTGTTGGCAGTTTTTTGTTCCGTGTGTTTCACCGGCTGTTGTTAGTAGACAGAGTTCTGGTCTTTCCGAGTTTACTCTTTCTCTACTTATGGGTGGATGTCCTCCTTCAGCTTTTGCACTGAACTGGGTAGATTGTCATCCAGGGGGTGTATATAGCCGGAGGGAGGAGCTACACGTTTGAGTGTAGTACTTTGTGTGTCCTCCGGAGGCAGTAGCTATACACCCATGGTTTGGGTCTCCCATGTCGGAACTATAAGAAAAAGAATTTACGGTAAGTAAACAAAATTCTCTTTTTTTCACCATTGAAAGCAATGAGATTGCACAAATGCAACAGCTGTGTTTTTGCTGCAAGGGAAACTACCTTTATTTATACATGTACCGTAGACAAATGATACACCACAAAAGATAAAGCATCAAAAACTTAGCAAAACGTGGTTTTTGGAAACAGCTTTTTTTTTTTTTTATTTTTTTTTTTTTTTTTTATAACTGCCAAGAGAGCAAGTTTTGGCTGCAGAAAAAAATGCAACGTGTGGACATAGCCTAGCAATTATCAATATATAGGCCCAAATGTAAAAAATAAAAACAAGAAAATAGATGGGGAACAAAATAAGAGATAAAACAGGCCACTTTTTATCTGATAACTAATTAGCCTTTGATCTGTTACCGCTGTAGGCTAGGTTGGCTTTGGCCACGATAAGAGTCTGCTTTTTATTGTGATTTCCTATAGTTGTATAGTGCTGTGATGTAATAGTGGTACCAAGCGGACTTCGGTTGCGCTAGAGCCGTCATTGGCAGTCGCGGGGTAGTCCCAGCCTTGTCCTGGCGGCAATAATTTTCATTCAGAGAAATTCATTATGTGAAACTGAAATGTTTCATATTACACTTTTAAAGACTGACTTCTTCAAGGCAAAACACAAGTATTTCCTGTGAAACTCTGCGTGAGATAAAAATATCAGCAAATTGTTGTTTTGTATAAAAATCCAGTATGTGAGGCTCTGTTCACCATAACACTTCTTATCTTTTAAGAACGATGTCAGACTTTGTGGAAAGTGAAGCAGAGGAGTCTGAGGAAGAATACAACGAAGAAGGGGAGGTGGTTCAGAGATCCACCAAGAAGTTTGTCGAAGATGATGATGGTAAGTAGAATAGGTCTTCTGACTAAGGCTAGTTTCACACATCCGGCTTTTCGCCGAATTTGGCGCACTCCAGTACAGTGTGATACAGTACAATGGCAGCGCGGCAACTTCCGGGTCACATGCTCCGGTGACATGACAGCATTTGACCGGAGCTTGTTGCGCTGCCATTGTACTGTATCACACTGCACTAGACTGAGCCGAAACCGGCGAAAAGCCGGATGTGTGAAACTAGCCTAATCCACAACTCTTCCAGTCATCTTTTTGGGCCCAGTTCATTATTGCATTTGTGCCTTTTTTCTGTCTAGTTTTTGTTTTCATCCTGGCTTTGATTAACACCAAATTATTCTTTTGAATTGCTCCTTTCTTTGTCGCTCCATTGGGAGACCCAGACAATTGGGTGTATAGCTTCTGCCTCCGGGGCCACACAAAGTACTACACTTTAAAAAGTGTAACCCCTCCCCTCTGCCTATACACCCTCCCGTGCATCACGGGCTCCTCAGTTTTATGCTTTGTGTGGAAGGAGGCACACATCCACTCATGCATCCCATTTTAGTCAGCAGCAGCTGCTGATTTTATCGGTTGGAAGAAAAGAGGGCCCCCACAGGGCCCCCGGCATGCTCCCTTCTCACCCCACTACGTCGGCGGTGCTGTTAAGGTTGAGGTACCCATTGCGGGTACAGAGGCTGGAGCCACATGCCGTTTTCCTTCACCATCCCTTAGAGGCTCTGGGAGAAGTGGGATCCTAACCGGTCATCCATTCACTGGGACCGGGCTCCCCCCGCAGCCCCTGTGGGAATCTGCCGGACAGGAGTCTGTATCCTCAGGGACAGGGCCCTGCATCTAAAGGTACTCTGTGTCCCCATGGGGACGGTGCATGGAGCGCTTGTTTCACAGACGCTGCAGCAGCTGCTGGTTTGTGAAGACCGGGACTTCCGCGCCGACCGCGCCTGTTTGTCGGCCGCGGTATTAAATTTAGTCCCCGGCTTCATTGCGGCCTAGTACCATAACTCCCGCCCCCGGGCCTGCCAGTCAGGGGTAAGGGCGGGACGGTCGACCTGACGTCGGCAGTGAGGGCTGGAGCATACTTTAGGTTTCCTTCCCCCCCCCCTCACTGATCACTGTGGGGCCCCAGATTCCCGCACTTTACTAGTCGCCGCCCACGGCTCCCTCCTCCCCTGAGAGCTCCGGCAGCCATTTTTACACACATTCTGCCTGTGGAGGATTTCAGGAATGAGCTCTGCAGCTCTGGGAGACCTAAGGCAGGGAATCTGGTGGACACACACCGCTTTGGGCGGTCGGTAACCCACACCGGTCACCCGGTGCTGGTCCCCCTAGGGTGCCGGAGTATATATCTATATCTATATATATATCTATATATCTATATATATATCTATATATATATATATATATATATATATATATATATATATATATATATATATATATATATATATATATATATATATATATATATATATATATATATATATATATATATATATATATATATATTTATTTTCTCTGTTCGGCCGGGTTGTTTTTGCTTTTGGCTATATACCTTCAGTGATCACTCTCCTAGGAGACAACAGCATGTCGTCCACAAGGAGCAAGGGCGCTAAGGCAAAGGGTTTTTTTGCAACCTGTACCTCTTGTGGGGCTATGTTACCTGCGGGTTCCACCTACCCTCACTGTGAGCAATGCTCGACCCCTGTTGCACTTGCTCAGCCGGAGCCTCGGTCACTAGTGGGCCCCTCGGCTCAGGCAGACCCTCCTGCTTCCCCTGTCCAGGCGGCAGGGACAGAGTTTGCAGTTTTTGCTGAGAAACTCTCTGAGTCGCTTTCACAATCCATGGCTCAGTCTATGGACAAATGGTCTGCCAAGCTACTAGAAGCCTTGCAGTCCAGACCGGTCCTTACACAGGCCCCGGGCACTGTTGGATCATCGCCTCCAGGCCCCTCTCGGTCTGCACCGCAGCGTGCTCCCGGGGTGGCCCCTAGGTCTCACGTGGAGGACTCCGGCACGGACCACAGTCCCAGACCGGCTAAGCGGGCTCGCTGGGAATCTTCCCCGACTTCCTCACGCTGCTCGGGGTCTCAGCTTGAGGACTCTCTGGAGGATGAGGCGGACGTCGCAGCTCAGGGCTCTGACCCTGACGTTGCCCTCAATCTTGATACACCTGAAGGGGACGCCATAGTAAATGACCTTATAGCGTCCATCAACCAGGTGCTAGATCTTTCTTCCCCAACTCCACCTATAGAGGAGTCGGCTTCGCAGCAGGAGAAACACCAGTTTAGGTTTCCCAAACGTACACGGAGTGCGTTTTTCGATCACTCTAACTTCAGAGATGCTGTCCAGAAGCACAGAGCATTTCCGGACAAGCGCTTTACTAAGCGCCTTAATGACACACGTTACCCCTTCCCCTCTGACGTAGTTAAGGGTTGGGCTCAATGTCCCAAGGTGGATCCTCCAGTCTCTAGACTGGCGGCTAGATCTGTGGTATCAGTTGCAGATGGCTCATCGCTCAAGGATGCCACTGACAGGCAGATAGAGCTCCTGGTGAAATCCATCTATGAAGCCACAGGCGCGTCTTTTGCCCCGGCCTTTGCAGCCGTGTGGGCACTCCAAGCTATCTCAGCTTGTCTGTCTGAGATTAATGCGGTCACACGTACCTCTGCTCCGCAAGTTGCGTCTTTGACTTCTCAGGCGTCGGCTTTTTCGTCCTACGCCATGAACGCCGTCCTGGACTCTGCTAGTCGTACAGCGGAAGCATCCGCTAATTCGGTGGCAGTTCGCAGGGCCATGTGGCTACGCGAATGGATGGCAGACTCTGCTTCCAAGAAGTTTTTAACCGGTTTGCCATTTTCTGGCGACCGATTGTTTGGCGAACGATTGGATGAAATTATTAAGGAATCTAAAGGAAAGGACTCGTCCTTACCCCAGTCCAAACCGAAGAGACCTCAGCAACGGAAAATACAACCGAGGTTTCGGTCCTTTCGGCCCTCGGCCAAGTCCCAATCCTCCTCGTCCAACAGGCCAGAGAAGGGCCAGAGGAACTCTTATGCGTGGCAGTCTAAGTCACGCCCCCAAAAAACCGCCGGAGGCACTGCCTCCAAGGCGGCCTCCTCATGACTTTCGGCCTCCCCGAACCGCATCCTCGGTCGGTGGCAGGCTCTCCCGCTTTTGCGACGCCTGGTGGCCACATGTCCAAGACCGATGGGTGAGAGACATTCTGTCTCACGGTTACAGGATAGAGTTCAGCTCTCGTCCTCCGACTCGTTTCTTCAGAACCTCTCCGCCCCCATCTCGGCCCGGAGCACTTTTTCAGGCTGTGGGCGTTCTGAAGTCAGAAGGAGTGGTGATTCCCGTTCCCCCTCAGGAACATGGTCACGGCTTCTACTCCAACTTGTTCGTGGTGCCAAAGAAGGACGGATAATTCCGTCCCGTTCTGGACCTCAAACTGCTCAACAGGCATGTGAGCACCAGAAGGTTTCGGATGGAATCTCTCCGCTCGGTTATTGCTTCGATGTCACAAGGAGACTTCCTAGCATCGATCGACATCAAGGATGCTTATCTCCATGTGCCGATCGCACCCGAGCATCAACGCTTCCTGCGTTTCGCCATCGGGGACGAACACCTTCAGTTCGTGGCATTGCCTTTCGGACTGGCGACAGCCCCAACGGTGTTCACCAAGGTCATGGCATCTGTTGTGGCGGTCCTGCATTCTCAGGGCCACTTGGTGATTCTATACTTAGACGATCTTCTGGTCAGGGCACCCTCTCAGATGGCGTGTCAAAGCAGCCTTTCCGTCGCTCTGGCGACTCTCCAGCAGTTCGGGTGGATCATCAACTTCCCAAAATCCAAGTTGACACCGACACAATCACTGACGTACCTTGGGATGGAGTTTCATACTCAGTCAGCAGTAGTCATGCTACCGCTGGACAAACAGCTTTCGCTGCAGGCAGGGGTGCAATCTCTTCTTCGGGGTCAGTCACACCCCTTGAGGCGCCTCATGCACTTCCTGGGGAAGATGGTGGCAGCGATGGAGGCAGTGCCCTTCGCGCAATTCCATCTGCGGCCACTCCAGTGGGACATTCTCCGCAAATGGGACAGGAGGTCGACTTCCCTCGACAGGAACGTCTCTCTTTCCCTTGCAACCAAGACGTCACTTCAGTGGTGGCTCCTTCCCAACTCTCTGTCGCAGGGAAAATCCTTCCTACCCCCCACCTGGGCTGTGGTCACCACGGACGCGAGCCTGTCAGGGTGGGGGGTGATTTTTCTTCACCACAGGGCTCAGGGAACCTGGACTCCGATAGTCATCCCTTCAGATCAATATTCTGGAGATAAGGGCAGTGTATCTAGCCCTATTGGCCTTTCATCGGTGGCTGGAGGGCAGGCAGATCTGGATCCAGTCGGACAACGCCACTGCCGTCGCATACATCAACCACCAAGGCGGCACTCGCAGTCGTCAAGCCTTCCAGGAAGTCCGACGGATTCTGCAGTGGGTGGAAGCCACAGCTTCCACCATCTCCGCAGTTCACATCCCAGGCGTAGAAAACTGGGAAGCAAATTTTCTCAGTCGACAGGGCATGGACGAGGGGGAATGGTCTCTTCACCCAGACGTGTTTCGAGAGATCTGTCGCCGCTGGGGAACGCCGGACGTCGATCTTATGGCGTCACGGCACAACAACAAAGTCCCGGCATTCATGGCCCGGTCTCAAGATCACAGAGCTCTGGCGGCGGACGCATTAGTTCAGGATTGGTCGCAGTTTCGACTGCCCTATGTATTTCCTCCTCTGGCGATGCTGCCCAGAGTGCTGCGCAAAATCAGGTCCGACTGTCGTCGCGCCATTCTCGTCGCCCCAGATTGGCCGAGGCGGTCGTGGTACCCGGATCTGTGGCATCTCACGGTGGGTCAACCGTGGGCGCTCCCAGACCGCCCAGACTTGCTGTCACAAGGGCCGTTTTTCCATCTGAATTCTGCGGCCCTCAACCTGACTGTGTGGCTATTGAGTCCTGGCTCCTAGCGTCCTCAGGGTTATCTCAAGATGTCATTGCCACTATGAGACAGGCCAGGAAACCAACGTCCGCCAAGATCTGTCACAGGTCTTGGAGGATCTTCTTATCCTGGTGCTCTGATAATGGTTTTACTCCCTGGCCCTTTGCCTTACCCACTTTTCTTTCATTCCTTCAATCCGGAATGGACAAGGGTTTGTCTCTAGGCTCTCTCAAGGGTCAAGTATCGGCGCTGTCCGTATTTTTTCAAAAGCGTCTAGCCAGGCTTCCGCAGGTCCGCACGTTCCTGCAGGGAGTTTGCCACATAGTCCCACCTTACAAGCGTCCGCTGGAACCCTGGGACCTTAACAGGGTGCTAATGGCTTTTCAGAAACCACCTTTCGAGCCGCTGCGGGATGTCTCTTTATCACGTCTTTCGCAGAAGGTGGCATTTCTAGTGGCAGTTACATCGCTCCGTAGAGTGTCGGAGCTGGCAGCGCTGTCATGCAAAGCCCCCTTCCTGGTTTTTCACCAGGATAAGGTGGTTCTGCGTCCGGTCCCGGAATTTCTCCCTAAGGTGGTATCCCCTTTTCATCTCAATCAGGATATCTCCTTACCTTCATTTTGCCCTCATCCAATTCACCAATGTGAAAAGGATTTGCACTCATTAGATCTGGTGAGAGCACTCCGGCTCTACGTGTCTCGCACGGCTCCCTTGCGCCGTTCAGATGCCCTCTTTGTCCTTGTCGCTGGCCAGCGTAAGGGTTCGCAGGCTTCCAAGTCAACCTTGGCTCGGTGGATCAAGGAACCGATTCTTGAAGCCTACCGTTCTTCTGGGCTTCCGCTTCCTTTGGCGCTGAAAGCCCATTCTACCAGAGCCGTGGGTGCGTCCTGGGCATTGCGGCACCGGGCTACGGCTCAGCAGGTGTGTCAGGCAGCTACCTGGTCTAGTCTGCACACTTTCACGAAACACTATCAG
Organism: Anomaloglossus baeobatrachus; assembly: GCF_048569485.1. Lineage (NCBI taxonomy): Eukaryota > Metazoa > Chordata > Amphibia > Anura > Aromobatidae > Anomaloglossus > Anomaloglossus baeobatrachus. Next base: position 108,512,868 of record NC_134354.1, on the reverse strand, counting down.
GTGCATACCTATGCTTCGGCAGACGCCAGTCTAGGTAGGCTAGTCCTTCAGGCGGCGGTTGCCCACCTGTAAGAGGGGGTCGTTTTTCGGCTCTTTTATTGAGGTATTCTTTTACCCACCCAGGGACTGCTTTTGGACGTCCCAATTGTCTGGGTCTCCCAATGGAGCGACAAAGAAAAAGGGAATTTTGTTTACTTACCGTAAATTCCTTTTCTTCTAGCTCCTATTGGGAGACCCAGCACCCGCCCCTGTTCCCTTCGGGCTGTTTGTTCTTTTGCGTACACATGTTGTTCATGTTCAATTGTTCTCTTGGTTCATGGTTTCAGTTCTCCGAACATCCTTCGGATTGAATTTACCTTAGACCAATTTATAAGTTTCCTCCTTCCTGCTTTTGCACCAAAACTGAGGAGCCCGTGATGCACGGGAGGGTGTATAGGCAGAGGGGAGGGGTTACACTTTTTAAAGTGTAATACTTTGTGTGGCCTCCGGAGGCAGAAGCTATACACCCAATTGTCTGGGTCTCCCAATAGGGGCTAGAAGAAAAGGAATTTACGGTAAGTAAACAAAATTCCCTTCTTTTAGTATTCAATTTTATGTTGTTTTACGTTTGGCAATGTGGGAATTTTTCTTTTTGTTTTCTAATCAAAATGTTTGTGGCCTACAACTTTTAAACAGGTTGCGCAATGTAACTTTAGTTCCCTCTACAACCATCCTACCATCCCCACCCCCACCCCTGGTGTAATTTATTTACTTAATTTTTTAATGTATGGATGTAATTTATTTATTTATTTTATTTTTTGTAACTTTTCCCCAAAAGCTAGAACTTTTTGCTCTAAAATAGCACAAAAACACACAGACCAAAATGAAGAGCTTTTTTTTGATTTTTTTTGCCAAAATTCATAAATAAAGTGCCACATTTTGTAGAATTTTGCACAAGCAGGTCAAGAAATACCGTATTTTTCATTCTATAAGATGCACCAGATTATAAGACGTATCCCAAATTTAGAGCAAGAAAAGGTGAAAAACTAAATAGGGTGCGTCTTGTAATCCGGTGGTGTCTTACTGGAGGGGGCAGTAGCAGTGGTGGAGGAGGCTGGGGCTTGGGCTGCCGCGCTGGGGCTTGGGCTGCCGCGCTGGGGCTTGGGCTGCCGCGCTGGGGCTTGGGCTGCCGCGCTGGGGCTTGGGCTGCCGCGCTGGGGCTTGGGCTGCCGCGCTGGGGCTTGGGCTGCCGCGCTGGGGCTTGGGCTGCCGCGCTGGGGCTGGGGCTGGCGCGCTGGGGACAGTGAGGGCTGCAAAGTAATGGCGCCCAGATTCAGTGCAGATTGAGCTCTAGGCTCAATGGCAAGATCTCATCTGCGCAAGCGTCACATCTGGGATCCATTCTCCTGAAGTCCACTGGAAGTAGATCAATGGGCTGGAGGCGGCACCTGCGCAGATGAGAGCTTCAGCCGAAAGCTCCAACTGTGCACGTGCCGGGCATTATTTGAAGTCCTCACCGCCCGACCCGCAGTGCCAGTAAGGCCACCAAATCCTGCACAGCAGCCCCAGTACCAGCCGCCGGAGACCACGCGCAGACCCCGCACAGCTGCTGCTGACACTGCCCAGCCACCGCAGACCCTGCACCGCCGCCACAGCATTCCCCCAGCCCCTTGCAACTCCTTTCCACCACCCCGGTAAGCTACATTCAGATTATAAGATGCACCCCTCACTTTCCTCCCAAATTTTTGGGAGGAAAAGTGCGTCTTGTAATACTGTATTTTTCGGATTATAAGACAAAAGAAGAAAAGTGACTTAACTTCCCACCCCACCAATGATCAATTGGACTCTTTGTCATCCTAAAATTAATATTGAGGGTTACCACAGATAATGAACTCTTTATAATATATTAATGAACTTCCAGGCGTCATTTACTGCCATTTTTTTACCAATCCTGTCCTGAATGCTGAGGCTGGTTTATGACCCGATTACTCCATCACGTTCTAGCTTATCTGTACAAGTAGGCCGTTGTATCCAAATCACATATATATATTTTTTAGTAAAATGATTTTAATTTTTGCTCCTGTCTAGATGAAGAGGAGGAGGAAGAAAATCCAGATGATCAGGACGAACAAGGAAATTTAAAAGATTTTATCAATGACGATGATGATGAGGAAGAAGAAGAGGAGGAGCAGGATGCTAGGAGTGATTCTGGGGGCTCAGACGATGAAATTGGCCACAAACCCAGAAAGCGCAGTAAGTGTGTGTCCTCATTGATGGCGTGGGTGGAAAATTGGTGCTGCACAAAGTCTTCTGTTCAAACCTCATATAATGTTGCAAATTTTTTTTTTTCACTCTATTTTAGCTTTTGATGACCGACTGGAAGACGACGACTTTGATCTCATTGAAGAAAACTTGGGTGTTAAAGTGAAACGTGTAAGTAAATCTGTTTTTCATCGCCACAGTGTTCCTGGTAAATGGCGTTTCTGGTACAGGGTAGTCTTATATGGACCACCCCCGTCTATATGTTGTATTAGAATATATGAGCGTCATCCCCTTAGAACCCATTTTAGCTTCTCATACAACCAGATCAGATCTCATACTTAACACTGACGAGGGACAATCACCCTGAAACACAGTATCTGCAAATTGAGGTTCTGATCTGGCATAAATCCGAAGTCATATGGAAAGGGCCATTTTTCACTTTTAGGATTGCTACTTCCAATAGGTGGTACTAGAGTTTGTCTCCTTCCTCCTTGAAGAGACATTTTGAATATTTCTCAGAGGAGCATTGCAGCTATAAGTCTCCTCACTGGCAGCCAGATTGGTTTGTCAGTCTCCGCAAGGAGAAAAGTTTTCCCCTTAGATCTGAATGGCCAGCATTAATCTCTTCTGCAGTGACCTGTGTGGTCATCTGAGAGGGGCTTGTCGTTATGAGGAAACCCCTTTTTATTGCATTTTATTAGGTTTTTCTTCCAGCACAATACATGATTTCTCTTTATGTGTAAGAACATTATACTATAGACGGCCATTTTCCAATACAGCAAAAATTCAGGCGAGTGAAAAAAATGTCAGATGATGAAGACGAAGAGGAAGATGCTGGAAAAGAGGAACATGAAAAAGAAGCCATCGCTGAGGAAATCTTCCAGGATGGCGACGATGATGACCGGCATGATTTAGGAGATCAGCCAGTTATTGCCGCTGATGACGAGGAGGAGGAAGAAGATGAGGAATCTGGTAAGCACTTCCATCAATGTTTTCCAGTTATATTCTCAGATTTCTTTTCCACATCTAACAGAACATCCTTCCATACATTGCAGACATTGATGACTTCATTGTTGATGACGATGGACAACCTCTAAAAAAACCCAAATGGAGGAAGAAGCTTCCGGGATATGCTGACGCGTAAGTCCCAATATAACATGGCTGCTGCAGTAACGACCTATGGCAAATCAGAATGGTTTTCTTAGCTGAGATGTAGCGCACGTCTCCTTTTTCTGTATTGATATTTGCTCTTAGCATTATACTTTTCTTTCAGGGCTTTGCAGGAAGCTCAGGAGATCTTTGGTGTAGATTTTGACTATGAAGAGTTTGAAAAATACAATGAAGACGATGAGGAAATGGAAGAGTATGAATATGAGGATGAAGAGGCTGATGGGGAAGCTCGTGTCAGACCCAAGAAAACTGCGAAGAAACGTGTGAGCCGACGCAGCATCTTTGAAATCTATGAGCCAAGTGAACTTGAAAGCAGTCACTTAACTGACCAAGACAATGAGATCCGGACCACCGATCTGCCCGAAAGATTCCAGGTAAATTGCTTATGGTGACTAAACCTCTGCATTTTAAGGTTTATTTTGCAGGTACAGAACGTCTGCTGCTTGGGAGGCAGCAGAGCACGGATACGATAGTCATAGGCTTTTCTCACTGATCTACAGGCATGTAAAGTGCCTGCAAGACATAAACAACAATGTATCTAAGTTTAGTTACTTTTTAAAAAAAGAGAGTTAAAGGAAACCTGTCACCTGGATTTTCCCTCATTAGCTGCGGTCACCAGGAGTAAGCTCTTACAGCATTGTTGAATACTGTATATAAGAGCCCAGGCTGCTCTGTATAATGTAAAAGTGTCTCTGTAACAACAATATATTGTTTTTACCTTATTTTGTTTTTATATCGTTGAGGGGGGGTGTAACCTTCCTGATCACGCCAGTGAATGCGGTCTATCAGATATTCTGAAGGTTAATAGATTATATCCCTATATCCCCGACTTGTATATCCCATCCACCAAACTTTAAGAGCCATGCGCTCGAAATATGTCTGGTGTGCGGCTTAAGCATTGGATTTTTTCCAAGACCTGGAGATGGTATACATACAATGGTAAATATTCGATTGCAATGGATTTTTGTTTTAAAGTTTTTCATTAAAGCTGGATTTTTACCGAAATTGGAAGCTGGATCAATTTACCCTTTCACCACAGTGTAAAAAAATCCCCTTTTATTATACTCACCTAGGTGACGATTCGGTATAATGGGCGTTGTTGGTCTCTGGTCCGGTGCGTCTGCTATCCTATTCAGTTGCTGTCCTCCTTCCCAGCTACATGAGGATGATGTGTCCTCCGTCATCCACACAGAGGCCTCCATTGCTTTCCTGTGTAAGCGCACTTGGCAGATCAAAGTATTGTAGTGCACATGCGCTGGCATTCTTTGACCTTTCCTCTCACCTGCGCATTATAGTACTTTGCTCTGCTCTCAGCAGGGAAGATCAAAGTGCGCATGGGCAGGAGCAGAATGGCATCCTCTATGTAGATGACATAGGACGCGTCATCCACACAGGGCTGGGAAGAAGGACGGCAATCAAAGGAAGAGACTAGCGATGCCCATTGGACCCAACTGTCCACAGGTGAGTATAATAAAAGCTCATTTCTTTGTCGCTCCATTGGGAGACCCAGACAATTGGGTGTATAGCTTCTGCCTCCGGAGGCCACACAAAGTTTTACACTCAAAAGTGTAACCCCTCCCCTCTGCCTATACACCCTCCCGTGCATCACGGGCTCCTCAGTTTTATGCTTTGTGTGGAAGGAGGCACACATCCACTCACACATCTCCATTTTAGTCAGCAGCAGCTGCTGATTGTATCGGTTGGAAGAAAAGAGGGCCCCCACGGGGCCCCCGGCATGCTCCCTTCTCAGCCCACTAAGTCGGCGGTGCTGTTAAGGTTGAGGTACCTGTCACGAACCACCGGGGGGGTCACTCAGAAATCCCCCGCGCTGGCTACCCGTACGTCACAATCGGGGGGTAACAAGTGGGGGTCGCCCCTCCTTTATACCTCCCGACCGACAGACAGAGCACGTGACACGCTCTCTAGCGCCCCTCTTATAGTCAGGCCAATTATGGAATTGCCCGACAATAAGCAAGGAGGCCGCTATACTACTTATGCCGATTATTGAAGGGTCCCCGGTGAGAGTAGGGTATATATTCCCCCGACCTCCGCGGGCGGAATATATAAAATCTCCCCGAATCTCACTGGCCTCCCCACAATAATCCTTGGCACAAACTCGCTGCCACCAACCGCTTCACGGTAACTATTAGCCGAACACACAGACGTGGGATTCAAGATCGAGATAACAGAACAGCCCAAGATTAATTATATAATTTAATCAGCCTAAAGCACACTAGAAACTACAATATATACAATAGGGAATCTACAGAATATACATAGGTCAGAGTACAGTTACGGATAAAGCATGGTTTACAAACAGGCATACACAGTTCCAGCAGTTACCTTGTGCGTCTGGCCACAGGGGGGCGCCGTGGACCAGGTTTCTAGGATCCTTCCCACAGATGTTTCCTACACGTGACCCCCAGCGAAAGAACACTGGAAAATGGCCGAAGTAGGGTTATCAACCTGGGCAAATCCAGGTCCCCTCCTACCTTAGTGACCTCAGAGGGAGCACTGCTCCACCCCTGGCTGGAGTTATGGACAATATCCACAACATGGAATATGGGCCATAACTTTGCCTGGGAGCGTCGTAGGCGGACGCCAACGCTCTCATTGTGACAGTTATGAATTTAGCTACAGAACGAGAGGACTCATGACTTGTCTACTAGTTCCCCATTGGCTGATATCACGCCTGGGGTACTTCCCAAGCTCCCGCTCCCATAAAAAAGGTGTGCCAGCATCGTCCGCATGCGAAAACACCATTTTTATGGTTGCCACATTTATCGGAAATATGGCTTGCGAGATATGAACCATTTTTTACTGGAGTCGTTCTGTCTGGATAGTTCCATAGCCTTATAATGAGATACAACTCTTGTTACAGGGTGACGGCAGGGGGTCATCCTGTGTCCATTGTTCCCAGGTCATCTAATCTCCATATCACAGGAGATGGCCATGGGATGTGTTGCTGGGATGTGACACCTTCCCAGATGGTGGACATTGAGAACAAGAAGGGAGGGGGCACTGCCAGGGAGTGATGAGAGCGATTATGACTGGAAATCATAATTCCTCTTCATATCCCAGGATTTGCCTCACACCTCCCCCCTTTTGAGGACGCTAGGGGGCAGCACACTCCGGTGTTCCCCCGTGCGCCCGTCCGCGACCTCTCCTTGTCGGGACAGCCCGTCTGCGTTACCGTGGTCCCGGCCCCTTTTGTGGCGAATGGTGAAGTTGTATTGCTGGAGCGCAAGGCTCCATCGCAACAATCGCCCGTTCGTCCCAGAGACGGTGTGCAACCAGCTGAGGGGATTGTGGTCCGTCTCCACGATGAAGTGGCGCCCGTATAGATAGGGTTGCAGACGCTGCAGGGCCCACACTATGGCCAGGCACTCCTTTTCCATCGTGGAATAGGCCACTTCCCTTGGTAACAGCTTCCTGCTCAGGTACAAGACTGGGTGCTCTTGGCTCGCAGAGTCCACCTGGCTGAGCACCGCACCGAGGCCGAAGTCACTGGCGTCGGTCTGTACTACAAACGGCCGCGTGAAGTCGGCTGCCTGTAGCACGGGCGGGCTGGACAGGGCGTCCTTTAGGGCCCGGAAGGCTGTCTCGCAGTCCATTGTCCAATCGACTGCAGAGGGCAGCTTCTTCTTGGTGAGGTCCGTCAAGGGCTTTGCCAGGCTACTATAGCATGGAACAAACCTCCTATAGTACCCAGCGGTCCCCAAGAAGGACATCACCTGCTTCTTGGTCCTGGGGGTGGGCCAGGACGCGATGGCCTCCACTTTCTCAGGCTCGGGCTTCAGTGTTCTCCCGCCTACCCGGTGACCGAGGTACTGGACCTCGCTCATGGCAAGCTGACACTTTCCCGGCTTGATGGTCAAACCTGCCTGGTGGATCCGCCTGAGCACCTGTGCTAGATGCTCTAGGTGGTCCTCCCAGGTGGGACTGAAGACGGCAATGTCATCCAGGTACGCGGCCGCGTACCCTTCAAGTCCCTTGAGCAGGGTGTTGACCATCCGCTGGAAAGTGGCAGGGGCATTCCTCATCCCGAATGGCATCACCGTGGACTCGTACAGTCCAAATGGGGTAATAAAGGCAGAGCGTTCCCTGGCCTTGCGAGTCAGGGGGATCTGCCAATATCCCCGGCTCAGATCCATGATGGTCAGGTACTGAGCCCCGGCCAACTGATCGAGCAGGTCATCGATGCGTGGCATTGGGTACGCATCGGCGACCGTGACAGCATTGAGCCCCCTGTAGTCCACGCAGAACCGAGTGGTTCGGTCCTTCTTAGGGACGAGGACTACAGGCGAGGCCCAAGCGCTGTTGGATGCCTGGATCACCCCCAGCTTCAGCATCTCGTCAATCTCCTGGCGCATGTGTTGCTGCACCTCCAGGGAGACCCGATATGCTGAACGCCGGATCGGGGGATGATCCCCAGTGTCCACGTGATGGACAGCCAAGTCAGTCCTTCCGGGCTGGTTGGTAAACAACCCCCGGAAGGGGTGTAGGGTGGCCCACAGCTGGGACCGTTGGTCCTCCAAGAGCTGGTGGCCAACCTCCACATCCTCAATGGATCCGCCTGCCCTAACCTGGGCTAGCATATCCAAGAGGATTTCCGCTTCTCCCTCCTCGGGCAGGTTGCACACGGGGAGCGCACATGCCTCCCGCTCATGATGTGCCTTCATCATGTTCACATGGAAGGGCTTCCGCCTTCCACGAGCAGGGTCCAGGGTGACCAGGTACGTTACAGGGTTGAGCTGCTGGTACACGAGGTATGGGCCTTCCCAGGCTGCCTGAAGCTTGTCCTGTGGTACGGGGACCAGTACCCACACCTTTTGACCCACTTGGTAGGTCCTCTCACAAGCGTTCTGGTCGTACCAATGCTTCTGATCGGCTTGGGCTTGAGCCATATTGTCGTGTACCAGTTGCGTCAAGGCCTGCATTTTGTCCCGGAAGCGCATGACATACTCGATAACCGACACTCCAGGGGTGGCCAAATCCCCTTCCCAAGCCTCTTTCACCAGAGCCAGGGGGCCCCGCACACGTCGCCCGTACAGGAGCTCAAACGGTGAGAATCCCGTTGAGGCCTGTGGAACCTCCCGGTAAGCAAATAACAGGTGTGGGAGATACCGCTCCCAGTCACGCCCGTGGGAGTCGACCAACATCTTAAGCATCTGCTTTAAGGTGCCATTGAACCGCTCGCACAGGCCATTAGTCTGTGGATGGTACGGGCTGGCCACCAGATGTCGCACCTGGACTTGCTTACAGAGGGCCTCCATCAGCTGGGACATGAATTGGGTCCCCCGGTCAGTGAGCATTTCCTGGGGAAAACCCACTCGGGAGAAAATCTCCAGCAATGCGGTGGCCACCTTGTCAGCCCGAATGGACGACAAGGCCACTACTTCTGGGTACCGGGTGGCATAGTCCACTACCGTCAGTATGAAGCGTTTCCCGGAGCTACTGGGGATGGCCAGCGGGCCGACCAGATCCACAGCCACCCTCCTGAAAGGCTCATCGATGATGAGATACCAGTGGGGCTTTGGGGAGTGGCCCCGCCTTCCCCACTCTCTGACAGGTTTCACACGAACGGCAGTAGGCAGCCACATCGGCCCCCATTTTTGGCCAGTAGAAATGCTGGTTTAACCTGGCCTTGGTCTTAGCGATCCCTAGGTGTCCGGCCATCGGAATCTCATGTGCGATCCGCAACAACTCCGTCCGGAACGGATAGGGTACCACCAACTGTCGGTCCCTGGGCCACGCCTCCGGTGAACCCTGCTGGACCGTGACCCGGTACAGCCGTCCTTGGTCCCAGACCACTCGCTCCGGGTCCGAGTCCGAGGGAGGCTGTGCCGCCTGCTCCTTAAGAGCTTTCAGGCTGTCATCAGCTTCTAACGCTGCCTGAAACCCCTGACTAGATGTGGCCAGAATCGACGAGACTGTCACATCTTCGGCCAGTACCCCGGGACCTGTGTCCTGGCCTCCACCTGACTCGGCTGCCACTTGGTCAGAAGGGGAAGAGCTATCGGACCTCCGGGAGGCCCCTTGGCTTCCAGCACTCCCACTGCGGGTGACAGCGGCCACAGCCGCTGCGACCGTGGGTCGTGCCTGCTCCTCCTCCGTTCCTGACCAAGTCGCCGGTTCAGGCAGACCTACCTGGCTTCCTGACACCCCGGTTGTGGGGGAACCATGTACCGAGATCTTACCTGGGAGCACTTCCGCTCCTGGACCGGCCCCAATCTCACCTGCCTGTTCCCCTCCTGCAGCAACAGAACCCCGCTGTGAAATCTCTGGGGACCCCACATTTGCTGTGGTAGCCCCCACCCCACACACTGGTCCTCCCCCTGCAGCACCCTGCTCTCTGCTTATCCCTGCAGAGGGCAGCAGATCCCAGCTCACTGGCTGATCACTTGTAGAGGCATGGTCACACCTTTCTCTGACACCCTCCCCTGTCACAGCTGCAGCTGTGTGTGTGTCTATGGTGTCTATGCAAGCAGAAGTATCAGAGTTCACTCCCTCCTCCCTTACATCATTCATAGATAACACATTAACATTGTCCGGAGGCCTGTCAGTACTGGCTGAAGGTTCAGCCCTTGGGGGGGGCCCAAACTGGGAGGTTATCTGCCCCAAATCTGTCCCAAGTAGCACGTTTGCAGGGATCCGATCAGTTACCCCCACCTCTCTCACCCCTCGCCCTGCGCCCCAGTCCACATAAATGCCAGCAACAGGCAGCGCCGGGTCAATGCCTCCAATCCCGGAGACAGCGAGGGTTTTTCCAGGTATCAAGTCTTGGGGGGACACCATCTCAGGCCGCACCAGAGTCACCTCCGAGGCGCTGTCTCGCAGTCCTATGGTCACAGACCGGCCGACGGTGACAGGTTGGAAGCTGTCCAGGGACCTACCACCACCCCCACCCACACAATACACCTTGGGCGGCCCTTGGGACGGGGACGGAGCCGGGGCCTTGGGACGCTGAGGGCACATGGCCTTGAAGTGTCCAGGTAGGTTGCACTGGTGGCACCGTCTTGGTTCTGCCACGGGCCTGGAGAGGGGAGTTGAGGGGGACACCCCCTGCAGTCTAGGGGCAGGTGGGGCAGTCGCAGAATTCATCTTACCCCCTCTCCAGGTGCTGCTGGTGGCCGCTCTCCTGGCCTCAGGGGCCCGGTTGTTGGTGTAGTCATCGGCCAGGGCAGCTGTAGCCGTGGACCCCTTAGGCTTCTGGTCTCGGATGAACTGGCGGAGATCCTCAGGGCAGTTCCACAAGAGTTGCTCTGTGATGACCAAGTCCAGGATCTCCGGTCCGGTGGAAAGCTGCAGGCCTTGGGTCCAGTGGTCGGCAGCTCGGGCAAGTGCCCGCCGGTGGTCAGCCCAGGAGTCCTTTGGTCCCTTCTGCAGGGTCCGGAACTTCTTGCGGTAGGACTCCGGAGTGAGGTTGTACTGTTGGATCAGG